>NW_024704746.1:308920-896245 GCF_018977255.1 Callorhinchus milii | reverse complement strand
CCCTCTCCTCCTCTCCCTTCCCCTCCCCCTCCCTCTCCCCCTCCTCCTCCTCTCCCTCCCTCTCCCCTCCTCCTCCCTCTCCCCCTCCTCCTCCCTCTCCCTCTCCTCCTCTCCCTCCCTCTCCCCCTCCCACACCAGCACATGGAGTGCTTTACTGGGCTCAGTTGGTCCCCTCTGTGACTGCTATTATTTTAACAAATACAACAACAACAAACAACAACAACTCATAAACAGCATTTATATAGTGTCCCTCAGACAGGAGAGGGTCCAGGGGCGCTGCCCCCCCCCCCCCCCCCCCCACACACACACACACACACAGTCATTACACTTTCCAGTACATCCTATGAAGCACTTTGAGACGTCTCGATGTGATAAGGCACTGTATCAAATGCAGCGATTATTATTATTGACAATAATAACTAACCTGAGCTAAATCAGCATTTCATTTTCACTGCACCACAAATTGCACTCCAGCCTGAAGCCCACACACACACAGACACACACACATACACATACACAGAGACACACATACAGAGACACACACACATACAGAGACATACACACACACATACACACACATACAGAGACACACATAGAGACACACACATACAGAGACACACAGACACACATACCGAGACACACACACATACAGAGACACAGACACACACAGAGAGACACAGACACACGCATACACACAGACACACATACAGAGACACACAGAGACACACACACATACAGAGACACATACACAAGAGAGACACACAGAGACACACACATACAGAGACACATACACAAGAGAGACACACACAGACACATACACAGAGACACAGACATACAGACACACACACACATGCAGAGACACACATACAGAGACACACACACACACACACACACAGACGGACTGGAGTGAGCAAACACAGAACAAGAGCAAAAAGTTTTTCAAGTGTTATCCCAGCGATGGCCCGAAGGGGGCGTCACACGCACAAGCCATCCCCACAACCAGAACTGTGGGGCAAAGTCAGAGGTTTTTTTGCACATAAAACTCTTTCAGACTTTCACTAAAGAGGCCACGTTAAATAACATTAATCTGTGGTTGACGCTCGTGGGATACCAGGGTCTAAAAGCGCCGCATGGCAGAAGGTGCTGTTTTAGATGAGGTGTTGAACCCCACGGCACCTGTTCAGGTGGATGTTGAAGATGCTTTTTCCTTTTTTTTACATTGGATACTGTGCCTTATCCTCCAGACGTCTCAAAGCGCTTCACAGAATATACTGTAAAGTGAATTAACTGTGTATTTTGTGGGTGAAACGCGGCAGCCAATTGCGCACAGCAGCGTCCCACATACAGTTGTAGATTGAAGTGACCAATTTATTATTATATTTTTCCCTGCCTGGGAATCGAACCCAGGTCTCTCGCTTGCGAGGCGAGTGCTCTAACCACTCAACTGTGCTATTGGAAGGCAAAAGGGTTTTCTCCTAGTTTCCTGACCATCAATCCTCCAGGTGAACTGGAGTCAGGACTTTGAACTGGCAGTGCGAGGCAGCGAGTGGGTGGGTAATAAGATGTGGCTGCAGAGGGGATACTGGTCTCTGCTGTGTGTAACGGGATGTAAAGTAACACGAGTGTAGCAGTCAAAGAGGTGAGTGAACAGCACTTTGATTCAGTGCTGGGTCTCACACGCACGCGCCCACTCCACAGTCTTCGGCTCAGTGCGGTCAGGATGTACGAGGAGAACGCAATTCATTTAGCCCCCCCACCCCCCAAGAACATTTTCACCTGCCTCCTGTGCCCGCAGTCTAGGCTGGCAATCCGATACAGTACTGGGGGAGCGCTGCATTGTCAGGGATACCATCCCTCGGATGGGCATTGAAGATCCCGTGGTGCTACATAAAAAGAGAAGGGAGTTTTGCCCGGTGTCCTGGCCAACAATTCCTCAAATTCAAAATGGCTGCTGTATTCGCCTACAAAGCAGAGAATCACTACACTTCATCGTAAAATCGTGTGAAGCGCTTTGAGACATCCTCCTGACGTGAATAGCGCTATATCAAATGCAAGGACTAAACATAAATGCGTCATTGACTTCATGACTGCACCTTACATAAATTGGCTGCTGCATTTGCCTATAAATACAACTGACAGCAATTCCCTGTAAAGTACTTTGAGACGGTTGAATATAAATGGCTCAATATCAAATGCAAGGACTATTATTTATGTCAACGAATTATTTCATTGCCAGTTTCTATTTTTTGCATATCTGCTCCACCTCTGTAAAGAGCTTTGAGGCATTCAACGTGAATTTTTTGTTCCCAACGCCTTTCAGGTTGGAACGATGTCTCAAAGCGCTTCACAAGATATATTGTAAAGTGGAGTGTCTGTCTATTCAGTAAGTGAACGCAGCAGCCAATTTGCACACAGCAATGTTCCACAAACAGTCATGAAGTGATTGACCAATTGTTATTTGGGGAATTGTTGTCTGGAACACTGGGAAAAACTCCCTTCTGCTTTCAAATAGAGTCGTGGGATCTTTAACGTCAGCCTTTTATTTAAAAAAATCTAAATTCACCAATCAAGTTGTTAAATTAGATTTAATGTTAAATTCACAGTGGTAGCTTTGGACATGAAATAGGATCAGAATATTGTTCGGTTTAGAGTTACAGTTTGGCTCAGGTTGCAGTCTGGGATTTGTGCTCCATTTAATAACAATAAGCCGTGCATTTGATATAGCGACTAAACATCGAAACATCTCAAAGCGCTTCAGAGATAATTGCTGTCAAGTGCATTGACTGCATCTGTAAGCAAAACCAGCAGCCGATTTACAGCGATGTCCCACAAGCAGCCGTTACTGAGTGACCAATTTAACTGGAGAAATGTTGGCCAGGACAAGGGAAGAAATTCCTTTTTCTTTTCAAATAACATGCACCGGCCGAGCAGACGGGACCTCGGTTTAGTGGCTCAGCTGAACCACAGACCGTCTGACAATGCAGCACTCCCCCTCTCCCCATTCCCCCCTACCCACCTCCCCTCTCTCCTCTCCCCACTGCCCCCTCCTAACTCCTGTAGCTACTTGGAGTCCTGTAGCAGTATAGTTCAGTGGTTAGAGCACTCGCCTTGCAAGAGAGACACCTGGGTTCAATTCGAAGCAGGGCGAAACCTTGGGCAAGTTTCCTTACTCCACACAGAGCCTAATAATAATCCCTCCAAAACCCAAAACAATAATAAATTGGTCATTTTCAATCCACGACTGTTTGTGGGACATTGCTGTGCGCAATTTGCTGCCGTTCGCCCACAAATATACAGTCAATTCACTTTACAGTATATTCTGTAAAGCGCTTTGAGACGTCGAGAAGACGTGAAAAGCGCTATATCAAATGCAAGGATTATTATTATTATAACTCCCCCTTCCCACTGCCCCTTCCCCTCTCTCCCCTCCCACTCCCACCCCCTGCTCTTCTCTGCACTGCTGGAAACATGTGGAGTGTGAGCTCAAAGTTCTGCAGTCCAGGCGCGTGTTTTCAAATGAACATCAGGTTGGAGTGAGATCTGGTTGGTGCTTAATAAAGTGTAAAGCAAAGGCAGGGGGAACCCAGGTTCCTGCAATTATCTGGGCTGTGTAAGCCTCCCCTGAGCTGGAGAAAATATCTGACACCAGGGTCCGGTGTTTTGCTTAGCCAATGGGTTTATATGGGGGGAGGCAGTCAGTCATTCATGCCCTTTGGGTAAAATTAAACAAGCGCTGATCACCTGGCTAGTAATGTTTTTTCGTGCTAGTCAACTTGGCTCCAAACCTAAGGAGCTCAGGGTTAATCAGCTATCAGTTCAAAGTAGTGCAGATGTGTAGATATTGTTTAATCATCATTGGCTTTAGGCACCAACAGTTCCCGGAGCCTGCATTGCCCATTAGATGCCGAAGACTCTTTACTGTTGAATCTCAGTGAAGATGATTACTATTGTGAAGTCCCGTAGCTCAGTGGTTAGAGCACTCGCCTCGCGAGAGGACCCAGGTTTGATTCCCGTACAGGCAAGGTGAAACCTTAGGCAAGTTTCCTTACTCCACCCGCACGCCTTACCTAGCAGTAACTAGAAACCCGGTTGTTAGTCGCTTGGTGGTTAGTCACTTTACCAGGGCAATAATCCCCCACCAAAAGTTTAAAAAAATGTGTTTACTCAACCCACGACTGTTTGTGGGACGCTTCTGTGCACAATTGACTGCCGCATTTCTTCCATAAAATATACAGTCAATTCACTCTACAGTATATTCTGTGAAGCGCTTTGCGATGTCTCAAAGATGTGATAAGACACTGTATCAAATGCAAGGATTATTATGATCTCTGCCTCGCCATGTGTGGAACAATTCCTTGCTCCTCTATGGCAGCTCAACTGCATTCCTCAAGGAAATATCTAAACCGTAAATTGGGATGATTATAGGAATACCTCCTGACTCTGAGGCAAAGATTTACAATTGCTTTTTTTCGTGTTATCTCAAGTGCATTCCCGCCGCCCCCACCCCTCATGTGTCAACCATCCTCCAGATAATGTTAGTCATTCTCTCCCTGTCTGCTAATTGTTGGACAATGCTGTGCTCGAATTGGCTGCTGTGTTTGCCCTCAAAATACATTATAATAATAATATTCTGTGCATTTGATACAGCACCTTATATTGAGACGTTACAAAGCACTTCACAGGATATACTGTAAAGGGAATAATCTTCTGACTATTGGACTCTTACCTCTTACAGAATGACGTAGAAATAATAATAATTATCCTTACATCTTATACAGAGACTTCCACATCAGTAGGACGTCTCAAAGTCCTACACAGGATTTAGTGTATTAGTAGGTGAATCCAACAGACAATTTGTGCACCAATGTCCTACCATGATGTGAATGACCAATTTTATTCGGGGGATTGTTGGGCTGGTCACTGGGAGAGAGAAATCCCCTTCACTTTTTGAATAGCATCACAGGATCTTTAACATTCATCTGAACAGGCAGGCAAGCCCTGTTTTTGCACCTGATAACACTTTATATCATGTGGATTGTGCTTTCTCAGCTCATTGTGACCTTTTTCAGGACTGCATTTTGTTTCACTGATAAGTTTGGACATTTACTGAACCTACCATTCCGCTTATTCTGCTCAATGTACTGATGGCAAAATCATTGATGTGCTCTGAACACTGTTCTGCTGTGTTCAGTAATTTTAGAGCAAATGTCCCCACATGCTTGTAAATGAATCTAAAGCAAGTTTAAAAGTATAATTGAATTTTATATTAATAATGGTATGTTATTTATAAATTTAAATTACATTTATTTATAAGCACATGGGGCAGATTAACTAAATGTAGTGGATAGGCAGAGCACCATTTAGTCTGTATCAATGAAATCACTATTCACAGCTCACAGGGCAGAATAACATAATCTTATAGAAATACACTGATCACTTTCACTGATGGGGAGCTGGCATTTTCTTAGCACCTCAACCTGTCTCAAAGTGCTTATGGCTTTCAGACATAGTGGGCAAACACAGCAGTCATTTTGCACAGTTATCGTCCCGCAAACAGTGTTGTTCATCTGGGGGATTGTAGGCCAGGACACTGCGAGGGACGTTAATATCAAACAGCGGGGACTGCTGCTAAAGAAAGCTAACGGATGGTCCATGACTAACATTGGGAACCTGATGAGGGTAGTCCAGTGTTTCTAATCCTTTTCACATACTTTGTGGCTTCTTGTTCCTTTTGGGACGAATCTGAACTGTTACCTGGAACAAACCTGGAGAGTCTTGTGTGAGTTTAGCCTCGATTTCAAGATCCTCTCACTCGTTTTCAAATCCCTTAATTCCCTGGCACCTTCCTCCCTCTCTGACTTGTTAGCCCCCACAACCCACTGCCTCCGCTCAACTGGCTCCGGCCTCCTGCATGTCCCTTATGCCCTCCGTTCCACCATCGGTGGCTGCACCTTCAGCCACTATGCCCTGAAACTCTGGAAAACTCTTCCTTCCTGTCTCGCCTGAAAACCTTCCTATTTGACCGTACCTACGGTCACCTCCCCCTCCCCCTGGCTCGTATCGTGCAAGTTGTCGTCGTCGTTTACTGTGAGGCTGAGTGGGGCAGGGGTGACGCCTCACTACAGAAAGACTAACAGATTGACTGGGTTTCTGTCTATTTTGCTCTGTAGCTAGCGATGGGGTATTTCTGAGCTCTCTGAAGGTATTTCTTCCTGACGTGGTTGTCTTATTCCTATATTGTAAAGTCGGAGGAAGATCAGCTGAGACATTGTAGTGCAGAAAATCCCCTTCAAACACCCAGCAACCATTGCCATGTTCTGCTCCAAGGGTTAACGTTTAATGGGGATAGTGGACTGACCTCACAACATGCACAACACCAGTGAGTGGCCAGATATCTCCCTTGATAGCATTTGGACTTATGTGAAAATTCAGATGGTTTCTCCTTAAGCTTGTTTAAAGACATTGTGTTGTCGTCAACGGTGCTGTTACCACAATGGGCCAAGCAACAGGCTGTGTGTGTTTGGGGGTGTGGGGGGAGGTGCGAGACTGGGGCGGGGAGTAGGGGAAAGTAGCCTCACTATCTATTGAAATAAAAGAGGAGATAAAAGTCATAATTAGGGAAGATGGGTAAAAAAAAGTAAACAACACTTGGGGATGGTAGTCTTTGAGAAGTGCAAAGTGCACAGCCAACAGCAGGCTGTGATAGCGTCTCTCACCTCTGACAGTGTAAACATTTGCTATTGCAGGTATCAGTGTTTCAAAGGCATTCTCCCCCCCACCACCCACCGAGCAAAGGTGCTAATGGACAACTGCTCAGCATGTTGCAGCTTAACGGTGAGATCCTGCTCAGTATGGGATACAGTTGGAGGTGAACGATGAGTGGCTGATGAGCTGTGTTACAGTCCTGGACTAGTCTGTGGCAGCCACTGTGTGAGGTGAAGGCTCCCATTCAGCAGCTCGCTGGTTCATGGTCTGTGTATCTGTGAAATTGGCCAGCAATGGTGGAGCGTAGGGGACGAGGGACAAGCAGGAGGCCAGAGTCAGCTTACTCTGCGTGAAGGACGCACTGTATAAAAGCAAGTTGTGAGAACAGCATTGATGCTCCGCATTGGCAGAGTGGTCAATAGTCACCATCGAGACTCCAGCCAGTTTGGAGGGTGTGCAGAGAAGGGGCGATGTGATATGTCTGTGTCAGGCAAAATGCCTTTCCATTCTCCTATTTTTCCCCACTTCCTCCTCTCCTGAAAACTCTCCCCCAGAAAAAAAATTGGAGGAAAGAATTTAGAGTGAAAACAAGTACAAACTTTACTCATAACAAGAGGCAAGAATGTTCCCACTTGTCCATCAGGCTCCAGCCCCGTGTCCTGGCTAACAGCCCCCCAGATAAAAATGGTTTCTTACTGTATAGCTTATGAAGATGATTTATGTGGGGAACTGAATGTTTTAAAGCAGCTCTGCCTTGTCTATATGTTTTATGTACAGGTATTGTGAGCTGAAACAGTCAGCCAGAGTTGCCAAGCTCCGGAAATGAATTTCAGGGAGATTACCGGACCAAGCCTGCCTTCCTGCAACACAGTATTAGCCAATTATTGTTCCCCTCCAAGCCAATTGTTGTTCATTTTCAACTCAATTCTCAACCATGTAAAAAAAAACGTGTGTGGCACTTGCTTATATGTAGCGACCCTCACGCAGGATAGCATCCCAGAGCATTCGACAGTGAGGGTGGCACAAAGCCGAGCCGGTGTGAGGGATAGGTGACATTAGATACAGGCAAAGAGGAAGGTCTTCAGGTGAGATCTGAAGTTGGGGAAGGAGAGGACAAGGCAGAGGGATAGAGGAAGAGAGTTCCAGAGTTTCAGGATGTAGTGGCGAAATCGCAGTGCCTTGGGACAGTCAGTGTTTGTCTGATGTGAGAGGCACAATAGAAATGCAATAAATGTTGTTGTTTAATGGAATAGAAAGCTTGAATTTCACAGCAAAACAGTGAGGCTATTTGGCTCAGCAGCCCATTCAGCCTGACTCAGTCGGAAGCACTCTCGCCTCTGAGTCAGATGGTTATTTGTAATGTTCAGGTCATATACTCCACACTGACACTCCAGTACTCCTGTAGGTATGCTGCATTGTCGGAGATGCCATCTTTTATCTGAAACATTAAACTGAGGATGCTTTTCAGGTGGACTTTTAAGATCCCTTGGCATTGCTCGAAATGGGAAGAGAGTTTCTTATGGTGTTGAGAGGGCTACCAACTGAACCAGGCTGATACCTTGCCTTCACTTGACATCCAAATGGAGTCCTTACCAACAGGGGTCACTGGATGTCAATCAGGAACTTTCCTGCTTTGCCAATGGCACTGAAGTCAATTGTACTCCTTTTACAGTTCAGTCGCCCTGTGGTCAGGAAGCTCAACGCTGATGAGCAAATCAAACTTGAGAACTTGCTAGTCAGCGGGCTTCAGTTAGATATGGAGAAGTAGTTTAACCAACTGGTTACTTGCATTTACCAACAAGAACTTGCATTTACACAGCGCCCCTCACACAGGGTAGTGTCCCAGAGCACTTGACAGTGGTAGAGCACAACACTGAGCCAGGGGGAGGTGACCGTAGTCACGGTCGAACAGGAAGGTCTTCAGGCATGACCTGAAGATGGGGAAGGAGGGGGCAAGGCGGAGGGATAGACGGAGAGTGTTCCATAGCTTCGGGGCATAGTGGCTGAAAGCACAGCCACTAATGGTGGAGCGGAGGGCACAAGGAGCCAAGATAGAGAAGCTGTGAAGTTTTGGAAAATTGTTCAGAAAATCCTTGATTTTTATTCTCATCAACATTTCAATATCAATTTCCTTCTGATCCTTCCTTACAGTACAGGGGAAGCCTGTTCTCACTAACTTCACTGCAGTATTGCTTCATTTATAAGGCAGGTATAATAAGTCTTGCATTTCATAAAGCGCCTTATCACATCGTTGAGAAATCTCAAAGCGCTTTAGATAATTTTACTGTGAAGTCTAGTGACTGTGTAATTCAAGTAAGAAGTAAGGTAACTTTCAAAGGTGGAAAGCAGTGAATATAAAATGAAGACAAACTCAGCGATAGAGAAGTCGGAGACAGACAATATTCCTCAAGCTCCACAAAGATATCGACTTTCAGTTCAGCAGAGCCAGTTCCTAATGAACTATTTCTAATGATATCTCTGTGCACATAATTATAATGGAAACACACCTCACCATGTTTTCGGAGTCAAATTGTTTGAGTGTAAATTAAGTTACGTTCTGTTGTTCCTATTTTGTTTCCATCCCCAGCTACTGAATAAATTATTAATAGGCTTTTAAAATTTGCTAAATCCAGCTTTGGCTTTTCTGTGCCTGTCTAGAGATTGTATTCAATAATAATCCTTGTGTTTGATATGATGCCTTATCACGTTGTTGAAACTTCTCAAAGTTCCTGGCAGAGTTTTACTGGAATGTGCTTGTTTTTCTCCCAATGTGAGTGCGATTGAATTGTCGGAGGTGCTGTCCTTCGGATCAGATGCATAAACCAAGGTCCCACTGCCTGCTCGTCAGATGGACATTAAAGATCCATGCAGCAGTACTTGAAAAGAGAAGGGAATTCCTCTGCAGTACTCTCTGGTTTAATTGGTTATTCACCTCACGGTTGTCAGTGAGATCTTGCCGTCTGTAAACTGTCTGATGAAATGCCCAGAAAAATAGCCACCGCACTAAGGGTGCTTTGAGATATTCTGTCATGAGAAGGCACTATAAAAATCAAAATGCTTTCCTTTGTCCACCTCTGCAGCAGCTGTACTTTGGCTGTAAGATTGGCTCGACAGTGACACCACTTGATGCCACCCAGCACTGTAAGACCTTCTCTCACTGACCAGTAGTATGAGCGGATTGCAATCAAATAAACGGTTATTATGTAATCAGCTCAGTCCAATATCTCCCCTGGGCATAAAGCAATCACTGGCTTCCGATTCATCAGGTCATCGCTGACATCGCTTCCTGCTTGCACCTTGGACCGGAAGTGATATCAGCGCTGCTTCCTTGGCTGTATGACCTGCATCCTCACCCGCTCCACTGGCTCCCCATTCCCCCAGAGGATAGGGTACAAAATCCTCATCCTCGCTTTCAATGCCGTGCACTGCCTTACTCCTCCCTCCCTTGACCTGCTCCATGTCTCCCGCCCTACCATCGGAGGTCAGGCCTTCAGCATTTCTGCCCCTCCTTTTGGCACTACAAAGTGGCTGCCAATTTTGGCTACAAAAAACGTCACTACACTTGACAGGAATTACTCGTGAGGCACTTTGGGACATTAGCAAATTATTATTGCTAATAATTATTGATATAAATTTTCCTAACTTCCTAACTTCCTGAATTCAAATTTTTCACATCGATTGTTTTAAACTCAACACAAACCGTTTTCTCGCTTGCCTTCCATGACCATGCTGGCAGCAGTAACTCTAGAGTAATCTTAATTTGCTCAACTGATTGCTATCAGCAAAATAAACACCTCCATCTCTGCTCATTGGCAACCCACATGGATGTGTATCAGCCCACATCTCCTCGCTATTATGCTGCAGAGCGAAAACAATTCAGTTGAATTTCTTCATTGAGCAAGAAGGTGCTAGATAACAGGGCATGAGCTGTGAAGGGAACTCAATTCCTGCACTATCATTAGTGCACAATTCTAATCAATGCAACGCTGTAAGCAAAAAGAGTTTTTTGGAGTCCTGTAGCTCAGTGGTTACAGTACTCGCTTCACAAGCAAGAGACCTGGGCTTGATTCCCGGGCAGGGCGAAACATTAAGCAAGTTTCCTTACTCCACACACCTCGGTTTACCTAGAGGTAAGTAGGAAACCGATTGTTAATCGATTGGCGGATCGCTTTTCCGGGGGTAATAATCTCTCAAAAAAAATTTTTTTTTAAAAATTTGGTCACTCACTCCACAACTGTTGTGGATCCTGCTGTGCGCAATTGGCTGTCATGTTTCGCCCACAAAATATGTACAGTCATCCACTTTACAGTATATTCTGAAGTGCTTTGAGACATCTCGAAGACATAAGGCGCTGCATCAAAGGCAAGCATTATTATATAAAATCCCCCAAAACATGATAGCTTCAGTTGGCATGAGTTAATGGCACAAATCTGTTCATTTGGAAAATTGAGTTGTGAGATTGTGAGGATAAGAGAAACGCCAAACCAATTTAATGCTTCTATCATTCTATAATTCAACCTGGCTCAGTTGGCAGCGCTCTCGTCTCTGAGTCAGAAGGTTGTGAGTTAAAGCACCACATGAAGTCTTTGAAGTCAAACAATCTAGACTGACACCAGTGTGGTGCAGTGCTGGGGGAGAGAGGGCAGGGAGAGCATCATTGGAAGTCTCGCTGTTCAGATGAGATGTTAAACTGGAATCCCTCTGCCTGCAGGTGGATGTTAAATATCCCATAGCATTAATCGAAAAGAGAAGGGAGTTTCTCCCGATTTCTATGGCCAACAATCACCCATATAAAATATGTCATTCACTTCAATGGTTGTTTGAGGGCAAATTGGCTGCTGCGTTCACAGTGAATCCTGTGAAGCTCCTTCCGATAAGGAAGGTGTAATATTAAATGCAAGGAATAATTTTACTTTTTACGAGTGGGTAATTAGGATTTTTCTGGATTAGTATTTAGGAGTGGACACACCCCAATGTTTCACCCTCCATTTTAGGTAAACAACAACAAGATTACATTTGTATAGCACCTTTAACGTCGGGAGGAAGTCCCAAGGCGCTGGACAGTGTACATCTCCATGGCTGTCCCAGATGAAACAATAATCCTTGCATTTGATAGAGCGTCTTTTCCTGTCATTGAGACGTCTCAAAGCGCTTCACAGGATATGCTGTAAAGTGAATTGACAGTATATTTTGTGGGCGAAACGCAGCAGCCAATTGCACTCAGCAGTGTCCAACAAACAAATGGATTGAGTGATCAAATTATTCTTATTTTTTTGAAGGGATAATTACCCCTGGAAAAGTGATCCACAAATCAACAAACAACAAGGCTCCTACTTCCTACTGCTAGGCAAATAGAGGTGTGTGGAGTAATGAATTTGCCCAATGTTTCGCCCTGCCCAGGAATTCAACCCAGGTTCCTCTCGCTTGTGAGGCAAGTGTTCTAAGTATTGAGCTGCAGGACTCCACTAATTCAGAAATCAGCTAATTCAGCAGCGATTAACTTGTATGAGTTAGTTTCATTGTGAGCAGCGACTCCACCAATTCTCCTCATTGAGGGAACTCTCCGAGTCCTGTCATAGTTGTAATTTATATTCCAAAAAGCTTCATATTGAATGTTTATTCAAGGAAAACCTCATCAGACTGGAATGAGCCCCTGTTATTGGCATTTCACTCTCCTGCCTGGTGAATTGCTAGTGACAACAACAGGGAACGAAGTGTATAATAATAATAATAATCCTTGCATTTGATGTAGTGCTTTTCACATCGGGAGGACATCCCAAAGCGCTTCACAGAAGACACTGTAAAGTGAATTGACTGTATATTTGTGGGTGAACGCGGCAGCCAATTGCGCACAGCAATGTCCCACAAACAGTCGTAGATTGAAAATGACCAATTTATTATTGTTTTTGGTTTTGGAGGGATTATTATTAGGCTCTGTGTGGAGTAAGGAAACTTGCCCAAGGTTTCGCCCTGACCTGCCTGGAATTGAACTCAGGTCTCTTCGCTTGCAAACTGAGTGCTCTAACCGCTGAGCTACAGGACTCCATGGGAGTCTGTTCTGGCTTCTCAATGGCACACATGCAGTCGGTAGCAGGGAAATTTCCTTCATCACCGCTAGAGTCGCAAGTATCTTGTAGCAGGTCCTGTCTCAGGGGAGCATTGGTGGAGCTCACTGGAATCTAAACAGGTACTAATCCTTTGCGGGGGAGTTTTGAGCTATTCTTTTGCTTTCTTATTACCTTCTCATTTAGTTTTCATGGCAAGATTCACAAGAGAGGTTTGGATGAAGAATGAATGCCCTTTGATTCAATCAATCTCATCCACCCATAATGCCAACCTTACAACAACAACGTGCATTTACATAGTACCCTTCAAACAGGCAGTATGTGAGTGGCATCCAAGCCTCAATCATCCTTCCACCCTCAGTGCAAAGAAAGGCGAGTCCATCCTGAATTTGTCTTAATAATAATAATCCTTGCATTTGATATAGCGCTTTTCATGTCAGGAGGACGTCCCAAAGTGCTTCACAGAACACACTGTAAAGTGAATTGACTGTATATTTGTGGGCGAACGCGGCAGCCAATTGCGCACAGCAGTGTCCCACAAACAGTCGTAGATTGAAAATGACCAATTTATTATTGTTTTTGGTTTTGGAGGGATTATTATTAGGTGTGTGGAGTAAGGAAACTTGCCCAAGGTTTCGCCCTCTGCCTGGAATTGAACTCAGGTCTCTCACTTGCAAAGTGAGTGCTCTAACCACTGAGCTACAGGACTTCATGAAGACAGGCAGGCATAAGAACATAAGAAATGCTCAACGAAATAAGACCAAGGTCCATCTAGTTCATATTCCACCTTCCTGCTGGTCGCTTGCACATATGTCCCAAACTCCCTATGTACATAATGTTATTTCCTAAAAGAAAAAGCAACTGTTCTAACTGATCTTTTGATGATACCTGTACATCTGAACACCCAGCATTGGTGTCAGCCTGGCTCAGGCTTGTCTCTGAGCCAGAGATTGTGGGTATACGTGTCATGTTAGGGCTTCAACCTTACAATGTATGATGCTAAAATACAGTGCTGAGGGAGTGCTATATAGTCAAATATTATTATCTTTGCATACACTATCCTGCATGAAACAACAACAACAAGATTACATTTGTATAGTGCCTTTCACATCGGGAGGTCATTCCAAGGCACTGGACATACAGAGTTTCGGACAGAGCTTTGAATATTAGCACTACAGTGTACAAATGCAGGTTGTTGTTGATGAGCTGGTCGATTTTTTTAAATCCAACGATTTTTTCGAACACAAAGAACGTCGAAGAAGCAATTAATAATAATAATCCTAATAAGCCTTGCATTTGATATAGCGCCTTATTACATCATCTCGAAGCACTATACAGGATATTCTGTAAAGTTGATTGTGATGTGTAAGGTGATCAAAGAATAGAAAAAGGACTGGGCTGATGTATCCAAAAGTAGAAGCCATGAGAAGTCTCTGGAACTCCAGAGCCACAGCTTTGGAGAGCCCATGGCTTATTCGTTGTGAAACTTCTAAAGGGATCAGTTAGAAGCATGACATACAAGAGGGAGATCAAACTGATCATTAATTGCCTTGTCATTCCACGTGTATATGTTGCGTTCGTGGCTAGATCCAACATGGAGGCAGGGCAGGTGATCATTCGGAGGCGCTGAAGCCCCTTCTTTGTAGATGCAAACCTATAATCGTCGGCCTGACTGGGTGGTTCGAGAGCGTACTGTGGTCGCGCACCCTGGAGATGGCGTGTAAAGCGAGACCGATAGAATCAGATGCAACGAAAACACACAAGATAAAAAGAATGGAACAAAAGGGAGGAGGTTAAGAGGATTGGCTGAGAGGTTAAAGGAGATACACTGCTAATTTCCATTAACCTTTCAGATAATCCCCTTAATCCTCCCCCTTTGTGCGCTCTCTTTTCATCTTGGCCAGTTTGCCACTGTATAATGCTGCCTACAGCACAGAAACAGGTCTTGCTCCTCCCTACGTCTGGGACCTCCTAACCCCCTACCAAACTGCCCATTCCGGCCTGCTTCATGTCCCTCGCCTGCCCCACTGTTGGCGGACAGGCCTTCAGCCACTCTGCCCCCACCCTCTGGAACTCCAACCCGCAGTCCCTCAGCCTCGCCCCATTGCTTGCCACCTTCAGGACCTGTCTCAAGACCCTCCTCTTTGACCGTACCTTTGATCACCCTCCTTTCCCCCACCCCTGCCCTCCATCCTCCCCAAACCCGACCGCCAGCTCGGGTCCAAAACACTGACTGTCCAGTGCCTTCGGACGTAAAGGCGCTTTACAGATGTCATTTTGTTGTTGTTGCAGTGACCGGTATAATAAACTCCTGCCTTCGATTCAGAACTACAATGTCCATCAATATGGGTCTCAAGCGAATGTTCAGCAGATCTTGTTTCTGCCGTTTTAGACCTTTCGCCCAATTATCCTTCTATCAATGTCAGGCCAAGAAAGGATAAAGGTGAACATTACATTGTTTAGGTGGTGATGGTAAACCGAGGTCCCGTCTGCCTGTTCAGGTGGATGTTAAAGTTCCCATGGCACGATTCAAAAAGAGAAGGGAGTTTCTCCCGGTGTCCTGGTCAACAATTCCCCAGATAAAATTGTTCATTTCCTTCATGATGGTTCGTGGACGTTGCTAGGTGCAAATTGGCTGCCACATTTGTCTGGAAAATTCACAGTCACTACACTTTACAGCAAACCTTTGAAGTGATTTGAGACGTCCACCTGTCATGAAAAGTACCATGAGATGCTACCCTGTGTGAAGGGCTCAACATAAATATACAAGTTATTTTTGTTGTAATGAAAAGCTCTGCAACAAATACAAATTAAATATTAATGATAGTATTATTATCATAATAATACTCCACACTGCAAGGAAATGGTGTAGAATAATGTAGAGGTTATATTCTGAAGCAAGTCGCCACAATACCGAATAACAAGCTCAAAGCCTCAACATGGTCTTAAGCTCACAAACTTCTGATTCAGAGGCAAGAGTGCTACCCATTGAGCCCAACTAACACCCAATATAATTACATCATCATGAGATCACCCCATGGAAGTACCTAAGAGAACTGCACAAGTGGATTAAGTTACGTCTGTTCTAGCTCACAGTCACAGTCGCACGTGGATGGTGCAGATTCTGCCACCAATCACTAACCTTCCAGATTTGCATCTGTTCCAAACATTGTGGACACAGATGACTGAGGCAGAAGAAAGGAGTCACACATGGAAACAGTGCAATTGGCAGACGCATGTGGAAACTCTTGGCATTGCACATTATTTGTACATTCATGCAATTAAATCTCTTCCTATTTAAGCACAGGCATTACGGACAGACGCCTTGACATGTGCGTGGTCGCCAGTACCCAGTAACCTTGACAACAAAGCAAAACTGTTGCTCAGTTTCCAATTGCTGGCTCCTGAGGAGTTGTAATTAATGACAAGACCTGTTGAACAGGGCACCTGGGGCCCATTGTTTGCAACAGCGACACGGATGACCAGACCCATAATGCCCACAAAACTGGATGCAATTCGTCAGGGTTGGAAGTTAGCAGTGAATGCGACCTTCACGGCTACAGTAAAACAGTCAGGATTGCAAACCGAGCTTCTCAAGCGCTCTGGGACGCTACCCTGCGTGAGGAGCTTTATATAAACGCAAGTTGTTGTTCTAATTCGCCACTTACCTCACACGGACCATCCTCAACAATAATAATACAATACCAATCCTTACCTTTTGGATTGCGCCAATAACGTCAAGAACATCTCACGGCTGCTGCATCAGAAAAAACTCCCTTCTCTTCCCAACTCTTCCCTTCACAAAACTCTGCAGCTCATGTCCTCTCACTCACCAGGCTCCGCGACACCATCACTCCCACCCTCGCCCGACTCCACTGGCTCCCCATCCCCCAGAGGATCGAGTTCAAGATCCTCGATCTCACCTTTAAGGCCATCCATGGCCTTACCCCCTCCTACCTCTCTGACCTGCTGACTCCCTACCAGCCTGCCCGCTCCCTCCGTTCAGCGGGCTCCGGCCTGCTCCATGTCTACCACCCAACCCGCCCTACCATCGGTGGCCGGGCTTTCAGCCTCTCTGCCCCCAAACTCTGGAACCCCATCCCATGGTCCCTTTGTCACTCTTCCTCCCTTGCATCCTTCAAGGCCGGTCTAAAGGCCCTTCTCTTCGACTGTGCCTTTGGTCTCCCTCCCATCTCTCTGCCTTCCCTCACCCCTACACACCCCTCCCCCATGCTCGGGCCCCGACACCTGACTGTTCTGTGCTTTGGGACGTCCTTTGGGACGTGAAAGGTACTCTATAAATGTCATTTTGTTGTTGTAATAGTGGCAAATCGATGGAGAAAATTGACATATTGTTCAACTTAGTTAATAATGATAATAATCCTTGCATTGAATATAGCACCATATTGTGTCGTTGAGACATTGCAAAGCACGTCACAGGATACACTGTAAAGTGTGGTGACTGGGTATTACAGTAAAGGTCCCACAAACAGCCATGAAGTGAATGACCAACATAGAAAGTTTCAACTTTATCGTACATAATAGGGATCCGAATGATTTTCAAATCATTACAATTGTCCTGTATATCAATGAGCTGAAATGTATAATTCTTCTTCTTCAGATTTCAGTCATTCTACACAAGGTATTACAAGGAAATTTCTGTGTCCAGGTCACTAGAAATCCCTTAGTGTTTAATGATGACTTTCAACAATCACTTCTTGGCAGTAGATAACCTGACCACATGCTCTGCAGCCAATTCCTGCCGATTTAGCAAAGCCATGGAAAATGAACAATCATTTACAGAGATAAGACACAGGATTCTCTTCTCCACACTCTCAAGCCTTTAAAAACAAATAATAATAATCCCTTGCATTTAACGCAACACTTTTCACGTCAGGAGGACATCTCAGAGCGCTTTACAGGATTTACTGTAAAGTGTAACAACTGTGTATTTTGTAGGCCAACACAGCAGCTGATTTGTGCACAAATGTCACAGATATAAAGTGAATGACCAATTTTACATTGTCAACCAGGACACCTGGAGAAACTCCCTTCTCTTTTTAAGTAGCAACGCAGGATCTTTAACATCCGCCTGAATTTTGGGGTCAGTCGGGTGTCTGACACATGTGGAAATCCATCATCTTCTTAAGAGCCTCTAAACCAAGCTGAGAATTCCAGGCATCCCACCTACACATGGAAATCCCAGAGATAGACTGTTGGAATGGAATGTGCTCTCTCTCTCTCTGCCTGGAGGGATGCATCCTGCTTACCTAATCCTGATAGGCCCAGGTTGGCAAGAGCTTGAGTAGGCACAGACAGGACATTGATAACATTTCATCCAAACGCTGTAACAATGCAGAACTCACCATCCTCCCCTCCTACTTGCACTAAATGTGAGTGTGAGCTCACAACAAGAAGGCAGGAACCCACAACCTTCTGAGTCAGGGATGAGAGTGTGACTAACTGAACCAGGCTTTTGCTTTGTATAAAAGTGGTATGACCTGGCTCCCTGCTCCAACCTGACTGCAGCATAAAACCCACAACATATTTTGAAAGCACTTTGCTCTATCCAAATCTACAGCTGAGCTGAAGATTGCAGCTTTAAGGATCCTTCAAGAGAAAGGCCGGACAATCCTTAATCAGCCCGTGCTTCTGTTTGCAAGTCATTAAAATCCCAGTCCATGCTGAAACATGAAACAGTCTCTATCAATTTTATGTCGGCTGCCTCTGCCTCTCATCAGCCCCATTCAATTCATCCAGGGGTTTGGATGAGAATTGGGACCTGGATCCTGCAGTACAGAGTGCCCAGCACACAGACCCCGGCCACTCATGTTAGTCTAGATTTCAATAAAATGCATTGTTAGTGCATGCATTAAAAATAATCCTAACCCTTGTATTTGATATAAATGCCTTGGGACGTCCTCTCGACGTGAAAGGCACTATCCAAATGTAATTTGTTGTTGTTGTTGATACAACATATTTCACTTTGGAAGAAGCTCTTCAAAGGGCTTCACACAATTTGCTGTGAAGTGTAGTGACTGTGTGGTTTGTAGGTGAACGGGTGCATGTTCTTGTGGGGACTTGTGCTCGGTTGCACTGATGCGAGGCACATTCCCCTGTTGTATCATCCAATGTGCTTTCCCGCTAATGCTTTAATCTAACCGGTCACCTCAGGGATTCCCTTCCCAGAGGCTGTGGGTGGGAGGGGAGGACCACCATGCTCACTCTCCCTCTCTCTCTCTCCCACCTGCACCACCCACAGCACTTCCTGTCTGCGGCACTGGTGCTGTCTGTAGCCGGAATCAATCAGCCCACCGTGTAAAGTTAATAAAAACAGTACAGTTTCTGCCTTTCAGCATGTGCTCCCAACAGTTTCCAACCTGACGCAGTCTCAGATTCTCACTTCACCCCACGTTGTAGTCCATCTGCCCCCTTAGATCGCTCTGTTCTGCTTTGCACAAACGTACAGCAACGAGACACTGACATGCAGGGACTAGACGGGTGAGGAATGCAGAACCCACAAGCTCGCTTTAGTAATTGCACGGATGTGTTCAAATAATTATTTAAAAAGGAAAAGCACTTTCGAATCCAGAACCAAAAAAAGACACCCTTCACCACAGGTCTGTCTGGTGTGAAACAAAGGTAATGAGATTTAATGTGTATTGCTTGTCAGATAACTTTAAGGGTTGTCAGGCCCTTTAATTATCACCTTTCAATTATCCGGTAGACTCCCCTCCGCCGCCTCTTTGATTTGGCATCAGATCAATTGGACTGGATCAGTTTCTTCTTGAATCTAACCAGCTTTGAATGCGCTGTTAGAAGGCAGGTTATATTCAATGGGATGGGGTGGGAAGAAGGGGCGAACGGAAATGTGAGTACACAGTGGACAGGTGTGGGAGCTACAATGAATGGTGGTTGGTATGAGGGGGTAAAAGGAGAGAAGGGAAAACATCCATCTTGAAGCATTCACCAGTTGAATTCATGGTTTAGCCATGAGGTCATGTGTTTGATGTAGTCTGCGCCTCCACCTAATTAGATTGCTTTTGCATCCAGCAGCAGAAAAAAAGTGTATCCACACTTTTGTTTGTTCCTCAATGCTTAGCTTTGAGTTTAAAATGGGGGGAATGCCAATGTCTGGCACAGGAATAGGGCGCTCTATATGTAAATCCAAGGACATTCCAACTTCTGCCCAGGATCATTTATATAAAAATATATAGATATAAATTTGTATCTCGAGTTCTCTTTGACGTTAGTTATGAGGCCAGTGCTTCACTGTTGTTAACTTAGCAAAAAATGTAAACAAGTATAAACAGGATGGAATTGCCATTATAAGTCCAAGGTCAGTGAGTAAACTGTTGAGTGAAAAATAAACGATCTGTCAATTTACCAGAGACAAACACCTCCCCCAACACCCCCCCCTCTCTACTCTCTCTTCCCCCCTCCCTTCATTGGAGATGGGGAAAGATGACCAAAAGTGTGGTCGAAGAGGTACATTTTGAGACGTGCCCTGAGAGGAGAAAGAGAGGGGGAACTAACAGAACATTAACATTGCTCTGCCTCTTGGTCCACCTCTGTACCAGTGTTGGCCTTGAGGATGGGGAGGAGGGGGTGCCTCTGTTTAAGAACCAGAGAAATTTAGGACCTCTCAGACTTTGCATTTCACCTTAACACACCGTAGTGAGAATCATTTTTATTCACTTGCCGATCCTTTGAAAACACCAGTTAGTGCAAGCCGCAAAGTGTTGAGGGTCAATACGAACAGGAGAGGGGGTGAAAGGGAAGCAAATGACTGTGGATAACTGGTTAGTGTTTTCCTGTCAACGATACAATCCATCCCAGGAGACAACTTCCCATCGCCCCTTGGCACAGGTAGAAACTCCGTGCTTTACAGTAAGCACTGGGACAAAGAGAACAGTGTAACAGGAGGAAATGAACAAGCTTTGGCATTGTTGGCAGAGGTTAAACGTTATAACTTTTTTCATTAAGTCTGCTTTCCTTCGCCGTCCATTGGCATGGAGCGAGACACGAGTGATGCTGAGCAGCAACTTGTATCCAACACTAACAATCGGAGACCGTCTCGACAAGAGACTTGGGTAGCAAAGGAGAGCATTCAAGGTACATGGAGTCTGTTGCCAGCTGGCAGAGGGATAGGGGTGGGGAGTGGGGGTGCAGGGTGTGGGCGGGAATGCTGCCGTACTTTTCATGAGCACCATCCTGTTCTGGGAGAGGTCTGCCATGTTAAACTTCACCTCTCTTTTTTAAAAGAACACTGATAAAAAAAACACTTTCCAGCCAGACCCACTCTGAAACCCCGTTTGGGAAACTGAAGATATTTTGCACGTTTGTTCCATCAGAGCACAATGGGTCACTCCATCACTTCATGGTTGTTTGCAGGACCTTGCTGAGCAAAAATCTACAGCCACAGTGGCCTGTAAAAATACCTAGTCACAGCAAATTATGATCTGGAATGTACAGCATCGTAATTGAGTTGTATTAAGCACATTCAATCATGACTTTCAAAAGGGATATATACTTGAAAAGAAAAACATTGCAAGGCTATGAGGAAAGAACAGGAGAGTGGGACTAATTGAATAGCTCTTTCAAAGAGTCAGCAAAGGCACAATGGTATTTTTATTTTGAAGACTGAGGTGGATAGATAATGTAAGGTCAGGGTAGCAAGGGATACAGAGCAAGGCAGGTAACTGAACTTGAGTTACAGATCAGCCATGATCTTATAGAATGGCAGAAAGGCTCGAGGGGCTGAATAGCCTCCTCCTGTTTCTATGTTTCTATGATGGGCTGAATCGATTCTATGATTCTATAAATCCCTTGAAGCACTTTGAGATGTTTGTGGAGTCCTGTAGCTCAGTGGTTAGAGCACTCGCTTTGCAAGCGAGAGGCCTGAATTAAATTCCAGGCAGGTCAGGGCGAAACCTTGGGTAAGTTTCCTTACTCCACACAAAGCCTAATAATAATCCCTCCAAAACCAAAACAATAATAAATTGGTCATTTTCAATCTACGACTGTTTGTGGGACATTGCTGTGCGCAATTGGCTGCCGCGTTCGCCCACAAATATACAGTCAATTCACTTTACAGCGTGTTCTGTGAAACGCTTTGGCACGTCCTCCCGACGTGAAAAGCGCTATATCAAATGCAAAGATTATTATTATTACGTGAAAAGACATTCTATCAAGTGCAAGTACAGTTATTACTATCAACTGTTTTTTTTTCTGATTCTAACATTTTTCAGTAACTAACCATTTGGCTTTAGTAAACCGTGTCTGCCCCAATAAATCTCCCTGCCTAAATTTCCTTATCAGAGCCCAAATGGCATTCAGGCTCTTCTCATCAGTTTTACCATGCCCAGAGAACATACGGTAGCCGGGAAGGGGACAGTGCGTCAGATCTCATTATACACAGAAAGGTTATTAATATAATAATCCTTGTCTTATCGAGTCATTGAGATGTCTCAAAGCACTTCACGGAATATACTGTGAAGTGAATTGACTGTATATTTTGTGGTGAAACAGTTACCATGATATTAATAATAATATTTCTTACAGTTTGACATTGTGCCTTATCATGTCTTCAAAATGTCTCTGTAGGCAAACGCAGGAGGCAATTGCTCACAGCAGTATCCCACAAAGATTAACAAAAATGGAATGCTTTCAAATAAATGGGTTAAAAAAAATGAAAGATGCATTCCCCATTACCAGAAGGGAGTATCCTTTCATATTTCTTGATTAAGAAATCCAGTTAAGAAATATCGCAATATTTCCTCCTTCCCCGGCTGCCCCCATTATTTCATTAAAGAAATGTTGGAGGTTACTGTTGGCAGATCGGAGGAAATGTTGCCTATCGAAGGAACACGTGAAATCAATCGTTCCTCTCAGAGCGCCTGGGAGAGCCGTCTGAAAGGCAAAATGGAGCAAATGTACAAATAATACTCTTGTTTGTGTTCGATGGAATTTAAATTTCAGCAGGAATTGGAAAGCCAATTGCGCTTTACAGACCAAAACGAAAGCAGGCTGATTGAGCAAAACTGCTTCTGGACTGAACACAGTGACCACAGCATTGCATTTCTGTAGTTCTGTGCCAGACCGTCATTATTCTGTAAATATACCATCCAGAATACAAACCAAGGTTTGCTTTGAGTAATTTGAATCACAATAGTCATTTTTTTTCAGGCAAACAGATTCAAGTCATTCAATTCTCAGTAGAGCTGTGGTAAAATGGCTGAAAGAAACTTGGGAAAATTAGGCATCCATTCAGTCAGCACCTATTAAAAGTAGAGCTCCCATGACAGTTCACTTGGCAAAGACATGGCCAGTGTGAAATTCACAAGATTCGTTCAGATGAAAAAGTCCCTTCAGCCTATTTGATCTCATTCTTCCCATCACAGCATCAAGCTGTTTCTTTAATGGGTGCCAGAGCCCTGACCTTGGCTACTTTGTCCCAATTGTTAATTACCCTCTGGGTAAAGAAAACCTTCCTGAAATTACCCTCTGAACCCTGAACCTGTGTCCTCTAGTCTGCTGTTTAGATGCATCACAGAGTACTGTTCTGGGGTGAATTTTTCACTCCCATTTAAAACCTTGTGAAGAGGTATGAATTTTGCAGATGTGGAAGATCTCATTTTGTATAACCAAACAGTACCGAGATATTTCATCTCATCTCAGCCCTGATGGTACCAAACTGATCTTTAAGGCTGTGACCAGCAAACTCAGTACAGATTGGGGTTCAAACCTGAGACAATCTCACCTGTAAGTCTCGATCCGTAAGCTTCAAGTCCACACTGCAGTTATAACTATTCCAGAATCAGGGCTTGTCCCAGTACTACATTAAAATTAAGAAAAATCTAAAGTTTCATTTGGGTTGTGACATTTATTGCCTATATTCAGTGATGAGAAAACAGAGATTACTTACCACTGGTGAAGTGCTGTATGTGCTTTAGCATTTCCTTCAGTGATGGACACTTCTGTGTATTGCGAACTGAATAATAATACCCATTACATTAAGATTTCACTTTCACTGGTAGTATAAAATCTTTTGAGTCATTGAGAACAAGATCAACCATCTGCTTTTGATTATCCCTGTATCTGATTTTGTGTCTATAACATCGAAAATCATATCAAGGACAATTGCTGTGAAGTGTAGTAACTGTGTGTTTGAACACAGCAGCCAGTTTGCACACAGAAGCTCACCCCAAATAATTATGTAGAGTGTAGTGATTATGTGCTTGTCTTGGCACAAATGCCACTGAAAAATATGCCTCAAGCAATGCGTTGGAATGTCAGTCTGATCTATCAGGTCAACGTACAAGATGTGAAGCTTGAGCTCACAACTCCTGACTCTGAGGTGAAAGTCCTATCAGCTGAGTGAGACTGACACAACTCCAATGTAATAGTCCAAATTGTCTGTACCAGAATTTGTAGCATTCTTCAGCGAACGTAAGTGAACCATTGAACAACATGAACTGTTAAAGGGTTCAACTGGAACAAAGACAAAACACCCAAATCCACACGGGTTGCACTTGTCAGACATGGGCCACGTGATTGAAATACGAGAGCCCCAAAATGATTTTGATTTGTGTTAAGCACGCTTTTCAGCAGCAATAATGAGGTTTGAACTGAAGAAGCAAAACAAAAAAGAGAAGAAACAGAATCCATGTTTGGAGTGTGCTTTTTTTTCAAGAGGGATTGATTTTGGCACAGATTGTCCCAGCTCCCGCTGTGCTGATAGATGGCTTG
Source organism: Callorhinchus milii (assembly GCF_018977255.1). Lineage (NCBI taxonomy): Eukaryota > Metazoa > Chordata > Chondrichthyes > Chimaeriformes > Callorhinchidae > Callorhinchus > Callorhinchus milii. The sequence continues at coordinate 871,724 of NW_024704746.1, read as the reverse complement.
GAACTGGGCTCTGGTTTCTAATCTGGTGTTACAGAAACCAACAACAAGACTTCCAATTGATGGGAATAAGCGGGTCTTCAGGAACAACAGCAGCTTGCATTTACACAGCACCCCTCACACAGGTTAGTGTCCCAGAGCGCTTGACAGTGGCGGAGCAAAACGCTGAGCTGGGGAGGTGACCGTAGGTACAGTCAAATAGGAGGTCTTCAGGTGCGACCTGAACATGACGAAGGAAGGGACAAGACGGAGGGATAGGGAAAGAGTGTTCCAGAGTTTTGAGGCATAGTGGCTGAAAGTGAGGCCACCAATGCCCCGATGTCTGCTAGACACGCGGCGAGAACATCAGGGGGACCTGGAGTCGTAACTGGAGGAGGAGAAGTAGATTTGTGTGTCATCTGCAAATATGTGGAAGTTTACCCTGTGTCTGCGGATGACATGGCCCAGAGGGAGCAAAGAGATGAGGAAGAGGAGGGGCCAGGGATAGAGCCCTGGGGTACACAACAGGTGACCGGGGGAGGCAGGAGGAGAAACCATTTGAGGAATTAAAGTGAAGGCGGTTTGTTAGATAGGACTCAAACCACGCGAGTGCAGTCCCACTGAGGTGGTTGAGGGAGGAGAGTCAGTGGAGAAGGATGGCATGGTCAACTGTGTCGAACGCGGCAGAAAGATTCAGGATGACAAGGAGAAGAGGATGGCATGGTCAACTGTGTCAATGATAACACTCACAAACCATTTCCATGCCATAAACTCTGTGTGCACAACGAAGGCAAAACTGCCACACGGTGTGTGATGAGTTGGTTTAGGTCATAGCTATCAATGATAGGAGATACTCCCAAAAAATATGCCCATATCACTTCACCTTGCAAGACCTTTCCGATGAGGTAAGTGTGTTATTGGCAGACAGACACACAGAGAGACACACAGACAGACATTTTGTCTTTATTAGTACAGATAGATTGTTATATAAAATTATATATAAGGGGATGGAGAGGGGGAGGGGATTAACCCCAGAGGGGGAGGGACTAAAACCCAGCCCCGGATAAGGCCCCAACTCGAGCCCCGGGTTTCACCCGCCCCGGCTAGTCACTGCTAGGCCACGGCGCAGAGGAACCCGGAAGCCCCACGGCTTTACCAAGCCAACCGTCACTCTCCACCAGCCCAACTCCGACATGGCCCTGCCCAGCCCAGGGCCGCCCAAGAGCAGCAGGAAAAGCAGCCGAACGGCTGCCGTCAATGCCGCTCAAGCCAACTTCTGCCTCGCCACTGCCATCCAGCTCCCGGTGTCTGAGTTTGTCTAAGTGTGTGAGTACTGCGTGTCACAGTGACACTGGGAGTTGGCGCGGCTGTCTGTGGGTCGCTGCTGTGTGCAATTGGCTGGCTCGGTTCGCCCACAAAATATATAGTCAATTTTGTTTGCCAATTGGCTGCTGTGTTCCCTACAGAATACACAGCCACAATTTTTTTTACAGTAAATCCTGTGAAGCAATTTGTGACATCCTCGCTGTGTAATGGGATTTGTATCAAATTCAAAGATTATTATTACAAAGACTGGTAAACACTTCAGACTCTTAGTTTTGATGCAACTAAAAACCCCACAGTTATTCCGGTACAACAACAACGTGTATTTATATCGCGCCCGTCATGCAGGTAGTGTCCCAGAACACTGTGTCCCTCAGTTTGCCAACACACAGCCATCGCTGGGTGAGGCACTTTGTTTTACTTGTAAGAATTGTGCGGGAAAGCTCTCAGTCATCAGTACAAGGAATCAATCCCAGCTGTTTACTCATCGTTTCAAATCCCATGGTTCTGGAAATTGAAGGAAAGGTAAGAAGAGAGAGTAATTAGTGAATGTTATCACTGCTAGAACTCCTGTGGTGAATTGTTCTCTTGCCACCCGCCCAAGCCGTCAGGAGGAATCAAAACACTAGACTTTCAATCATATCCAGGCAGGACGAAACCTCGGGCAAGTTTCTTTACTCCACACACCTAATAATAATCCCTCCAAAAAAGACAATAATATAAATTGGTCATTTTCAATCCACGACTGTTTGTGGGATACTGCTGTGCGCAATTGGCTGCCGCGTTCACCCACAAATATACAGTCAATTCACTTTACAGTATATTCTGTAAAGTGCTTTGGGACGTCTAGAAGACGTGAAAAGCGCTATATCAAAATGCAAGGATTATTATTATTATATCATGGAAGATATAAGACTTGGCAGGTTGCTTCATGATCTGCATTCTAGATTTTCTAGATATTCTGGAGTCTCTCCAACTCACCCCACTCTCCCTCCCCACTTTCAGAGGCCACCTCAAGACTTGTCTCTGACCACACTCTCAGTCATTTTCCAACCCCCACCCTCTTCAGATTCCAGCCCCCAACCACCAGGCAGTGATGTAAAATGCTTTGAGATAACATCGACCTGAAATATTAACTCACTTTCCTCTCTCCATCAATGCTGCCCGACCTGCTGAGTGTTTCCAGCGATCTCTTTTTTATACCAGCACATCACAGCTGGAAGAATAGCTTTCTACCTGGGAGCAGTCAAAGAAGAATTGGAAGGCAGTTCTCATAGCAGTCCAGCTGGGGACCTTTCAGGCGATTGGATTGCTCTGCTGTTTCTGCACCATCTAAAGCAATCTTTAGTACCACACACAGTGCTGCTGTAGTTCATGTGGGTTAGACTGGACTCAAAGTGTATGGAAAGGTCTGTTCACTGGAAAACCAGATGGCACACTCTCAATAGACTGCTGAGAAAATAATTGATCCATCCAACATTCCTTACATAGTCTGGATGCAAAGTCCACATGCATAGTACCTCTCACTGATAACAGCTGATTTTCTCTTAAACCTGCAGAATACCTGATGGCTTTGAGATCTCGACACTTGTGAGCGCTGTTTATCTGATGTGTCAGCAGTGGGTTGAGAGCTAATAAAGATGATCTCAACCTACAGAGGAAAGGTTGCACTGAAAGCTATATTAACCATTAAGTGTCAGCCTTGCTCAGTTGCCAACTCTTAATCAGATGGTTTAACACTCGAGCCTCGTGGGAACTTTAAACTCACCTATTGTTCCAATGCAATGTTGGGGGAGCGCTGTCTGGTCTCAGATGCTGACCTGTAGTGAAACATTAAAAACTGAGGTCCCATCGGCTTATGGTGGACGTTAAAGACCCCATGACACTTCTCATAAAGAAAAGGGAGTTTTTTTCATTATTCTTCTCCATAATCCTCCAGATAAAATTGAACACTCACTTTATGGTTGTTTGTAGGATATTGCTGTATGCAAATTGGGTGCCATGTTCTCCTACAAAATACACAGTCACTACACTTTACAGTAAATCCTATCAAGAGCTTTGATGCATTTCGACAACGTGGTAGGGCTCTGTATCAAATACAGGGATTATTTATTATAAACAATTTCAGTGGAAAAACCCAGGCAACATCACAACCTAATGTCAACCTCAACATCTTATCCCTTTGAACATCCCTTTAATGGGGTGCAAATAAATTGTAAGCGTTGTTATAAATATCTTGTTCATTGCTGTTTATTCTAAACAGATACTTTTTTTAGAATTCCATATATTGATTTAATAGATTTTAACGAACTTTAATGAAAAGTTTTAATGAATTTTAATGAAAAGACTTTTTTTTACAAACTTTCTGCTGAGGTGAAAAGTAGGGGAAAAAAAAGCACATAGGAAAGTGCATTAGATGCTGCACAATTGAACAATAAGACCTTTCGCCAGAAATTGATGTGTCAAAAAAATAAAGACGTGAATGAATTACGAGTGTAAAAGATTCTCGCAAGCTGCCCGGAGGAATGAGTAAGACAGATATCAGGATGCCATTCAATTGATTGTAATTAATTCTCTTGCTGGTTCATAGACCTTCCGTTCTGGCCTGGGGTTATCTTGGGAATGATTTAGGTGTGTTCACCCAATGCTGTTGTGGGAACAACAGCCTGACAGGCATTATGGAAAGGCATATCACCACCCAAGACCAGGAGCTTAGTAAATGCTGAATCACATGAACCCGACAGGAAATATCAGAAGTGAGTTGAATTTCTAAGAAAATACCTAACAAAAGGTGCCCTGTTCAGAGGTCCTGAAAGGCAGACTGGAAACAGGAGAGTGTTGGAGAGTTAGCTCAGGTAATAAGCTCAATAGTACGTATGGCCTGAAGTCTTGGGAGGAAATTGTATCCTACAACTAGCATTAACTGTCTCTGAATTTCACCTGAATGTTTTTTTTCACTTCCTTTCATGCAATTGTCAAAGGAAGCGAGGATTGAAAAGCAAAACACAACTTCAGTGTCCCAGTGGCGTTAAACAAAAATGCCCAATTTTATTGTTGCTTTATTTGCAGACTGACTGAATGCAACCCGACCCACTGTTATTTGTAAAATCCTTAATTGGCATTGAGGCAGCAGACAGAGGAGGAAGTCGGAAGAGAAATAATTGTCCTCACGGACAATATCGCAAGTTGTTCTTCTGCCTCTCATTGTAAAGCAACGTTAAACACAGGGACATCGCCTGCCTTGTCAAAGCATAATTCTACAAATTGATAATCGTGGGAGGATTGGATATCTTGGTCCTTTTCAGCTGATGAACAAAGTAGACAGGACTTTGTTTTTGAACACCCAATGAAAATGTTCGTTTTTTTTAAAAAAGGGTCGTATTTCTTTTGAAACATTGAAATAAAGAAATGGCCTTGATATTGTCAATCACCAAATCATTTGACAAAGCAACTCTGGGCCTTAAAGTATGAAGAATTCATTCAGAAACTGAATTTGGTATTAGTCTGTAGCCATTTGCCATATTTGCTTTCAATCATAACAATATCAGAATGTTTCATATCTGTTATATCCCAGATGCATATTATGTCTATAGAAATTTGGATCAAAAGGTCTTGAGAAACCAGAACCTAAGCTACTCATTGTCATCTTAGAGGCCTTAAAAATTCCAACTAATCGCAGACTGCAAGAGCATTTTGTCTCAAAATTGAAGATCACACAGGATTGTAGAAATATCTTAAATTTAGATGTGATTTCGAACCGGCTTTCAAATCATGACTGAATTTAAGAATTTTTTACTATTTTGTGCAATCTTACTTGAGTATTACGACAAAACAGCCAGATCACTGGGAGAAATTCCTTGAATAGCAACAACACGGCGGATGGCTTCTAGGAGTATGGAACAAACATCAGTTGCTGAACAAGCTACCAGTGTGATTGTGGAGGGAAGGAGAGGGAGGTGAATTCCGCACCTCCAAAAACCAAGCACATTATTATTGAACGTTTGCTTTCTACAATATTACTATTAGCATTCGTGTTTGCTTTTATTTGAAAAGTCCCCGTAGTCTCCTATATAACTTAGAGTTGTCACCAAATATTCAAAAGTATTACACTAGCTGGTTGCAATAATAGCAGTCAACTATAATTTCCAATGTCAAATAGTTATGCACTCTGAAATGTCAAACACAGTGTCATAACTCACACTACATGGGGGGAAAGAAACTGATTAGATCCTTTAACAAAACAGGGAAACCAGCCTTCGGATTGAAAAGTTAAATGGAAGAATGTGGCCCCGTTAAATATTGAAACCTTTTTGTTTATGGGGAGAATAGTCAACCGGTTGACCTCAGCATATTCTTGTTCATTACATTTATGCATTGAGCGCTTGGAAAGATTCAATGTTCATTTATTCAGCCGATGAATTAGAGGTTTGTACGAGGAATGAGAATCAAATTACTGCACTTAAATACGGGAGAGAGAGTGTGGTAAAGGGACACCGGAGGACAACTTATATTACGTACATTATATTCCCAAACTTAGGATCACTTACCACTGAGAACAGATTATCCAAACTCAGGTATTAAGTTTTCCATTGAACTGATAGCACAGAAGAGGCAGCAAATTCAGTTTTCAGACATTATCCCTTCCAAAGTGGCATCATTGCCCACACAACACACATTCACTCCACTTTAGAGTCTACCCTGTGAGGAGATGTCCTTCTGATGTGAAAGCTGCTATATCAAATGTAAAGATTATTATTATTATTTCTATAATAATTGACAAAGAAACACACCTTTGAATCCACTTCAAACCTTTATTGTTTGAGAAGAATCAAGCTTAAAAAACAGTACTGCATAATATCAACATATTTTCCTAAATAGATTTGGACTATGGTATTTTCGTTTCACAAAATAAACATGGGAAATGACCTGTGGAATTTGCGTACTCCCATTCAATGCAGCACTTAAATGTCTACCTTATCTAAACACACAGAGCCTGCTGGTTTTGATCTGATGTCTGCTCACACTTATACAAAGTTGTCCTGTTTCACAAGAGGTAAAGCAGTTTTATTTTATGCCAAACTTTGGCAGAAGTATTTAATTTTGTTGGCATTTGAACTGAAATAGCATTATGTTCAGACTGAGATCAATGTTAAGTTTCAGAATCCCAAGAACAAAATGTAACTCGAGGGTGCCAAAAATGGAGAGCGAACACAGTTTAGCATTCCAGTCACGTTCGCTGAATAGATGTATCTTTTTAGAACCTTATTTGCCTTTTAGGTCCTTTTTTAAAAAATAAGTCCTGGAGGAATTTGTTTGTCATCAGTTTGCACTACAATAACAGAATTGGAGATTACAGCATCAAGAATCTTCAGTTTTAGGTTCAGTGTATTTCATCCACAAAATATACAATCAATTCACTTTACAGTATACCGTGAAGCACTTTGAGACGTCTTGACAATGTGATAAGACGCTGTATCAAATTCAAGCGAGGATTATTATTAAATGTTACACAAGGCAGGAATCAGGACTCAACCCTGGCTTTGGGGAGAGTAGGCCATATAACATCAGAAAAATGTTTCTCCCAAACTCACTGTTCTGTTTTGAGCAAGATGGCTCGATTCCAATTGAAAGGTCAGTTTTGTAGGATGTAGTCACAATCACCTACAAATTGCATAGTACAATGCAATGCTGTTTGTAGGGACAACAACAACAAATTGTATTTATATAATCCTCTTTCACAATGGGAGGATGTTCCAAGGCGCTGTGTGCAAATTGGATGCCGTATTTTGCCCACAAAATACCCAGTCACTACAATGTCAGCTTATACTGTGTGATTCCAAGTCCTGATGTAGGGCACTTTACAGTATAAGCTGACACTCCAATGCAGTGTGTGGGATGTGTTGCATTGTCAGAGGTGCCGTTCTTTGGATGAGATGTTAAACCGAGGTCCGGTCTGCCTGTTCAGGTGGATATTAACGATCCCACGTCACCATTCAAAAAGAGAAGAGGGTACAAAATCGGTCACTCACTCCATGGCTTTTTGTAGGACATTGTATGTGCAACTGGCTGGTAGTTTTCACCCACAAAATACACAGTCACTTCTTTACAGTGAAGGCTGTATAAAGGAAATGGCTTGCGTGAGTCTTAATTGAGCAAAGATCAAAAACGTTTCAGTAGGTGGTCACCCCACAGCCACAGAGGGTTCAGCAGGAGAGTGAGTGGGTGACCACTCGGCATGGTAGGGAGAGGGGACGGGCAGTACAGAAATCCCCTGAGAGTGTGCCACAAACTGGTTCTCTGCAGTGAATACCTGTCAGGGTGATGACACCTCTGGGAGAGGAGTCAAAAGCAAATGGATGCTCAGGGGGATACAGGGAAGAGTGTCAATGTAATTGTCATTGGGGACACAACAATGTGCAAGAGGGTCCAAAACAGAATCTATTAGAGTTGATTAGAGTTAAGGAGCAGAAAATGAGCTGTTACTGTGTTAGGTGTATACTACGGACAACCGAATAGTGGGATGGAGATGGATGAGCAAATCTGCAGCAGATTTCAGAAAGATGCAAAACCAATAGAGTGGTGATAATGGGGGACTTCAATTGTCCTAACATAGACTGGCAAAATAACAGTGTAAAGGGCAAGGAGGGGGAAGGATTCCTGAAATATGTGCAGGATAACTTTCTGGATCAGTATGTTTCCAGCCCAATGAGGAAGGGAGCAGTGCTGGATCTCGTTCTGGGGAATGAAGTGGGGCAGGTTTCAGTGGGAGAGTATCTGGACAATACTGATCACAACATCGTTAGGATTAGAGTAGTTATGGAAAGGGACAAGTATCAATCAAATGTGAAGATACTGAAGTGGAAGTGGGCTAATTTCAGTGAGTTGAAAAGAGACCTAGCCAAGGTGGACTGGAAAGAAAGATTGGCAGGTAACAACAACAGGATTCCATTTATAGAGTGCCTTTCACGTCGGGAGGATATCCCAAGGAACTGTAAAACAGTCAACAAGCAATGGCAAGCCCTCAAGGAGGAGATAGTTCAGGGACAGAGCAAATACATTCTCACAAAGGGGAAAGGTAGGGCATCCAAACCTCCCTGGATAAATAAAGAAATTATTTGGGATTGAAATAGAACAGAAAAAGGAGGTTTATGATAAATGTCAGGTCCAAAATACAGAAGATAATCAAATAGAATATAGAAAGTACAGAGAAGAACTGAGAAAGGAAATAAGAGGGGCAAAGAGATTGTATAAGAAAAGATTAGCGGGTAACACAAAAGGGAATCCTAAGGCATTTTATAAGCATATAAAGAATAAAAGTTTAGTCAAAGGTAGGGTGGGTCCAATTAGGGACCAAAGAGGAAATCTTCTTGTGGAGGCAGAGGACATGGCTCATGTACTGAATGATAATGCTAAGCATAGATAAGTCACCCGCTCCGGACAGGAGGCATCCTACGTTACTGAGCGAAGTAAGGGTAGAAATAACTGAAGCTCTGGCTACAATCTTTCAATCCTCCTTGGACACCGGGGTGGTGCCAGAGGACTGGGGGGTTGCAAATGTTACTCCCCTGTACAAAAAGGGGTAGAAGGATAAACTGGGAACTACAGGCCAGTCAGCCCAACGTCAGTAGTGGGGAATCTTCTAGAGACTATAATCCAGGACAAAATATATTTTCATTTAGAAAAATATGGGTTAATAAAGGACAGTCAACACGGATTTGTTAAAGGCAAATTGTGTCTAACAAACCTGATAGTTTTTTGATGAAGTAACGGAGAGGGCGGATGAAGGTAATGCAGTTGACGTAGTTTATGTGGATTTTCAAAAGGCGTTTGATAAAGTGCCACATAAGAGTCTTGTCATCAAAATAGAAGCCCACGGCATTAAAGGGACAGTGGCAGTGGATACAGAACTGTCTGGGAGACAGAGAGCAGAGAGTGGTGGTGAACGGTTGATTTTCTGACTGGAAGGAAATGTCCAGGGGTCGGTATTGGGACCACTGCTGTTTATGATCTATATAAATGACCTGGACTTGGGTATAGGGAGTACAATTTCCAAGTTTGCAGATGATACTAAGCTGGAAAAGTAATAAACAGTGAGGAGGATAATAGCAAACTGCAAGAGGACACAGACCGCCCAGTAAAATGGGCAGACACGTGGCAGATGAAGTTTAATGTGGAGAAATGAGAAGTGATGCATTTTGTGAGGAAGAATGAGGAGAGGCAATAAAAACTGATGGTACAATCTTAAAGGGGGTGAAGGAACAGAGAGACCTGGGGTTCATATAGTAAATCTTTGAAGGTGGCCGGACAGGTAGATAAAGCTGTTAAAAAAGCATCCGGGATACTGGGCTTTATAAATAGGGGCATAGGATACACAAGTCAGGAAGTTATGATGAACCTTTATATAAAACACTGGTTAGGCCTCAGTTAGAGACTGTGTTCAGTTCTGGGCCCCACACTTTAGGAAGGATGTCAAGGCATTGGAGAGGGTGCAAAGGAGGTTTACCAGGATGGTACCAGGAATGAGGGACTTCAGTTATCAGGAGAGGCGAGAGAAGCCGGGATTATTCTCCTTGGAGCAGAGAAGGTTAAGAGGAGACTTAATAGAAGTTTTTAAAATTATGAGGGGATTCCATAGGGTGAACAAGGAGAAACTATTCTCACTGGCGCGTGGGTCGGTAACCCGAGGACACCGAGTTAAAATAGTTGTTAAAAGAAACAGAAGGGAGGGGAGGAGAAATGTTTTCACGCAGTGAGTTGTTGGGATCTGGAATGCATTGCCTGAAAGGCTGGTGGAAGCCGATTCAGCAACAGCTTTTAAGAGGGAAGTAGATAATTATTTGGAGAGGAGAAGTTTGCAGGGCTCTGGGGAGAGGGCGGGGTAGTGGGGTTGATCAGGGCTATGGGGAGAGAGCGGGGGAGTGGGGTTGATCAGGGCTATAGGGAGAGAGCGGGGGAGTGGGGTTGATCAGGGCTATAGGGAGAGAGCGGGGGGAGTGGGGTTGATCAGTGCTATGGGGAGAGAGCGGGGGAGTGGGGTTGATCGGGGCTGTGGGGAGAGAGCGGGGGAGTGGGGTTGATCAGGGCTATGGGGAGAGAGTGGGGGAGTGGGGTTAATCAGGGCTATGAGGAGAGAGCGGGGGAGTGGGGTTGATCAGTGCTATGGGGAGAGAGCGGGGGAGTGGGGTTAATCAGGGCTATGGGGAGAGAGCGGGGGAGTGGGGTTAATCAGGGCTATGGGGAGAGAGCGGGGGAGTGGGGTTGATCAGGGCTATGGGGAGAGAGGGGGAGTGGGGTTGATCAGGGCTATGGGGAGAGAGCGGGGGAGTGGGGTTAATCAGGGCTATGAGGGGGGAGTGGGGTTAATCAGGGCTATGGGGAGAGAGCGGGGGAGTGGGGTTGATTTGGAAGCTCTTTTCAAAGAGCTGACACAGACACAATGGGCTGAATGGCCTCCTTCTGTGCTGTACAATTTCTATGATTCTATGATTCAGTATATCCAGCGAAGCGCCTTAAGATGTCTTAACAATTTGATACGGTGCTGTATCGAATTCAAGAATTATTATTATTAAATCCTGTAATGCGCCTTGAGCCGACCTCCTGACATGAAAGGCACTATATCATTATTATTTTTATTGTTATTATTACAAATGGAATGCACTGTAGAAAACTGCAGTTTCAGACAGATTCCAGCACAATTTTCAGCTCACTTACACCTCCAGTGATAGCTGTTTACACAGAGTTCACACCAGTTTGCAATCACAGTAGCATTTGGCGTAGCTTGCTTGTCACGTCTCAAAGCACTTCATTCACTGAGCCATTGATGACTGTAGTGACTGTTATAGCCAAAATATCAGAAGGGTATGTTTTTCTACACAAGCTGCTGTTTCCAGATGTGCATCCAAGCACATGAGGCTAAAGATGTTGCCAAGGAACTGTGGCTATGATCATTTCCCATAACTGCAGTCTTGTAAAAGATAAATTTGCTCATGATAAATTACACACCGGATAGTCGGGAAGGAGAAAACAAGTGTGTAATTTGATCAAGTGGTTCGGATAGCGTCCAATACCACATGAGTGAAGCTGCAGTCGTTTACAGAGTTTGTCTGAGCCACACGATTTTGTTTCTTTGTGGCCTACAGTCCCTTCTCCAATAATGGACGCTCAGGGTGCGCCCAATAAATTAAAGTGCAGCTCCCAGAACGGGAAAAATTAGTGTAGAGTTACTTTACACTGTAGAGTGTACACTCTTTACACTGTGGAGTGTACACTGTCTTTACACTGTGGAATGTACACTGCCTTTACAGTGTGGTGTGTACACTCTCTTTACACTGTAGAGTGTACACTGTCTTTACAGTGTGAAGTGTACAGTTTCTACACTATAAAGTACACACTGTGTTTACAGTGTAAAGTGTTCACCGTTTTTACACTGTAAAAACTTCAGGGAGATATCAGTGATGTTACCAATTGAGTCGTGCAGTCCACAGAGGGTGTAATGCTTCGAGTTCAACATCCTGCATTTTTACAGCAACCTCCATGTACAATAGGTTTTCTGAGCACTTTACAAGGACAGAGTTGGGCATTAAGCAAGGGAAGGGGAGGAGGAGATCCCGACCAGGCAAGACGTTTTACACTCAAGGCTGAACACAGCACATTGACAATCACTGATACTTGTGTTGACAAGACAAAGAAACCACACCACACCTGGCGCTGAGCTATGGTGGGAATATCAGCTCACGAGCCGGTCCAAAATTTATTGTCGTTCCAGCCGACGACCGATCTGCTCAGCCTCACACATGGAAATGTTTATTCTCTTGCGCTGCTTTCCTGCGACACTTCACGTAAACACTTTTCACCACATAGCGCTGCAGACCAGTCGAGTTCCATGGTGGTCCAGTGGGGAACGGGAGGCACCCGTGGTCTCTGACGGCCGTGTTCTCTGACAGGCATGTTCTCTGCCTGTCAACATGCGTGTTTTCTGACAGCTGTGTTCTCTGACAGCTATGTTCTCTGACAGGTGTGTTCACTGACAGATCGTACCTCTCACACCGCCTGCACTTCATCTCCACAAACGGTTTCTCCTCTAGCCCCCAGACTGTCCCATGTGGCGTTCCTCGGGGCTCTGTCCTTGATCCCCTCCTCTTTAATATCTATATGCTCCCTCTTGGTGACATCAACAACAACTTACACTTATATAGTGCCCTCCACCCAGGGTAGCATCTCAGAGCACTTAAACTCTTTCTACCCCATATCCGTGCCATGACCCTCTCTGCCTTCCCCCACCTCCGCAACATTGCCACTGTCTCACACCGGAAGCCGCCGAAACATAATGTATCTAAATTCACGGACGATACAAAGCTAAGTGGGAAAGTAAGCTGTGAGGAGGACACAAGGAGGATGCAAAGGGATATAGACAACAACAACAAGATTACATTTGAATAGCGCCTTTCACGTCGGGAGGACATCCCTAGGTGCTAGGCAGTCTACAGCATTTCACAGACCCGAGCTGGGGTCAGGGGTGGGGAGGGGAAGGGGGATGGCCGATGGCATGGTTGAAGAGGAGGGTCTTGAGGCGGGACTTGAAGGAGGCTAAGGAGGGGGCGAGACACAGTGATTGGGGTATCGAATTCCAGAGGTTGGGGACAGAGTGACTGAAGGCTCTCCTGCCAATGGTGAGGCGGGTGGGTCGGGGGACATGGAGCAGCCAGAGCCGGCTGAGGGGAGGGAGCGGGCGGGTTGGTAGGGGGTTAGGAGGTCGCAGAGGTAGGGTGGGGCGAGGCCATGGAGGGCTTTGTAGGTGAGGACCAGGATCTTGAACTGGAACCTCTGAAGGATAGGGAGCCAATGGAGTCAGGCCAGAGTGGGGGAGATGGGGTCACGGAGTTTGGTGCGGGAGAGGACACGGGCTGCAGAGTTCTGGATTATCTGCAGCCTGTGGAGGGAGGAGTTGGGAAGGCCGACAAGCAGAGCGTTTGCACAGTTGAGCCTGGAGGTGATGAAGGCATGAACAAGAGTTTCAGCACCTGAGGGGTGAGTTAGTGACGGAGTTGGGTGATGTTACGGAGGTGAGGGAAGGCAGAGCGGGTCATGGCTTGGATGTGGAGAAGAAAAGACAGTTGAGGGTCGAACAAGACCCCCAGGTTCCCGACTGGCTGGTGAGTTGAAGTGTGCCACCATGGAGGTTGATGCTGCCAGACCCTGAGGTGCTGAGGCGCTGGTGCGAGTCAATCAGGAGGGCCTCAGTCTTGTTCACATTCCACTGTAGGAAATTTGCCCTCATCCAGAACTTGATGTCCGACAGACAGTCTGTCAGATTAAGTGAGTGGGCAAGAAGGTGGCAGATGGAGTATAATGTGGGAAAGTGTGAAGTTATTCACCTTGGTAGAAAAAATAGAAAAGCAGATTATTTTCTAGAGGTGGTGAGACTCGATAGTGTTAGTGTTCAGAAGGATTTAGGTGTCCTTGTACACCAATCACAGAAAGTTAGTATGCAGATACAGCAAGCAATTAGGAAGGCTAACAGCATGTTAGCGTTTATTGCAAAGGGGTTAGAGTACAAAAGTAGGGAAGTCTTACTGCAATATAGGGCAATGTAAGACCACACCTAGAATATTGTGTGCAGTTTTGGTCTCCTTATCTAAGAAAGGACATACTCGCCTGAGAGGGGGTGCAATGCAAGTTCACTATGTTGGTTCCTGGGATGAAGGGGTTGACCTACGAGGAGAGGTTGAGTAAACTGGGCCTATATTATCTAGAATATAGAAGAATTAAAGGTGATTGTATAGAAACATATAAGATTCTTAAGGGTCTTGACAGAGTAGAAAGTGTGAGACTATTTCCCCTGGTTGGAGAATCTAAATCTAGGGATCACAGTCTCAGGATTAAAGGTCAGGTCTTTAGAACTGAGGTGAGAAAACATTTCTTCACTCAGAGGGTAGTGAATTTGGAGAATTCTCTACCCCAGAGGCTATGGATGCTCAGTCCTTGAACATAATCAAGACTGAGGTTGATAGATTTTTAAAAACTAAAGGGATTAAGGGATTTGGGGATAGGGCCAGTAAATGGTATTAAGTTAGTAGATCAGCCATGATCTTATTAAATGGCGGGACAGGCTCGAGGGGCCGAATGTCCTCCCCCTGCACCTATTTCTTATGTTCTTATCAGGGTTTCGGCGGCTTGCAGTGTGAAACATTGGCAGATCCTCGCAATGTTGCGGAGGTGGGGGAAGGCAGAGAGGGTCGCACGGATGTGGCTTAGAAAGAGTTTAAGTGCTCTGAGATGCTACCCTGGGTGGAGGGCACTGTATAAGTGTAAGTTGTTGTTGATATCACCAAGAGGGAGCATATAGATATTAAAGAGGAGGGGACCAAGGACAGAGCCCTGAGAAACGCCGCATGGGACAGTCCGGGGGCTAGAGGAGAAACTGTTTGTGGAGATGAAGTGCAGGCCGTGTGAGAGGTATGATCTGAATCAGTCAAGGACAAAGCCATGAAAGTTAAGGTGAGGAGAGAGACAGTGGATGAGGATAGAGTGGTCAACGGTGTCGAAGGCAGCAGAGAGGTCAAGGAGGACGAGGAGGAAAACCCTGGTTGCAGATGGACAGAATGTTGACCAGAGCTTTTTCTGTGCTGTGGGTGGCACAGAAACCCGATTAAGGGGCTGGTGAAGGGAGTGGCGGGAGAGGAAGGAGACGTTTAACGTCTCATCCAAAAGATAATGATTGTTGACGTGCAATGCTTCCTCAGCACTGGTGTCAGCCTGACCTGTGAGCTCAGGCATCAATGTGTAAATCTTGTACGTGTAAATGACAACAAGCGCCATGAAGTGACTGATGTCTTCAGTAAACCATACATCACACCAGGCCAGAATGCAGCAAACATGGGTGGATTCATTACGAACAATGTTGCTACAGAATCACAATAGAGTTAAGCCATGTTATTCGCTCCAGTGGGCACATGACCTGCGTGATCTTAACCAACTTCAAATAGAGAAGGAAGATGTAAGTGACAGAGTTTACTCCCACCAATTACCTTTCAATTGCTACCAATTTACATAAAGATATCGACAAGGGTTGATGGCACTCTGGTCTATGTGAATGGTGATAAGGAGGACAGAGACTGATGATCAGAATGATTCTTCTGCACATGTGAATTATCATTTAAAAGAAACAGGCATGTGACAGAGAACCAGACCTACTGCAAAGAATCACAGTGGAAGGAAATGGTGTTTTAGAAAATAAATACTTAAAATGGGAGCAATGTCCTTTGGGCATGCGACCAGGGTGGTATTTGAGGTTTGTTCTTTGCTGAAATTTATATGAAATCCTGTTGTCTTGAGTAATGAAGGTCATTGATTCCTTTGGAAAGTAATGGAAACCCCTTGAAATGTTTGGGTGGGAATCTAGACAAATAGCTTCATCTTTCATCAGCAATGAACCGCACATTTCACATCACTGCCGGGCAGATACTGTTGTTAATTATCAACTTGAGCACAGGGAACTTCAATGGGAGAGAGATGAGCTGCCTTGCATCAGATGCAAAGCATCGGGGATGTAAACACTTATTCACAGATCACACTCAAAGTCTCATAAGATATTTTTTCATACCCCCTTGCCAAGATATATCACCTTAAAGACAACTGCAGACACCTGCACAGGCACATCGGGTTATCATATTACAAGCACATCAATCAGTAACTTGCCATTTATCATTGAACGAAGCTGTAGGAGATTTGTTTTCTGACCCCTTCCTTCCCGAGGTCAGTAAAGTCTATTTACTGCCATTGACTTCAGCACAGCTTACACTTGAAATGCGTCATCATTAAACCAAGGCATTGATGGGGTCAGACATTCCTTACTTTGGCTTCAAGTGACAGAATGTAAAACCAAGATTGCTTGTTGACTGCGCATTTGGTCACAACACTCACATTCCTCTCTCCTTGACACTCGGAAAGTGTCAAGACGTTTATCTCAGGTAAATGCAAACTATTGCAATAGTGGCATACAGTTGTTTTTGGAAATAATCCTGTTCTCAAAATCTCAATAGCTGTGCATTCATTTGGTAAACTTCACCCAGGCAGCAAAATAAACAAGATTATAAAAGGATTTGATAAGGTGGATGTTGATGGGCTATTCCACTTATTGGTGAATCCAAAACTGGAGAGCATAAATAGGAAAATCCAATAGAGAGTTTAATAGGACCATTTTTTATGGAGAGGGTGATGAGAATGTGGAACTCACTGCCAAAGCTGTGGTTGAATAAAAAAAACAAGATTATTATTATTATTAAGACAAAACTTGATACATATTTGAGGGAGAAGGGAATAGAAGGGAAAAGCTGAGAGGACTAGGAGGAGTCGGGGCCCAGGTGAAGTATAACCATCGGCGCAGACTGATTTGGCTGAATGGCCTGTTCCTATACCATAACACTCCATGTAAATAAATTAATAATTTGGTCACTCAATCTACGACTGTTTGTGGGACGCTGCTGTGCACAATTGGCTGCCACATATCGCCCACAAACTATACAGGCCATTCACTTTAAAGTATATTCTGTGAATCGCGTTGAGACAATCTCAATGTGATATTATCATAATATGTATGAGGAATTTGGATCTAGCTGAAGAATATATTAGCTGTTTTTTAATAATAAAAATATGCATTAATAATACATTGTAATTGATTATTTATGGTTCCTTGTTAAGCTAAGCCTCACAGTTGCCTATAAGGTAACATATGGTTCTCAAGAAAAAAAGATTGACTGCTCCTGCAATGCAGAATTAAAATTGGCAAACAGGCCTCATTCCATGGCTAGGATTCACATGAGCAGCTCTATTCTGAAAAGGAATCTATACAGCGATGAGGTAAACCGACATATTGAATTACAGGCAAATCAGCAAGTCATTTTTTTTGAGAATATAACTCTATTTCAAAGGTATTTTTATTTTCTTTCGGCTTCTATTGCACACATTGTCCGTGGCTGGGAGAGAGTCCTGGTCTGCTCATTGAGAGGTGCTGGAGGGCAATTCAGCAAAAGAGCCAGTGAGCCCTAGTGTTGTGACTATTTATTCAAAGATTCTATTTGCTCTGTTTTGCTTGCAGTTGTTGGTTAATGGAGTCCTGTAGCTCAGTGGTTAGAGCACTCGCTTTGCAAGTGAGAGACCTGGATTCAATTCCAGGCAGAGGGCGAAACCTTGGGCAAGTTTCCTTACTCCACACAGAGCCTAATAATAATCCCTCCATAACCAAAAACAATAATAAATTGGTCATTTTCAATCTACTACTGTTTGTGGTACACTGCTGTGCTCAATTGACTGCCGCATTCGCCCACAAATATACAGTCAATTCACTTTACAGTGTGTTCTGTGAAGTGCTTTGGGACGTCCTCCCAACGTGAAAAGCGCTATATCAAATGCATGGATTATTATTATTATTATAATGACAAAAGAATTAAAGGCAACATTGCCCCAGCAATTGGACGCAAATTATAGTAGCGCTGAGGGATCCTATTACATGGAGGGTCTCGGCAAGAAGGACTGAAATCTAACAGCATGGCGCAACTTCAGATTGTGCGCACACCAATAAAATGAGTCAAATGCATTAAAAGGGGGAATCGTTGACCAGGACACTGAGAAAACTTTCTTTTGACTAGTGTCCACTTGAACAGGCACACAGCATCTCAGTATAACGTCTCACCACAAGTACAGCATCTCCAACAATCCACCAGCACTGCACTGGAGTGTCAGCCTAGATAAAATAAGTTACTCACTTCATTGCTGTTTGTAGGGCCTTGCTGTGCACAGATTGGCTGCTGCATTTGCTAACAAAATGTACAATCACTCTACATCACAGTAAAATCCTGTGAAGAGCTTTGAGATGTCCTGATGACGTGATAAGGAGTTACATCAGAATGCAGGATTGCAGTTATTATACAATAAACAGGACAGGTGTGTGTGTGTGTTTATGTTTGTACCATAAAATCATGGAAAGTTTACAGGCCAGGGCGAGTTCATTTGGTCCAATGTGTCTGTGATGTTGCTAGTTTCCCCCTGGGGCTGATGAACTCTAATCCTATTCTTCTGCTCTTTTCCAATCCTCTTTAGTATTTTTCCTTGAGTATGGGTGTAATTGGAGGGGGTGTGGGGGGGAGGGGGGTTGTAGAGAAAGAAATTGACTGGTTACAAAGCAAAATCCTTGACAAAAATCTCATCTTAAATCCCATTCCAATGAGTTGGTCCAAATCCAACAGTATTATCAATGATGTTCAACAATTTTCAACACCAAGCAATTTACATTTTTGAAGCACCTTTTGCACCGTTTCTTAATTTTTTTCCAAGGCAAGAAAAAACTCCAGAAAGGGTTAATAAACGAGTGACATAATATGTTTCAGACAAATCGTGCACCTGGCTGATAAAATGGAAAAAATAACATGTTTTGAACTGATACTGATCTTCCTTTAGGCAGTTTTGCGTTAGGATATATACTGTTCCAGCAATTTGTGAATGAAAGTGTTTTTCAGCAGCAAAAGAGCTGTCTTTTCTGTTCAGCATGTTTCCTGCAGGATACGCTTCATGATTGCCTGTAATTACAATGTTAACATGATCCGAATAACGTGATCCACATTGCCTGTACTTTGCAATGAAACTTTTCCGCTAATGTCAGGCATCTCACCACTGGCCAGCTTCAATATCTTACTCTTTGTAATACACACCCCAACGGACAGACCAATTTCAATCAGCAAATTGAAGTTTTAGCACTTTTTACGCTGTCAATTCCTGTAAGGATTCCTTGCACCATGTTCCTCGGTCCATCTGCTGAGCAGTCGTGAGTTTGAGCAAAGTGTAGAATATAGCCTTGCCTTATTTCCAATTGTGCAAACCCTCATAGGAGAGCTACGTTCCAATGAGTTGGTCCAAATCCAACAATATTATGCAATGACGTTCAACAATTTTCAACACCATGCAATTTACATTTTTTGCATCAGACATTTGCCTCAAAGTGCTTCATTTCACACAGTTTACTGGGAGTTGGAGCTGGGAGGGAGGGCGGGAAAAGCTGAAGAGGGAATGGTGACCAAAAGTGCAGTTGATAATACTAATAATCCTTAAATTTGATATAGTGCTTCAAACTGAATGTTTATAAATGATAGCACTGCTGGGTGTTACATTCCCCCCCCCCACCCTTCCCACACACACAGTTTATGGTGTTCTCGCTGCCGCACCTTAAACCACTTGCCCATTGCCTGAGGTATAATTCCAAAAGAAAAGGAAGTGGAGCTTCTATTAACAGATGACATGCGTCATACAAATTGAGCAGCCTCAGGTGAGCGTGACTGTATTACTTCTGCTTATGTCTCTGCTTTTTGTTGTGGTTGTAGGAAAAAAAATCTTTGTTTTGCGGTGAATTGTCGCACGTTTGCCTTTGCAATCCACTTCACATTAAATCTCGCGAAACTCTGCGAGACAGATCAACAATGTGATAAGGCACTATATCAAATGCAAGGATTGGTGCGATTATATGAAGCTATGTAGGAGATGGAGTTTACACTAAGGAATCTGGTTAAAAATTCCATGGGAACTCTGCCCTGGAAGGAGAATGTTTTGAGGGTCAGTGTGACAATGTAAGGAGATCCCCCCTTCGCGTGACTCACATTCCTTATTAAAGGAACGCACATCACAGATCTATTGTCAACATCATAACTGTAGACAATTTATGAACCTCCTATAAGTCAAACCCTGGATTAGCCAAGACTTGGTCAGCTTGGCCACTTTGGCTGTCTTTCACTGAGAGCATCAAAACTCTCCTGTTGAGCATTCCAATCTGAGAGGCCCATTGCCCACTGTATTCCCCACAGGAACATGAAGATCATATCCGAGATTGAAGCTCACTAACCAACAACAACAACAACAACTTGGATTTATATAGAGCCCTCCACGCCGGACGGCGTCTCAGAGCGCTCTACAGTAACGGATCCCAGCAGTCTCCCTGTAGCAATCTTTACTGAATACAACAAGGTTACATTTGTATAGCCCCTTTCACGTCAGGAGGATGTCCCAAGGCGATGGACAGTGTACAGCATTTCAGACCCGAGCTGGGGTCAGGGAGGGAGAAGGGAGGGGAGGGGAAAGGGGTGGTCTGGTGAAGAGGAGGGCCTTGAGGCGGAGTGATTGGAGGCTAAGGAAAGGGGCAAAGCGGAGTGATTGGTGGATGGAATTCCAGAGGTTGGGGGCAGGGTGGCTGAAGGCTCTCCCGCCAATGGTGGGGCGGGTGGGTCGGGGACATGGAGCAGGCCAGAATTCGCTGAGCGGAGGGAGTGGGTGGGTTGATAGAGGTAACAGAGGTAGGATGAGGAAGGCCATGGAGGGCTTTGTAGGTGACGACCAGGATCTTGAACTGGATCCTCTGAATGATAGGGAGCCAATGGAGTTGGGCGAAATTGGGGGAGATGGTGTCACGGAGTTTGGTGCGGGAGAAGACACGGGCTGCAGGGTTCTGGATTATCTGCAGCCTGTGAAGGGAGGAGTTGGGAAGGCCGATATGCAGGGCATTTGCATATTAGAGCCTGGAGGTGATGAAGGCATGAACAAGAGCTTCAGCGGCCAGAGGGGTGAGGTAGTGACGGAGTCGGGCAATGTTACGGAGGTGAGGGAAGGCAGAGCGGGTCATGGCTTGGATGTGGAGAAGAAAAGACAGTTGAGGGTTGAACAAGACACCTCGGCTCCTGAGTGGCTGGTGAGTTGAAGTGTGCCACCATGGAGGTTGATGCTGCCAGAGCCTGAGGTGCTGAGGCGCTGGCGTGAGCCAATCAGGAGGGTCTCAGTCTTGTTCACATTCAACTGTAGGAAATTTGCCCTCATCCAGGATTTGATGTCCGAAAGGCAGT
Source organism: Callorhinchus milii (assembly GCF_018977255.1). Lineage (NCBI taxonomy): Eukaryota > Metazoa > Chordata > Chondrichthyes > Chimaeriformes > Callorhinchidae > Callorhinchus > Callorhinchus milii. Next base: position 850,548 of record NW_024704746.1, on the reverse strand, counting down.
CTGTCAGGACAGCAGTGGTTCTGGAGTTGAGGATGGAGGCAGAAAGATAGAGTTGGGTGTCATCCGCATACATATGGAAGTTGACCCCATGTCTGCGGATGATGTCACCAAGGGGGAGCGTGTAGATATTAAAGAGGAGAGGGCCAAGAACAGAGCCCTGGGGGACGCCAGACGTGACGGTGTGGGGGCTGGAGGGGAAACTATTAGTGGAGACGGTGAAGGAGATAGGAATCGAGCAAGGCAAGAGCAGGTCCGCGAAGATTAAGTAAAGAGGAGAGGCGGTGTATGAGGATGGAGTGGTCGATGGTGTTGAAGGCGGCAGAGAGGTCGAGGAGGACAAGGATCCCTCATCACAGATGTTCAGAATGTCATTAGTGACTGTGACCAGGGCTATTTCCGTGCTGTGGGCAGCGTGGAAGTCAGATTAGAGGGGTTAAAAGAGGGAATGGTGAGAAAGAAAGGAGAGGAGCTGGGATGATACAACTCATTCCAGGACCTTGGAGAGGAATGGGAGGTTAGAGACCTGGTGGTAACTGAAGAGGAGGGATGGGTCCAGGGAAGGTTTTTTCAGGGTGGGGGTGATAACGGCTGTTTTTAGGAGGGTGGGAACTGAACCGTTGGACAAGAAGAGGTTGATGACATCGGATAGGAGAGGGCCCAGAAGGTAGAGCTGGGAGATGAGGAGAGAGATGGGGATGGATTGAGGGAGCAACTGGTGGGTTTGAGTTTACGAACAATGGTAGTGAGGGAGGAGGGAGAGTTAGGATCGAAGGAGTATGGGGGGGATGGGTGGGGGGTGGGTCATGAGGGAGAGGTGATGTGGGAGTGGCGGTGGACGGGGCAGAAGTGGCTGAACGTATCCTCTCGATTTTGGATTTGAGGAATTCCAGCATCTCCTCACAGTTGGAGTTTGAGGTGAGGATGGGAGAGACGTGGGAAGGTGGACGGAGGAGACGGTTTGTGGTGGAAAAGAGAAGCGAGGATGTTTTCCTTGACAGTCATGGATCGTGAGGGACTTGTTTGTTCATGAAAAGTCGTGTGGAGTCCTGTAGCTCAGTGGTTAGAGCACTCGCTTTGCAAGTGAGAGACCTGAGTTCAATTCCAGGCGAAACCTTGGGCAAGTTTCCTTACTCCACACAGAGCCTAATAATAATCCTTCCAAAACCAAAAACAATAATAAATTGGTCATTTTCAATCCACGACTGTTTGTGGGACATTGCTGTGCGCAATTGGCTGCCGCCCACAAATATGCAGTAAATTCACTTTACAGTATATTCTGTGAAGCGCTTTGGGACGTCCTCCCGACGTGAAAAGTGCTAAATCAAATGCAAGGATTATTATTATTATTATTAACAATTTGCAGCTGTAGTTCATACACATGCACAATTAACTTGTTGCCTTTGTAACCCACATAATTTGGGGTTTGGTTGCATTTCTTGACTGTGACTTGCAGTTTTATCCATATTTTAATAGCTGCACGGATCTCACCAAACTGTAATGAAATTTGCCTGTTGTGAGATAGAAAGCAGAAGCCAACATTTTAACATGAGATTTCATTTGATATTTACACTAATGAACAGTGACAGCATGGCATTAGTTCTTATGATAAATATGTAATTGTGGGATTCCTTATTTGCCAAAGCTTTGCACAATATAGTAATTGGATTGTCCATAAAACTCGAGTTAGGGAGATAATAAGTTATATTCTACCAGATTATTACTCAAGTCCGTGGAATTTCCGTGAGTTTGTACAACAATTTAGAGATATTATCTTTAGTTAAGTTTCAATTACAAGGGAGGATGTTTGGAAATTTGAAGCACTGTATGGCATTTTATCAAGCTACCTCTAAAGATTAAATGGATATCTATAGTCATCTTGAAAGGGCTTTCGGAAATACCGTATAACGTAAATTCATTTGCATTTTTGAACTAATTTTAGTGAATGGCCCGACAAAAGGTGAGACACTTTAGATAGGAATACAATAAGGGTCTGAGTTTAGGAGGATCAAAGATTAATGATAACATAGTGAAAGAAGTAATGAGTTATAAGCCACATGACTCCAAACACTACTTGAAGTCCAAGGTTTGGAACATGCCATCACGAGATCGTCCACAGTTTCAGTCCCAAAGGCCTAGTGGCTCGGGTGGTCCTAACTGCACAAGCAGCGGGAAGCTTGCCAGGCTGTGCTAGCTCTCAATGGCAAGCGAGGCGATTTTAGCTGGTTGAACTCCAGCAGTTACCCCAACGCACACAAAACCTTGGCTCTCACTAACCTGCACCCAATATTCTCTAGAATTAGGTAAGTAGAGTGTATCCCTCTAGGGTGAGAGTGTCCATTCCATCCCACTCACGGGGAAATCTGAATGCATAAGTGGCATACATCTGTGGAACTCTCAGCCTGGTTGGGATACACTTAAGCACGGTGATGGGGTTCTGTATAGGTCAGACACGCGGCTGACCAAATAAAAACCTTTTCCTCAGACAAGATGATAGCAGTCCCTCTAAGAAAACATCCATGAATTGTAATATGGATGGTTTCTTAGAAGGACTGCAAATCATTTGTGTGGATAATAAAGTTTGTAAAACTGTGACTTTGAACTCTACATCGCCTGAGGGCTTGTTTAAAGGGGGAATATGAGACAGTGTTACTTTCCAATTGTCAGTAGATTTACGGACCCTGGTTGTCGAGAATATCATATTCTCCACCAGTCCTTAAATTTGTGGATGTTTGGCTTATTTATGGGAACCAGTTCCATAAATATATCAACAAAGAAGAGAAACCATTATCAAGGATTTTTAACCATTGGATTATTTATAGATCACAGATCAAAATTATAAATTGCAAATCAAAGTTAGATTGAAGATTATGCTTGCGCTTGTACGTCTTATGAGCAACTGTTTTTCTACATTATTAAATGCAAGGATTATTATTATTATTAATAATAATCCTTGCATTTGATATAGCGCTTTTCACATCTTCGAGAAGTCTCAAAGCGCTTCACAGAATATACTGTAAAGTGAACTGACTGTATATTTGTGGGCGAACGCGGCAGCCAATTGCGCACAGCAATGAACCACAAACAGTCTTAGATTGAAAATGACCAATTTATTAATGTTTTGTTTTTGGAGGGATTGTTATTAGGCATGTGGATAATTATTATATTATTATATTATATTATTATTACATTGGATGTGGTTGATGCTGTTATTAATTGTTTTTGGAGGGATTATTATTAGGCGTGTGGATAATTATTATATTATATTATTATTACTTTGGATGTGGTTGATGCTGTTATTAATTGAACAAATGGAAACAGGAAAATAGGAAAAGGAGTAAGCCATTCAGCCCCTCAAGCCTGGTCTACCATTCTATTAGGCTGATCTGTACCTCAACTCCAATTACCTGTCCTTACCCTCTATCCCTTGATGCCCTGACTTAACAACAATCTATTCACCTGAGTCTTGAAAATGTAAATGGATCCAGCATCCATAGGCTTCTGGGGGAGGGAGAGAATTCCAGATTTACATTACCCTTTGTGTGAAAAAATGCTTCCTGATTTCACTCCCAAATGGCTTAGCTCTAATTGTAAGATTATGCCCCTCCTTGTTCTGGATTCCCCCACCAGAGGAAATAGTTTCTCAGAAGGGGAAAGGTATAATGGAGTCCTGGTCCGGGAATGAACTTGGTACCTATCCAGGGTGTCTTTGTAGCTCAGTGACATACCATCCAGCCGAGTGCCTGATGCTCAGACAGCTGATGCTTCAATGGTGCAAATAGGCTGTGAACTCACTTGTGGAATTCCCATTACCAGCAAAAATACTTGAAATGCCTTCCATGCTGTATATCCCACAAATTATCGACCATGAGGAACAAGAGCAAACTTTGTGTACTGCGTGCATCGAGCCAATGATCCACTGGGGTAGGACAGCACATGGTTTACAGGCATCTCAGAAGGCAATGTGTCGGCCTGCCTCAGTCAGTAAATAACATTCTCACCTCTGAGTCAGACGCTCCCACATCAGGCCTTTGAACGCACCCACCTCGTCTAGTGTGACACTCCAATTCTTTGCTGGGGGAGTGCTGCGTTGTCAAAGGTGCCGTCCTTCAGATGAGATGTTAAACCAAGATCCCATCTGCTTGTTCAGACGCACTTCAAAAATCCTTGAAAAGAGAAGAGAGTTTCTCCTAACAATTCCCCATTAAAATTGGCCATTCCCTTTGGGGCTTTTTGTGGGACATTACTGTGAGCAAACTGGCTGCAACGTTCACTTACAAACATACTGTCACTATACATTGTATTAAATCCTACAAAGAGCTTTGAAACATGCTCCCAACATGAAAGGCGCAATATCAAATGCAAGGATTCTTCTTATAACAAATTAAATATTAAATATGATATATGAAAGGGTGTAGAGCGTAGAGTGATGGTCTGTGGGCCAGCTATCCTGTTACTGTACAATAATTGATCTCCTTCAGCTACACTTCAGTACAAAGTCAGAATGCAAACAATTCATAGAATCATAGAATTATACAGTGCAGAAGGAGGCCATTCGGCCCATCGTGTCTGTGTCAGCTCTTTGAAAAGAGATTCCAAATCAATCCCACTTCCCCGCTCTCACCCATAGCCCTGCAAACTTGTCCTCCCCAAATAATTATCTTCTTCATTCTTAAGCCCCTTTAAACAATAATTTAAAAATTTAGGTCTTTAAAAATGTTGGCACAAACAGTTCAGAAAATAAATCTTTTTTTCAATTTCCTTTTCGCTATCTCCAATAATTTCAATGAGCATTGACTGCAGCGGATTTAATAAAGCGGAAAAACAGAAATGAACAGGATTTGAAAGGGGGGGAGGGGGCCGGATGAGATGATGGAGGGGACTGGGGGTGTGGGAGCTGGATGGGATGGTGGTGGGAGGAGGGGGAGGTAGGGGAAGGGGAAAAAGGGAAAAATATCAGAATTATTCAGAATGAGTTTTTGTGAAGACAACAACAAAAACTGATTCTGTCCTTAAAATAATATTTAAATATTTCCCTCCAGGCTTTGAATAAAAATACTCCCCACAGAAATCAGCAATCAGCAAAATCTTATTTTTATTGCAAGTAGAAAGACTGGTTGAAAATGTATCAAATTACTAGGATCAATCAACCCGTGGGTCAAAGAGACTGGTTAAAAAGCTCATGTTGGAATAGAAGGGAAAAAAGAACTGAAAACTACTGAAAATCCAAACCTTCAGGAGGGTCTCCTGCCTTGCGAGTAATATCATTATTTTTTTTAAAAAAAAACATTTGTGTGTTAAGAAATGTCTCAGATTGCAGGGAAGTGTGGAAAATCTTTAGCTTTGCACAAAACTATGAAAACAAACTCTGAAGACACGAGCTGAGGCTTCAGCAGTCTCATGTTGAGATTTGACCGCACAGAATGAATAACCTGGGTCTCCTTTCACTTCGCATTTCTGCTGCATTAATCTTGGAACACTGTCCACAGTGAAGCACTCTGAATGGGACACAGTTAAGGCTGAATTGCTGTCTGAAAGCTGGCCAATGTTGAGTAATAAAGACTTGTTATATATTGGTAAGTATCAATATCACTGCTGTCATATCCTGATCAGACTTTTCCTGTAGTACACACTTTTCCCCTGTGTTTTCTCTGTATTTATGGACTGATATCCCTGTATATTTGCTTGTGTTCACTGAACACAAACACGTTTTGCACAATTTTGTTTTAAAATTGTAGAATAACACTCAAATACAGCACTTAAATTGCTTTGCAGTCTTTTGGGTATATTGTTCAACTGACCCTTAATATTCACAGTCAATTTACTTTACAGTATATTCTGTGAAGCGCTTTGAGATGTCTCAACGACGCTACATCAAATGCAAGGATTATTTTTATTATCTCTTCCACCTATGTTATTTTTTCAGATTTTTTAAAATTCTGGTGTCTGTTGGGTTGTTTTTTTAACTGGAGGGAAGTGTGCAGTGGTGTTTCTCAGGGGTCAGTATTGGCACCACTGCTGTTTTTGATCTATATAAATGACCTGGACTTGTGTATAAGGAAGTACCATTTCTAAGTTTGCAGATAATCCTAAGCTAAGAAAAGTAGTAAACAGGATAGTAGCAGACTGCAAATGGACATAGACAGACTGGTAAAATGGGCAGACGTGTGGCAGATGAAGTTTAATGTGGATAAATGCAAAGTGATGCATTTTGTGAGGAAGAATGAGGAGAGGCAATAAAAGCTGATGGTACAATCTTAAAGGGGGTGAAGGGACAGAAAGACCTGGGGGTTCATATAAGTAAATTGTTGAAGGTGGCCGGACAGGTAGATAAAAAAGGATACGGGATACATATTTATGAATAAGGGCATAGAATACTAAAGTCAGGAAGTTCTGATGAACTTTTACATAAAACACTGGTTAGGTCTCAGTTAGAGACTGTGTTCAGTTCTGGGCCCCACACTTTAGGAAGGATGTCAAGGCATTGGAGAGGGTGGAATGAGATTTACCAGGATGGTACCAGGAATGAGGGACTTCAGTTATCAGGAGAGACTGGAGAAGCTGGGATTATTCTCCTTGGATCAGAGAAGGTTAAGAGGAGACTTAATAGAAGTTTTCAAATTTGTGAGGGGATTCGATAGGTGAACAAGGAGAAACTATTCGCATTGGCTGGTGTGTGGGTAACTCCAAGGGTACTGATTTAAAGTAGTTGTTAAAAGAAACAGAGGGGAGGTGAGGAGAAATATTTTCACACAGCAAGCTGTTGGGATCTGGAATGCATTGCTTGAAAGGATGGTAGAAGTCGATTCAATAATAACTGTCAAGAGAGAAGTAGATAATTATTTTGGGCAGAGACGTTTGCAAGGCTTTGGGGAGAGAGCAGGGTACTGGGATTGATTTGGGAAGCTCTTTTCAAAGAGCCGGCACAGACACAATGGGCCGAATGGCCTCCTTCTGAGGGGTCTCTTTGCATGGAGGGTGGGGAGAAAGGAGAACTAAACAGTAAAGCTATAGGCAAAGCAGAAAGCATCAATGCATTTAAGAGGAAACTCAATGCATACATGAAGGAGAAGAGAAAAGAAGAGTATGGCAGGAATGTGAAGGCTAATGTGCAGTATAAACACCAGCAGGGACTAGTTGGGCCAAGTGGCCTATTTCAGCACTGTGAAAAGCCATATCTAATTCCATGTGTTTCTATGTTTCTCTTGGCTCTTTGTCTCATTTGACCCTCCTTTCTGTCTGTTGATTCTCTTTTTAATTCTCTCTTTTCCCCCTTTCATCCATTGTTTGACCCATTCTCTGCTGCTCTAAGGCACTCACTGAAGCAGGAATTCTGAAGCCTACAGAACCCTTAATCATAGAATCACAGAATCATACAGCACAGAAAGAGGCCATTCTGCCCATCGTGTCTGCGCTGGCTCCTAAAAGAGCAATCCAACTCAATCCCACCGCTTTCTCTCCATAGCCCTGCAATCCTGTCCTCCCCAAATACCCATCCACTTCTCTTAAAAGTTGTTATTGAATTGGCTTCCACCACCCTTTCAGGTAATGCATTCCAGATCCCAACACCTCACTGGGTGAAAAAAAAATTCCTAACCTCCCCTCTGTTTCGTTTAACAACTATCTTAAATCAGTGTCCTCGGGTTACTGACACACATGCCAGTGGAAAAAAGTTTTTCCCGATCTAACCTATCAACAACAACAACAGGATTCCATTTATAGAGCGCCTTTCACGTCGGGAGGACGTCCAAAGGCGCTGTACAGTTGGGTCAGGACCCGAGGAGGGGGGAAATGGTCAGGGTGAGGGGAGGGAAGGGAGGTGGCGAGGAGAAGGTAGAGAGTCAAGAGGGGAACTGAAGGCACGGTCAAAGAGAAAGGTCTTGAGACCGGCCTTGAAGGAGGAAAGGGAGGAGGCAAGGCAAAGGCACTGGGGGATAGAGTTCCAGAGCCTCGGGGCTGAGAGGCTGAAGGCCCGGCCACCGATGGTAGGGCGGTTGGGGCGGGGGATGTGGAGCAGACCGGAGCCAGAGGAACGGAGGGTACGGGCAGGTAGGTAGTGGGATAGTAGTTCGGAGAGAAAGGAGGGAGCAAGGCCGTGAATGGCCTTGTAGGTGAGGATGAGGATCTTGAATTCGATCCTCTGGGGGATGGGGAGCCAGTGGAGGCGAGCGAGGGTGAGAGTGATGTGGTCGCGAAGCCTGGTGCGGGACAGTACATGAGCTGCAGAGTTCTGAATGAGTTCTGAATGACCTGCAGTGTGGAGGGAGGTGCTGGGAAGGCCGGCGAGGAGAGAGTTCCCATAGTCCAGCCTTGAGGTGATAAAGGCGATCAAATATTCTCATGAGCTTAAAAACCTTTATTAAATCCCCCCTTAATCTTCTCTGCTCCAGGGAGAATAATCCTAGTTTCGCTAACCTCTCCTCATAACTAAGGTACTTCATTCCTGGTACCATCCTGGTAAACCTCCTTTGTGCCCTCTCCAATGCCCTAACATCTTTCCTAAAGTGCGGTGCCCAGAACTGAACACAGTCTCCAACTGAGGCCTAAGCAGCATTTTAGAAATATTCAACATAACTTCCTGACTTGTGTATTCTATGCCCCTATTTATAAAACCTAGTATCCCGGATGCTTTTTTAACAGCTTTATCTACCTGTCCGGCCACCTTCAGAGATTTGCTGATGTGGACCCCCAGGTCTCCCTGTTCATTTGCCCCCTTTAAGATTGTACCATCAGCTTATATTGCCTCTCCTCATTCGTCCTACCAAAATGCAACACTTCGCATTTCTCCACATTAAACCTCATCTGCCACGTTTCTGCCCATTTTATTTAATCTGTCTAACTCCTCTTGGAGGCTAGTGGTATTCTCCTCACCATTAACTACTTTTCCTAACTTAGTATCATCTGCAAAGTTGGAAATTGTACTCCCTATGTCCAGGTCCAGATCATTAATATAGATCAGAAAGAGCAGTGGTCCCAATATTGATCCCTGAGAAGAAAGAATGAAGGAATGAAAGAAGAAGAAAGAATGAAGTAACATTCTTTTTTCTTGTTTGCAGAAGGTAGTTTGGTTTTAGCATCTTATCCAAAGGACAACACCTCCAACAGTGCATTACATCCCAAGCACAGCCTGCAGTGATGATTCAAAGTTTCGATGTGGGGCTTGAACCCACAGCCTTCATGACTCGGTGGTGATTCTGACTGATCCAGATGGAGTGAGTGAGTGAGGTATTCAATCTACTGGGATGTCTACATTACACAGGTTTTGCACTATTTATTTCACAGTTATAAAATTATTTATGTATTACACTGATGTGAAATCAGCATTGTTTGCACTAATATAAAACATATCTTTTAGCTCAAAATCTGTCAACAATGCACAAGAACCCAAGCAAACTCATAGATTTACATAGAATCTAAAGCACTGAATCAGGCCATTCAGCCCAACTAGTCTGTGTTATTCATATTCTACATGAGTCACCACCCGCTCCTTCTTCACTCCCAAATCCTTCTATTCCTCTCTCCCTCATGCCCAAAGCCCAGCTTCCTCTTAATTCATCTGTACTGTCTGACCAAATCACCATCTAATCCAATAGGGAGCTGGTCCAGGGCGCATTTCGCCATTGAAAAAACATGGAGCATAAAATACTTTACTTATTGTAAGATTGGAGCAGGAATTCAGTCACCCAGAACTGCTAATTTTGGGGTAGGCTGGAATCTGGCTGTTTGTGATTCGAATGTAGAAGAACCGCAGTTTTCATTCAGCATTCCTCCAATTTGGGACAAGTCTAAAACATACGTGCAGGGCTTTTCCATCGCCTCCCCTACACCACAAGGAGACCCACGGTATAGCATTTTTATCAGGTTCATGTGTATCTGATTAAAGGTTCTACATTGGATGACATTGAGAGGAACATTTGTGGTTTGCCAGCAAAAATAAATTGGCGAGATGGGTTTCGAGGTTGTGTTTAAACTACTTATTGATTGAGAATCATTTTGGGTGTCAATTTATCTTAGGAATGTAGTGAGGTTAGTCAGTCTCCTGGCCTGAAAGAATATTAGCAAAAAGTCAGTGTGTCCGTGTGCATGTGTGATTACATTGTTTAAGTGTCGCTTCCTGTGGTATCCTGTAGAGTCCTGTAGCTCAATGGTTAGAGCATTCATCTCGCAAGCAAGAGGAACTTGGTTCTATTTCCGGCAGGGCGAAATGTTGGGCAAGTTTCCTTACTCCACCCACCTCTGTTTATCTAGCAGTAAGTCGGAACCCGTAAATCGCTTTTCCGGGGGTAATAATCCCTTCAAAAATAAATAAAATAAAAAAATTAATTTGGTCACTCAATTCACAACTGTTTGTGGGGCGCTCCTGTATGCAATTGGCTGCTGCGTTTTACCCACAAAATATACAGTCAATTCACTTTACATTATATTCTGTGAAGCGCTTTGAGACATCTTGAAGACAAGATAATGCTCTATCGAAATGCAATGATTATTACTATTATAGTGTGTAAATGGGTGTGCATTATAATAGGTGCAAATGCAAAGATTATTATTAGTTAATCACAGACAAATTCTGCTTAATACTTTGTGCCAATTTGAAGTATGGATTCCTTAATTAAGATTTAAAGAATTAACAAAGGAATCCCAATCAGCACTCGTCAAAGTGGGTCCCACAGACACACGGAATCTTTGCTCCAAAAGCAGAAGGATTTGGGAGTACATTCCCTTAAATTGGCACAACAAACTCCCAGTTCCCTTGTTGATGAATCAGGATTTGAATCACCGAAGGCGCTGACACAAAATGGAGTATTACTTCAAAAAGCAGTTTGATGCTGTGATGTGAGGATGCCAGGGTGGATATACTGGGGGGATGAGATCAGATGGACCTTGTGATCTCTTGAGGTGCTGGTCACCCGCTAGTGCCTCATTGGTCAAACTAACTATTCCTTGTTAGATAAATTATCAGCCTGAGCTGGGACACAGGGATATTGGAGAGTGGGGACATCAGTCAATATTACACTCAATGTTACCAGCACATAAGAAAGGCTCCAGGAGATTAGGCATATGATCATAATAATAATAATCCTTACATTTGATGTAGCACCTTATCACGCCTTCGAGATGTCTCAAAGCTCTTCATAGGATATACTGTAAAGTGCAGTGACTGTATACTTTGTGAGCAAATCACTACCAAATTTTTTTTTAAAGGATTATTATCGCTGGAAAAGTGATCCACAAATCAGATGATCTAACAACCAGGTTCCTACTTATTGCTAGGTAGATGCATGTGGGGAAAGGAAACTTGTCCAATGTTTCGCCCTGCCCAGGATTTGAACCCAGGTTCTCTCGCTTGAGAGGTGAATGCTCTAACAACTGAGCAACAGGACTATACGTGAACTTGCAGTCAAGTTTAACCCCATCCCAGGCACCTCCACCACAACTCTGTCTCTGATCATCTAATTCAGTGTCTGACACCTCCATTTCCATGGGGTTCTGATCCATCAATCTCTTCCAAAGCGATTGCACAGTAAAGGCTCAACGGGTAAACCCAGCAGAATATTTCCAGTGATTTTTATGATACATCCTGCTATATGTCCTCAAACCCTTTTCTAAATGGAAAAAATAACATAAAATCACATCTGCACTGATAAGAATTAATAATAATAACAATCCTTGCACTTGATGTAGCTCCTTATCACATCTTCGAGATGTCTGAAAGCGCTTCACAGAAGATCACAGCCTCCGGAGTCTTCTGTCTCTCTCTCTCTCTCCCTGCAACAAGTTTTACCTCTCGTACAGTTGTTTTCCTTTCACCAAGGCCATAATTTTTAGCATTAAACAATAATGAATGGGAGGGAGTAAGTAAAAGGGTGTAATTTAATTCTGCAACTCAGATGATGTCAATAAAGCAGTCAAGCTTTGCTCCTGTGGTTTATGATGTTATGTGAACTCCTTGATTAAATTACAAGTTCATTACTCACTCCTGGCTATCCATAATTCTTTACGTAATATACACAAGGCCCATACAGTGAGAAATTCCCCTTGCTGCTAAACTTCGCGACTTTAACATTGTGGGTTCATAATGGGGGAAGTCCTGCTACATCGCACATCGTCAAAGTCATCGTACTAAGTGGTGAGAGGAAATTCTTTCTCTCCATTAATTTTGCAGGATTGTTATTGCAACTTGAGACCAAATTCCTGATCCGATCATCCTCTGACCCGGGCAAAATGATTATTGCTGCGGGAGCGAGTGACACGGACACCACACTGAAAACACTGAACAATGCAGGTAACACCTGATCCCAAACCTCTCAATTAAAGAGGAAGAAATGTTCCATTTTCTGTTCAGAGTGCCCTCGCACACAGTCATTACATCAACTGTGAAGTCTGGCTCAGCCCCTAACACTGTCCACTCCTGATCAGAAAGACAGCACCTCCAACAAGCAAAGCCTGCTCCAGTACAACTGTGTGTAGTTCTGGTCTCCTTATTTAAGGAAGGATGTACTTGCCTTGGAGGGGGTACAGCGTAGATTTACTAGGTTGGTACCAGGGGTGAAGGGGATAAGTTACGAGGAGAGGCTGACCAATTTGGGCCTATAATCTCTAGAATATAGAAGAATTAGAGGGCATGATAGAATAGATAGTGAGAGATTGTTTCCCCGGTTGGAGAAACTATACCCAGGGGTCACAACCTTAAAATCAGAGGCAGCCCTTTCGCACTGAGTTGAGGAAGAACTTCGTCACTCAAAGGTGTGGTGAATGTATGGAAATCACTACCCCAAAGGGCTGTTGACGCTCAGTCCTTGAACATATTCAAGACTGAGATAGGTAGATTTCTTATTGCAAAAGGGATTAAGGGATATGGGGATAAGGCAGCATCAGGTTATTAGCTGGAGTTAGATTAGATGATCAGCCATGATTGAATGGCTCGAAGGACCAAATGGCCTACTCCTGCTCCTACATGTTATGTTATGTTATGTTATGTTATGTTATGTTATGTTATGTTATGTTATGTTATGTTATGTTATGTTATGTTATGTTATGTTATGTTATGTTATCAGCCTAGCCCACCATCATCACAACAACAACTTGTATTTACACAGTGCCCCTCATGCAGGGTGAGCGTCCAGAGTGCTTAATAGTGGAGGAGTACAATGCTGAGTCGGGGGGAGAGGGGAGTGGGGAGCTGACTGTAGGCACAGTCAAAGAGGAAGGTCTTCAGGCACGACCTGAAATTAGGGCAGGAGGGGTCAAGGTGGAGGGATAAAGGAAGAGTGTTTCAGAGTTTTGGGTCGTAGTGGCTAAAAGCGCGACCACTGATGGGCAGAACAACCTTCTGACCCTGAAGCGAAAACGATAAAAGAGTAAAACTGATACACTTGCTGCTGATGGTTCAGTGAAATGCATCCCACACTGGCACAGTGATAAGCGCGTCGAGTGAATTCCAGCCACCTACAACTTGAGAACTAATGTAGAACTTGGACATTTGAGATCTATTGTAGTCCAACTTCTCATCTTCTTTTGTTCACTTAGATTATATTCAATACATCAGCGAACAATAAACACAACAGCTCACATTTATACAACGATTAGGGTGATCAGAATGTAGTTTCCTTAAAGATGAGTTGCAGGACAGACGCAACTAGACTAAAGCTGCTTGACTCTGTATTACTCTGCCGGGAAATCATTGGCATATTTATGGCCAAAGGGGGCATTAGTAGTAAAAGTAAATGCCGTGATCCCCACACAATCACACACTCCTATCCCCCCACCTCCCCCCCACCACCTCCGCCAGGTCTATGTAAGCGATGATTTAATTTGTAAGTAGATGCAGAAATTGCTGAGGTGGGAGACTGAATTCCTGTCCGAAAGGAAAAAGAAATCTCAAATAATTCAAACCATCTGCTCTACGTGTAGTCTCTGAATTCCCAAACACCTCTGTGTTTTCGGGCCGGCACAGATGTTTGGCTTTTTACTTTCAGGTATTTGCTCTGTGTAGTAATGCACGTCTATATTTTTTGTGGTGGGGGGAAGAAAAAGAAAGTCAAAGTAAAGGTTTTGATCTCCCATTGGCTTGGAACAGGTTTATATTGGCAACTTAGACTGGGAAGTGATCCTGAAAGGGAAACATCATGTTTCCATCTGCAATAGAATTTAGAATATTTACATTTAAATCTTACAATACTTTAGGATGTGCTTCGGCACTAGAAACAAGAGGACATAGGTTTAGAGTTACAAAGGGCAATTTCAGGACAGCCACCAGGAAGTATTCCTTTGCCCTGAGGATGGTATATTTTTTTCACCCACAAAATAGACAGTCAATTCATTTTACAATATATTCTGTGGAGAGCTTGGAGACGTCTCAACACCATGACAAGTGCAACAATATCAAATGCAAGGAAACACAAGGATTATTATTTAACTGGAAAAGATTGCCAGGAAGCTGACTGATACCAGGATGCACGGAATAATTTAAGTAAAAAGCTTGATGCTGTGATTGGAGGATGGTTGGGTGGGTCTTCTGGAGGGATGAGATCAGATGCTTCTTTATCCAAACCAATTGTGTGACGGTGTGAAAAAGGATCTGATAGACTGAGGTATATAAGACATTGAATGGGATTGAGAAAGTTAATCCTGAACAATACTTTCAGACGCATCAAGACAGCAGGACATGAGAGTTACAGGTTCAGGATTACTAAGACAGACACCAGAAAGTATAATAATAATATAATAATATAATAATAATCCTTGCATTTGATATAGCGATTTTCACATCTTCTCGACGTCTCAAAGCGCTTCACAGAATATGATGTAAAGTGAATTGACTGTATATTTGTGGGTGAAACACGGCAGCCAATTGCGCGCAGCAATTTCTCACAAACAGTCGTGGATTGAAAATGACCAATTTATTATTGTTTTTTTTTGAGGGATTATTATCAGGCGTGTGGAGTAAGGAAACTTGCCCAGGGTTTCACCCTGCCTGGAATTGAACCCAGAAACACGTCAGGAGGATGTCCTAAAGTGATTCACAGGATTTTTATTAGGAAATGTCGTAAAACTGTGTATTTTATAGTTAATAAGAATATAATAATATTTGCAGTTGATACAGCGCCTTATCATATCTTCGAGACATCTCAAAGTACTTCAACGAATATACTGCAAAATGAATTGACTGTATATTTTGTGGGTGAAACATGCAGCCAATTTCGCACAGCAGCGTCCCACAAACAGTCGTGGATTAAGTGGCCAGCCATTCTTTTTTTAAATTTTTTTTTGAGGGATTATTAATAATAATATTCCCCCCGACAAAGTGAACCACCAATCAACTAACAACTGGGTTTCTATTTGCTGCTTGGTAAACAGAGTTATGTGGAGTAAGGAAACTTGCCCAACGTTTCGCTCTGCCTGGGAATCAAATCCGGGTCCTCTCGCTTGTATGGTGAGTGCTCTAATCACTCAGCTATAGGACTCCACGTGAATGGGGCAGTCAATTTGCACAGCAATGTCCCACTAGCAGCCATGAAGTGAATGTCTAATTTAATATTGGGGGATTGTTGGCCAGGACACCGGGAGAAATTCTTCTCTTTTAACATTGTGCCATGGGATTCAACGTGCATGTTAGAGGCAGACAGGAGCTTGGTTTTATATCTCATCCAAAGTACAAGTACACAATCATCGTAGAATCATAGAATTTTACAGCACAGAAGGAGACCATTCAGACCATCGTGTCTGTGCTGCTCTTTGAAAAGAGGTATCCCACTCCCCCGCGATGTCCCCATAGCCCTGATCAACCCCACTCCCCCCCTCTCTCCCCATAGCCCTGATCAACCCCACTCCCCCACTCTCTCCCCATAGCCCTGATCAACCCCACTCCCCCCACTCTCTCCCCATAGCCCTGATCAAATCCACTCCCCTACTCTCTCCCAATAGCCCTGATCAACCCCATTCCCCCGCTTTCTCCCCATTACTCTGATCAACCCCACTCCCCCGATCTCTCCCCAAAGCCCAGATCAACCACTCTCTCCCTATAGCCCTGATCAACCCCACTCCCCCGCTCTCTCCCCATAGCCCTGATCAACCCCACTCCCCCGCTCTCTCCCCATAGCCCTGATCAACCCCACTACCCCGCTCTCTCTCCATAGCCCTGATCAACCCCACTCCCCCGCTCTCTCCCCATAGCCCTGATCAACCCCACTCCCCCACTCTCTCCCCATAGCTCTGATCAACCCCACTCCCCCGCGCTCTCCCCATAGCCCTGATCAACCCCACTCCCCCGCTCTCTCCCCATAGCCCTGATCAACCCCACTCCCCCACTCTCTCCCCATAGCTCTGATCAACCCCACTCCCCCGCTCTCTCCCATAGCTCTGATCAACCCCACTCCCCCACTCTCTCCCCATAGCTCTGATCAACCCCACTCCCCCGCGCTCTCCCCATATCCTCCTCAAATAATTATCTAAACATCTAAATCTAACAGTTTAATTATTTAAATTATTTAAATTTCCATCAGCACGACACTGGAGTGTCAGTCTGGACAATATGAGTTTAAAGTCCCAACAATGAAGCTTGAACCAAAGATAGTTGAAAAAAGTTTAAAAACACAAGATGGGAGGGAACGAAACACTAAATACAACAATAACAACGACGACAATAATAATAATCCTTCAATTTGTTATAGCGCTTTTCACGTCCAGAGGACGTCCCAAAGCGCTTCACAGAATATACTGTAAAGTGAATTGACTGTATATTTGTGGGCGAACGCGACAGCCAATTGCGCACAGCAATGTCCCACAAACAGTCATGGATTGAAAATGACCAATTTATTATTTTTTTTTGGAGGGATTATTATTAGGCTCTGTGTGGAGTAAGGAAACTTGCCCAAGGTTTCGCCCTGACCTGCCGGGGATTGAACTCAGGTCTCTCACTTGCAAAGCGAGTGCTCTAACCACTGAGCTACAGGACAACAAGATTCCATTTATAGAGCGCCTTTCACGTCGAGAGGACGTTCCAAAGCGCTGGACAGTTGGGTCAGGACCCGAGCAGGGGGCAAATGGTCAGGGTGAGGGGAGCGAAGGGAGGGAGCGAGGAGGGGGGAAATGGTCAGGGTGAGGGGAGCGAAGGGAGGGAGCGAGAAGGGGGTAGAGAGTCGAGAGGGGAGCTGAAGGTACGGTCAAAGAGAAAGGCCTTGAGACCGGCCTTGAAGGAGGAAAGGGAGGAAGCGACGAAGGCACTGGGGGATGGAGTTCCAGAGCCTCGGGGCTGAGAGGCTGAAGGCCCGGCCACCGATGGTAGGGCGGTTGGGGCGGGGGATGTGGAGCAGACCGGAGCCAGAGGAATGGAGGGTACGGGCAGGTGGGTAGGGGGATAGTAGGTCAGAGAGGTAGGAGGGAGCGAGGCCGTGAATGGCCTTGTAGGTGAGGATGAGGATCTTGAATTTGATCCTCTGGGGGATGGGGAGCCAGTGGAGGCGAGCGAGGGCGAGGGTGAGGGCGAGGGTGAGGGCGAGGGTGAGGGTGGGAGTGATGTGGTCGCGGTGTCTGGTGCGGGACAGTACACGAGCTGCAGAGTTCTGAATGACCTGCAGTGTGGAGGGAGGGCCGGGAAGGCCGACGAGGAGAGAATTCTCATAGTCCAGCCTTGAGGTGATAAAGGGGTGGACCAGAGTTTCAGCAGCGTGAGGGGTGAGGTAGTGCCGTAGTCTGGCGATGTTTCGGAGGTGATGAAAGGCGGTGCCAGTTGTGGCGCGGAAATGAGGAAGAAAGGACAGCTCAGGGTCGAACAGAACACCGAGGTTCCTGATGGCTTTGAGAGGTGGAGAGTGCGGCCTTGGATGCTGATGTTGTCAACGCCTGAGGTGCGGAAGCGCTGACGCGAGCCAATCAGGAGGGCCTCGGTTTTGCGCACGTTGAGCTGAAGAAATACTGTAGATGCTGGAAATCTGAAACAAAAACAAAAGTGGCTGGGAAAACTCAGCAGGTCAGGCAGCATCTACAGAGAAAGGAAAGTGAGTCAATGTTTTGGGTCCATAGTGTTCTGACGAAGGACACAGTGTAGTTTGGTTGCAGAGTGACCATGGATGTTATGGAAAACTGTGAACCTTGTTAGCGTTTTACCATAAGTATTTCAACACCAGTTGCCTTTTTTTGCATTAACTATCTTTCTACAATTGCATCTTATAAAGGAGAGGAGAGATGGGGAGGGAGAGGAGGGGGTGGGAGGATATCAAAGATTTATCAAAGTAAATAGTGAACCATGTCAACTGGAATTCCATTGCCTGAATAGATTCACTTAGAACTGAATCAAAGTAGTTACTACCGTCTTTGAAGTCTCCTCTTTATACAATCAAAATACGATCCACATGGTTAACATGTTGCGGTCTCCACACAGCTAATGTTTATCATGTCTTTTATTTGTTTTTGGAAATCAGATGACACCAGGATTATAAAAAGAGAGGATTATATATAGTATAAGATCCCCTTTGTTTGGTCAGTTATCCCCCCATGTCCAACTCCACCCCACCACCCCCAGTCACCCACCACACACCCATAGTACACAAAACATGCTGATATTCGCCCTTTTAAATAAACTTTAGCAACTTTTTCATCTCCAAGTTCAAACAGCAAGATGGTCGCCCTGTGACCCAGTATTTTACTAGGATAATATTTTTCCAAGCTGTTCTCCTCTTGTGTTTCTCTTGCCAATTTCTCTCCCTCTTCCTTTCGCCTGGCCATCGTTCCCCAAGCCTCAGGGACCTGCGTTGCTGGTCCAAGTGGCCAGCCATTTGTTTTCCAACTCAAAACTGGAGTAGTTAGTATGATCGAGAGGGGACCTGATAGAGGTGCTGAAGGTTCTGAGGGGATTTAGTAAGGTGGACACTGATAGGTTGTCGCCACTTGTTGATGAGACCAAAATAAGGGGCCTGAATATAAACCAGCGAGTAACAAATCTGTTAGGAAGCTTGGGAGGAACTTCAAAGGTGCTGAATGGAATTCTTAAGCCATAGTGTTTGATTCCCAACTGCACCATTAGTGTTCTGAACAATGGGATTTTTTTTAATGTACCATCAGTCTCTGAGCTTTTATAACAATAATAATAATCCATGCATTTCATACAGCACCTTATCACGTCGTAAAACGTTTCACAGAATATATTGTAAAGTGTAGTGACTGTTTATTTTGTGGGTGAAACACGGCAGCTAATTGCACACAGCAGGTTCTCACAAACAAGTGGTGGATTGAGTGACTAATTTATGTTTTTGGAGGGGTTAATTGGAATTGGAAAGCGATCCACTAATCAGCAGCCAACTGGGTTCCTACTTACTGCTAGGTAAATAGAGGCGTATGGAGTAAGGAAACTTGCCTAAAGTGTTGCGCTGCCCGGGAATCGTACCCAGGTCCTCTCGCTTGCGAGGCGAGCACTCTAACCACTGAGCTACAAGACCAGCACCCCCTTCTGACCAAACTAAAGCTCGTTTGAGTATTGTGACAATGGACCCATCCCTTCTATTCACAGGACAATGAAAGCTACAGATAATACAGAGCAGCAGTTTTATTTGTTCGCTTAGGATCTTCTCGGGATGGTTTGGAAATATCCAACATTGTGACGCTAAGCCACAGTGCACTTATAGTTGAAACATAGAGTAAATAAGGTGTGTCATCAATGGATGATTGTCTTTAAGGAGATGGGTTTTCAAGAAAAATAGGGGCAAAAGATTTCTTTTGCTATCTCTCATATTGTGTAATAATAATAGCACACGCTCTAGTTAACGGCACTGTTTACTAAATAAGGAACGACAAAGATTTGAATTGAAAATCATTGACAGCTGGTACCACTATCAACACACATTACATAGAGGCAACATGTCTGGGAAAATAATCGTATGTGCACAGTAACTCCGAAACATCAATCCTTCCCTTTTATCAGGATGAAAATCTAAACTATGGAATGCTTTTTTTTATTACTGTATAATCGTGAAATCTAAACTACAGCTATGTTAAAATAACAAACAGTGATGTTAAGAGCTGAGCTAGGAGACTCCAGGGATCCGTCATTTTCTGGATAGTAGCGCAGGAGAGAGTTTCGGATTCCTGTTGCTGTTAAATAGCTGGAGCTGTTGGAGTGTGTTGGAAGTCTTGTTGGGATCCCTCTCTCTGTGTTCATGGTGTATCGGGCTGGCTCAGTCAGTAGTGCTCTCTCCTCTGAGTCATAAGGTTGTGAGTTGAAGCCCTACATTGGGAATTTCACTCCACAGTTCAGGCTGACACTCCAGAGCAGTGATGGGGAGCCCTGCATTGTCAGGTTCCATCCTATCTTATAATAATAATAATCCTTGCATTTGATAAACCAAGTTAAACCAAGGAACCATGTTCAGGTGGACGTTAAAGATACTGTGGTACTACTCGAGAAGAGAAGGGAGTTCTTCTCTCACAGTGTCCTGACCGACAACCCCTCTGATAAAAATGGTCTTTCAGCTTGTGGCTGTTTGAAGGTTTTGGTTATTATTAAAGGTTATTTTATTATTTTATTTCTCAAGACCTTTTTTTAATCACCTTCTCTCAGCATCTCTTTATTTTGCTTTTTCTCTCAGTCGTACTCCCCACCTCGGGAGTCGATCACAACATGGGATCCCTTTGTTCCTGTGCATCTAAACAATTTCAACAATGATAACATCTTGCATTCCTATAGTGCCCCTCACGCGGGGCAGCGTCTCAGAGAGCTTATCCCTCAATGAGCCTTCGCTGAGCGGAATCAGATCTGTACCAGAACGAGAAATGAACTTGTGAGAGAGAGAGAGGGAGAGGGGAAGAGGGGGAGGCGGGGATAGCATTGCAGCCCAAGTTTAAAAAAACACCCAATTTAAAATAATTTCATTTACATATTTACGTTTGCAAAATGCAACTGTCTGATCCCTGACTAATCCCTCACCAAGTGCAAGAGATCAGACACTTGCATTCTGTTACGCTAAATGTTTAAAGCACTAGTGGTCCTAAAAGTAAACATCATAACATAAAAGGTCTGAAATTCCACCTCCTCTTAGCCTGTGAGACTATTTTCATCTTAAAATTGAAGAATTTGTGGAGAATTCTTCAACTCTGTCTTAATTTACCACAAAACAGCTTCTGAATGAATACTTTTCCACAATTTAAGATTTTTCCAAAATAAGGTCAAATTCTAAGGAGTACAATTCCATCTGGGTTTAGATTTACTTAGAGCATCTCAGAGGACACGGCAAAGTCTTAAACACAGACTTATGTTTGAAGTAGTTTTCTGTAAGTTCCTCCCAGTGCTTTACCCAATCTTCCTCTCCCATTTAAAGTTGTTCAATTACTTCATTGACTGTTTGTGGGATGTTGCTGTACGCAAATTGTCTGCCGTGCTTGCCTATAAAACACACAATGACAACACTTTACAGTAAATCCTGTGAAAGGTACTGTATCAAATGTAAGTATTATTGTGATACACTACAATGGGGTCTAAAATGTAATATTTCCAACAGGTTCTGAAAAGGATTCAGTGTGTTGTAACATCCTCCCGATGTGAAAGGTGCTATATAAATACAATTTGTTGTTATTGTTGTTGATTTGTCGAATAATAAATCCTGCAGCTAACTGGAGGGGCTTTACACAGTGTCTAGCTATTCCGTTCTGATCCAATCCCCTCCCGGGCTCCTGCTGTTGCGAAGGTCGGGGCATGCGGTTACTTCCAGCCTCCAAAATTTACCGAGAATTTAGACTCGAAGGTGAAAAAACATCAGAGTCAAAAAAATCTAAAGCAATCAGTATTTCAAACCGTTTCCCCAGCTGCAGCCTTTCAAAATGTTATCACTGGCTTATTTATACAGTGCTTCAATTGAGGTACCAGCAGGCTTGCTTTTCTCAACCTGCTGCAAAGCATGTTTGTGCCAAAATGCATCAGCTAATAACAAGTAGCATGATTGCTAACTCTTGACCCTGAACAGCCTTCACTTGTAATCTATCTTTTTGATTCATTTACACTAGCTTTAAACAGCTGATTGGCGACAAAGGGCAGGAAGATAAAGCAGTCGCTCTCAAGAGCTTTATTAAACTTTCTGCATAATCTGACTGACTCATTGTTCAAGGTCCAGCCTGCAGCTCCACACACAAGCTGAATGGGATTGAGCACACATTCGGCTGGTTCAAACCACTTGTGCCTTTGTAAGTTCTACGCAAAACTAAGTTTTGAAGTTTTCAAACTTAATTTTCTACATAGTTCTAAACATAGTTGTTGTCTCGGCCAACAAAGTCCCCCCCACCGCCCCCCCAAAAAGTAAGTCATTCACTTCATAACTGTTCGTGAAAAATTGCTGTGCACAAATTGGTTGTCACAGTCACCTAGAAAATATGCAATCGCTACACTTCACAGTATATCCTGTGGTGTGCTTTGAGGTGTCCTCCTAATGTGACTGTGTATGTTGTAGGCAGACATGGCAAACAATTTTTGACCAGCAAAGTTCCACCATCAGCCACAACGTGTACGACCAATTGGCCAGTATCCTCTGCTCTGATTGATGAAAAGAAAATTAATTTGTCTTTCAGTCAAGAAATATCAGTCTCCATGTTTTCGCCACATGAAGAATTCAGTTTGTCAATAGATTTCACTCACCTGTCAGAAACATCTAATAGAAACATAGGAACAGGAGGAGGCCATTCAACCCCTCGAGCCTGTTCCATCATTCTATAAGATCATGGCTGATCTGTACCTCAGCTCCAATTATCCGCCCTTGCCCCATATTCCTTAATACTCTGACCTAACAAATATCTGTCCACCTAGGTCTTGAAAATGTGTATAGATCCAGCCATAATCCACAGCCTTTTTGGGGAGAGAGAGTTCCAGATTTCCACTACCTAATAAGAAATATCTAAAAAGAGTTCAGACTGGCAATGGACAGTTTGTGTGTCTAACACAAACAAAAGTGAATAACAATTCTTGTTCCACAGTCATGCACTACGCCAGACTGTGGAATTCGAACATAAACACAGACAAATGCGTCATGGGAAAATGGAATTACTTTGAAAGAATTTACAGTTAACATATTCACAGAAGTGAAATGAGCACAGAGGGTGAAGGTAGATTTCAGCTGCAATTCTGTTTTGACCATTGCAGATACTCAATAATAATCTCTTGAATTTGATATAGCGCCTTATCAAATCATCAAGATGTCTCAAAGTGCATCACAGGACCTTTACTGTAGTGTTAGCAACTGTGTATTGTGTAGGCAAACATGGCAGTCAATTTTCACACAGCAATATCCTTCAAACAGCCATGTTTTATTTGGAGGATTGTTGGTCAGGACACCGGGAGAAACTCCCTTCTCTTTGAATATTGCCATCAAATGAATGAAAGGACTGGCATGCATAACTTGTCTGGAGTCCTGTAGCTCAGTGGTTAGAGCACTCGCTTTGCAAGTGAGAGACCTGAGTTCAATTTCAGGCAGAGGGCGAAACCTTGGGCAAGTTTCCTTACTCCACACACAGCCTAATAATAATCCCTCCAAAACCAAAAAACAATAATAAATTGGTCATTTTCAATCTACGACTGTTTGTGGGACATTGCTGTGCGCAATTGGCTGCCGCGTTCGCCCACAAATATACAGTCAATTCACTTTACAGTGTGTTCTGTGAAGCGCTTTGGGACGTCCTCCTGACGTGAAAAGCGCTATATCAAATGCAAGGATTTTTATTATTATAAATCTTAATGTACACTTGAACAGGCAGATGGGACCTTGGTTTAATGTCTCATTCGAAGGATGGCACCTCGACAATGTAGCACTTCACCCAGCACTGCACTAAAGTGTCAGTCTAGACTATGGGAGTTCAAAGTCCTAATGTGGAGCTTGAACTCACAACCTTCTGACTCTGAATACACACACTACACTTCACAGTAAAATCCTGTAAACCGCTTAGAGATGTCTTGCAGACATGATGAGGTGCTATATGAAATGCATGGATTATTATAAATGGATACTTGCCAGTATAATTCTCTAAAAGCTCTCAAAATCAATCAGTTATTTAGGGCCTAATATATGGTATTTCTTATCATGAAATCCAAGATTGTTATGGAATCCAAATGTGCTAGAAACCCAGCAGTCTGTCATTCCCATGAAACTTCTTATTTCTGTATGACTATAACCCACAGGAACTCTACTACTACACAATCTGCTTCCTAGGCAGAGATCAATGGGAATTCCAATTGAGTTCTAAGGAATCCCATTAAGAAATGCCGCAAATAATTGTGAAAAGACCCAGAAAATACTGGAAACATAGAGCAGGTTTATTAGGCTCCCAAAGAGAGAGATAAGGGGCTGGCACCATCAGTTTGAGCAGCCCCAATGAAGGAACATAGCAAGAACATCAACTTAATGTGCTGATTGAGCTACTTTGCCTTACTAGCGTTCTGCTTTCCTCTTAAATGAGCCAGCGCAGACCCGATGGACCAAATATCCTTCTGTGCTAGGACTATGGTTCTATGGGCACGTTTGATGAGAGTTCTAATGGGGTCCCTAGATATATAAGAAATGCTAGATGATAAAACGACCAAGGTCCATCTAGTTCGCTTTCTACCTTCCTGTTGGTCATTTGCACATATGTCCCGAACTCCCTATGTACTATATCCCATAATGTTTTTTCCTAAAAGAAAACTATCTAATCTGTGTTTGAAGTTATGGGACAGCATGCCACCAGCACGCTTCACGTTCCCAAGGCTTCGAAGCTTAAATTTTCCACAAATCCCTTAAAAGAGATGGAAACAATCCAAAAGGTGGTCGTAGGATTTCCTTAGCATTAAAAAGTCTGTTGCAATTACATTCCATCAGATTGAATATTACATATAAGATTTGACACAAGACGTCAAGATTGTTAAGTGAAATAAAACGTGCCAGTGAGGATTAATTTATAAACGTCAAAATCACTGATCTCTTTTACATGTAAGAAATATTCCAAAGCTTTTGCAAATATTGTTCTAATGTCTGTTGGTTTGATTCCAGTATCTAAAACCAGGGTTCAAAGCATGATTTTTTTTTTATCCTTTGAAAATAACTGGTGTCTCATTTTTATTTTTTTTAGCCAAATCGTCCACAGTTCTTGAAACAGTACAAAATTGAAGGATTTTTGCTTTTTCTAGGAATAAGAAACAGTTATTTCAGGTCACTGACTTGCTTCTACCTTAATTCCCCTGGCATAATTTAAGGCTTATTTCAGCCATATAAAATCCTGGCAGACAAAGCAGAGAGGCCAATGATAATTAATAGCTGAGGATGCTTGACTGTCAGAAATCCAAACAATTGAAGAAATAATTTGTATTATACTTGCAGTAAACCAGTGCTTCTCCAATAAATCATTGGATGTCATGCTCCATATATAGTTGACATGAAGTTTAGAATAGCATGCACAGAAATCCAGTAGTAGGAGAATTTATTGCTAGCTTTGTTCCCTCCACCCTCCATTCAACCCACCCCAAATACTGCCTACAAAGATTCAAATGCAAACAATGGGCAAAGACAGTGGGCAACCTGGTAAAGTGAGCAATCAGCCTTGTCTTTTGAAATGTTTGACTGGTTCCCTTGCTAGGAGATACTCTGGCTCAGTTGGTAGCACTCTCACCCCTGAGTTCAAAGGCCGTGGCTTACGGGAATCTTTTAGCTGTTGTGTTTAATGGTTAATATTGATAATTATTGGTTATCGAGTCGTGGAGACCTGTAGCTTATCAGTTAAAGCACTCGCCTTGCAAGCGAGAGGACCTGGATTTGATTCACAGGCAGGGCGAAACGTTAGGCAAATTTTCTTACTCCACACGCCTCTCTTTATCTAGCAGTAAGTAGGAACCCGGTTGTTAGTAGATTGACGAATCGTTTTTCTGGGAGTAATAATCCCTTAAAAAAAAACTAAATAATAATTTGGTCACTCAATCCACGACTGTTTGTGGGACACTGCTGTGCGCAATTGGCTGCTGTGTTTCGCCCACAAAATATACAGTAAATTTTACAGTATATTCTGTGAAGTGCTTTGAGATATGTTGAGCACATGATAAGGAGCTATATCAAATGTAAATATTATTATTATTTACAAGATCAATGGTTAGTGGAACCATTGGTTACTGTAATCACTGGATGGTAGAATCATTGTCTTTTTAGATCACTGGTTGGTGGAGTCATTAGTTATTGTGATTAATAATTATTGTGATCAATGATTAGCACAATCATTGAGTGATTCTCCACGTGCTACTTTTTGCTTGTTACAGGAATGCCCAACACCAGAAACTCAATATGTTCAAGACTTTGGATATAGATCTGAATACTTTCTTTAAATGGGAGAGGTGGGTGGATTTGGGAAGGTGCTGAGCTGCTGTGTTACCTATCTTAATTGTAATTTTAATTTTAAAAAAAGCTAAAGAAAACAAATTAGTAAAGCTCATAGGCCAGAGTTTGAAATAACAAGCTAGTGTTTGAGCCATTTATTCAGGGCAGGCTATTCTCGGCTGTTCGGGAACCAAAGCTGCTGATAAACAAGCAATACTGCGACACTGAACCTTTTAACACAGCAGCTACTTGCAAAGAACTGTCAATATAGGCACTGTGCTCAGCTCCCGTTCCGAAGATTCACTCTCAGAATAACACTGTTAAAATGAAGGTAAGTAGTTCAAACAAATGCTGTGAACTTACAAGCGCACAGATAGCTTGGCATGTGTCCAGGTTAGACATGGATGACGAGGTCAGAAGTGAAGGAAAAAAGCCTGAAACAAATCCACTAGTATTTGGTTGATTCATTTCAGCTGAGGCTCAGACGTGACATCAAGAACATCAGAAAGTATGGATTCATAATATTAATAATCCTTGCATTTGATACAGCGTAGCTCAGTGGTTAAAGCACTCGCTTTGCAAGCGAGACACCTGGGTTCAATTCCAGGCAGAGGGCGAAACCTTGGGCAAGTTTCCTTACTCCACACAGAGCCTAATAATAATCCCTCCAAAACAAAACAATAATAAATTGGTCATTTTCAATCCACGACAGTTTGTGGGACATTGCTGTGCGCAATTCGCTGCCGCGTTTCGCTCACAAGTATACAGTCAATTCACTTTACAGCATATTCTGTGAAGCGCTTTGAGACGTCGAGAAGACGTGAAAAGCCTATATCAAATTCAGAGATTATTATTATTATCACATCATTGAGACATCTCAAAGCGCTTCACAGAATATATCATAAAGACTAATAGACGGACGCATGTGACCCACACTATACTGAGGCATGTTATAACAGGGCCTGTAACATCCCAGCACTTCCACATTCACACAGAAACCCATTGTGCCTGTAAATTATTCCAGGATAATTTTATTCTCTCACTCGTACCCTCTGATACTGATCTGAAAACAATAATTATCTAATTTGTTTTTAAGGAAGATATTGGAATTGAGTTATTTGCTGGGCATCTTTGAGAATCACTAGCAAAAACAGGGTCAAACAGAACCCACAAAAATAATAATAACATGATAATAATACTTGTACTTCATATAGTTTTTTGCACAGAATTTTACTGTATGTGAAGTGTATTCTAAGTGACTGTGTATTTTGTAAGGGAATGCAGCAGCCAGTTTGTGAACAGCAATGTCCATTGAATGAACCAATGATTGTATCTGGGAGATTGTTGGCCAGCACAACTGGGAGAAATTTCCTTCACGAATGCTTTTCGTTTAAGGGAATTGGACAAGCATTTGAAAAAGGAAAGGAAATGAAGGGGTAAGGTCCGCAGTGGATAGTTCTTTCATAGAGAGACAGCGGAGGCATGAAGGGCCAACTGGTCTCCTCCTGTTTTGTAAAATTCAATGATTGCATATCCTGTACACAGTGGGAGGGGGAATTCCTCCCAACAGCCAGTTTTGCTTTAGGCTTTTTTGTTGTCAATTTGAAACCTGTCTCCTTCATTTCTCTGCTCCTCGCTGTGTAAGTGAAGTAGAAAATGAAGTCAATTCAGGTTGTAATTTTCCAAAATGGCCGCCCACATTTCTTTCCTGCAGGAACGTCCCTGTTGAGAGAGCAAACAGAACTGTGCCAAACATCATACAGTGAATGTGCATTAATATAATTCAGCTTTATGTCTTTCCACTGACACAGCTGTTGACTGCTGTGAAGCAGTCGCTGCTGAATTTAAATCGTTTTATTTGCATATTTTTTTGGAATCAAGACAGAAACGCTCTCTTTTTTCTGCTTTCGGTCAGACTAAAGTTTAACAAGCAGCCCAGCGATGCTCGGCTTCATAATAAATAATCCTTGCATTTTATACAGTGCCTTTCATGTCAGGAGTTCATCTCAAAGTGGTGTGTATTTTTTTCACTAACACGGCAACCGGTTTTGCAGACAGCAGTGTTCCACAAACAACCATGAAGTGAACGAGCATTTTTATCTGATGGGGTGGTCAGCCAACACACCGTGATCCTTAACACCCCCCTAAAGAGCCAGTCAGGATCTTCGTTGAATGTCTCGTTTACCTGCACTTTCACTCATTAATCCAAAGTTTCCATTTTTTTTCTCATCCAGGTGACGATGGGGGAAATGAAGCATCTGTGTTCTGTCTGAGTCACTGGTGTAATAGTCCCTGAAAGCTCATAGATCTCAAGAAGGCGCTTTGGCCCACATTGATCTCATCCTTCCAAAATAAACCTTTCTCCCAACCTCCCACGACAGCATCAAGCTGTTTCTAAAATCAGTTTCAGGGCCCTGGCCTCAAACATCCTTCCTGATAACTCGCACCTATTTTTTCAAGTCCTTTTGTAATTCTAAGCATTTTGATCAAATTACCCCTCATCTCCATCCCTAACCTAACCGACCTTTCACTCCCCCTCCTCCTCCCCCCTCCTCTGGGATTATTCTCCCTCCCTCCACTCCCCTGGGATTATTCATTTGGAAGATGGCTTCTGTTGAAAACCAACTTCCAAATAAAGACTGGATTTAAGGACTTTCCACAATTCTGTGCGATCTTGCTTTTCAAGACAAAAAATAGTCTTACAGGGTAAGACTCATGCGTCTTATTGTTATTTTAAACCTACCCACCCCAGTATATTTTCCTAAAGAAACACAATTAACCAATGAATTTCACTCACTATTTTATGATGTTAACAATTAATACCAAATCCACTTTGTAGGATCGCGTGCTGCAATTTCCGACCAACGAGATGGATGAGGCTTTGGGGAGGGAGATTTCCTCTGTGGATATTTGATGGGCAGGAAAGAGCTGATCATAATCCCACCAGGTTCTCAATACCACAAGCCGGTCATTTAGTGGAGACCAAATATTTGGTGCTTGTTCAAAGCAACATTGTTAAATCAAAGCATTTACACCCTGCCTTGCTGCCTCCAGTGCTGACATCCCCACTGTTACATCTTCTGTCTCTCCCAGTACTTTCCTTTTTCCTCCCCCCAGTCCCACCACCCGCGGGATTGAGGAATCAGTAGGAATATAGTTCTTGCCTAGTTTAAAATCCAGACAAGTCACATCTGTTGCCTATGATCATTTCAGCATATATCCAAGTGATGAGACAAAATCACTCCCTTCCCATTGCGAGCAGAAATGAGCACAAGGTCTATTTGGCAACAGGCTTGTGAAGTAGCACCTGTGGAAACGTTTGCCTGGAACCTTGCCTGGGGGTGATGAAGGCACATTGTCTATGCAGACTCCTCGCTTATATAATAATAATCATATAATAATCATTTAATATAGTGCCTCATCATGTCTTCGACACGTCTCAAAGCGCTTCACAGAATATACTGTAAAGTGAATTGACTGTACACTTTGGGGGCGAAATGCAACAGCCAATTGTGCACAGCAGCGTCCAACAAACTGTCGAGGATTCAGTGACCAAGTTATTATTATTAGTTTTTTTTTGAAGGGATTATTAACAACGGGAAAGCGATCCGCCAATCAACTAACAACCGGGTTCCTATGACTGCTAGGTAAACAAAGGCATGTGGAGTAAGGAAACTTACCCAATATTTCGCCCTGCCAGGGAATCAAACCCAGTTCCTCTCGCTTGCGAGGAGACTAACCACTAAGCTACAGGATGTACCTCCCACATCATGAAAATCTGGCCTTGAGACTTTGTTTTAGTTCAAGTTTAAATATTACCAGCCCGTCTCCCTCTTTGCAATGACCAAATGCATTTGTATAGTGCTGTCACTTTGGGTAATATCTCAGAATAGTTCACAAAGACGAACTTGGACACAGAGTGAGTGATAAGGCAGAGTTGACCATAGGCATAGTTGAAGAGGTAGGTTTTTAGATCCGATTTAAAGACAGATGGGTAGAGGAAGGGAAACGATACAGAGGGATAATGTGAGGGAGTTTTTCATAGAATGTTATGGCACAGAAGGAGGCCATTCGGCCAGTGGTTAGAGCCACAGGAAGTGCACACAGATATACCCACATTTCTGCTTCCTCTTACAACCTGTTGTTGAAAGCCAAATTCACACGGCAGCACAGCTATTCGGATTGAGCATGTCAATGCCTCAGACAACTTTGGAGAATCTTGAGAAATCAAATGAGATTAAGAAATTAAGAAATGTGATTAAGAAAGTGGCAAATCTGCTTAAAGCACTCGGTTGTTAATCTGGAAGCAGTATTTGAGTAGTCGGAGCGAAAGATTGTGTGAAGATTTCAGCTAACTTGTCTTCAGTTAAAAAAATATTTTAACAGGAGTCGGCCACAATATAATAGAAACTCTAGAACAGCAGAAAATAGCTCTTAATCCACTTTCTTTTTCAAGAAACCATTTTTTTGAATGCCCTCTGTGTATGTAAGTCAAGAACACAGTTCAGGTATTTCCAGTGATAATCTACTCATTTGTGGAACTCTTAAAATTTAGAGTTGTTGTTTAGAGGCTAAACAAGAACAACAACTTGGATTTATATTATGCCCTTCACCAGAATGGCGTTTTGAAGGTCTGAACAGTGGCGCAATTTAACAGTGAGTCAGGGAGAAAGAGGAGGCCACAGTAGACACGGTTGAAGAGGAAAGTCTTCAAGTGTGATCTTTAGGCACTGAGGCAGTGAGTTCCAGAGGTTTGGGGCATAGTGTCTGAAGGCACAGCTACAGGTGGTGAAGTGGAATGGTCGGGGTAAGGAGAGGAGTAGGCTTTGAGCTGATTGAAGATTCTTCAGTGTGAGCCTTGAGACTACAATGGGATTTAATAATAATAATCCTTGTGAATTTTTCCATTATAAGCACATGTTGGCAGTGCAATTTCATAATCCTCACATTTGAGGAGTATAATGGACAGCAAAAGTATCCCGCAGGAAATTAATGCAATCTGCACTCTAACCACTGCCAAAGTTCTTCAGAACAAGAAGCTCGAGCGGTTTGGGTAAAGAATGCCGTTTCAACCATTTGATCTCACTGCTCCTGACTGCCAACCGACCTGTCCCCAAAACTCCATCAATCAGTTCCTCAAATAAAAGCAACATTGCGATACTTGCTCTCCACAAGGTGGGCTCTCGCTGTAGTCCTCTGGGTTCACCAGAGCAAGTCAGCACCACACAGCGGCATTATATTGAAACCCTACCTTCAGAGTGACACTGCAGTCATGTAATCACGGCTTCTTTGATAGCTTGGAATCTTTGGGAGTCATTACAAAGGAAAATATCAGCTGTGGATCATGACGGGTAAACTGCCCTCTGAGAGTGAACGCTGGCAGAGCAATAATAAATGACATTTATATAGCGCTATTCACATCAGGAGGATGTCCCAAGGTGCTGGACAGTCAGGAGTTTCAACCCGAGCTGAGGGTTGGGATCAGGAGAGGTGGATGGCAGGAAGGGTAGGAGGGTGGACAAAGGCACGGTTGAAGAGGAGGGTCTTGAGACGGGGCCTTGAAGGAGACAACGGAGGAGGCGAGGTGAAGGGACTGTGGGATGGCGTTCTCAAGGGTTTATTTTTCAAAGAGCACTTTGGCCACCAACATGCCATGCCATCTGTGGCTCAGATGAAAGGAAGTGGAGACTTTCCAATCCCAAGCACATGCTGGCATTGGGGAAAAGTCACAAATATGGACCAGGTGCTTCCTGACAGGAAGAGAGAGAGAGAGAAAAGAGAGAATTCCAAGAACAAATGGCTTTCTATTGACCCAGATGTAAAGTGATGTTGGCAGAGGGCAGGAAGCACTTCCCGATCCTGCCCTCTTGACCAGGGAATGATTTATGTTCGAGAGAACGAGCAAATATTCCCATTGCTTCTGAATCATTGGACGGAGCTCAACAAAAACTCAGCCGAGCTCAGTAATGCAGAGAACACAATTATTCAGCAAAGCTCATTGAGTTGGGAAGATTTACTGAACAAAATTGTACCTCTATACAATTTGACTTTAGGAGCTTTCACTTATTACACAGTGATTTATTTTCTATTTTCGTGACTTTATGGTTGCAATATGTAATATTGATAAACCCTTTCGCCCACCCCACGCTTAATGGAACCTGAGATTCAGAACCTCATTTAACCCCATAAACACATACATGGTGGGGAGGGTGGGGAGGGGGAACTGAAGGTAAATTTTAGTCTGTCTGCAAACAATCGAAATTGATGGTTGCTGTGTTTTAACACATGCATTTCAATTGTAATTGCCGTCAAATGTGCTAGGATTATTCTAATGCGTTCCAGACAGCACAGTGGTCTGTGCGTGAGTCAGCTTTTGGCTCTGATAATTTTTCTACACTAAAGCCAACTGAAAGGTTAAACAATTTACTTCAGTGCCATAAATTACTTAATTATAATTTATTCCTCCTCTTGTTCTGTTGACTTGTTCCAAACAAGAAGGGGATCTTTCAGGATGATTTACCATCTTGTGGCACATGAGTATGTTAGAGAACAGAAGGCTTTGTTCGGATAGGTCATATCCCCTGTTCCCAATTCGCCCTTTCTCTGTAAGCCGAAGCAATCACTAAAACTATTCAGGAAAATGCATCTGGGATTCCTAGATATCTCATCCATTGTCCTTTGTGGGGTCCTGTAGCTCAGTGGTTAGTGCAAGCGAGAAAACCTGGGTTTGATTCACGGCAGGGCGAAATGTTGGGCAAGTTTCCTTACTCCTTACTCTGGCAGTAAGTAGGAATCCAATTGTTAGTGTTCTTCCAAGCACAGGTTAGATAGTTTTCTTTTAGGAAATAATATTATGGGCTATAGTACATAGGTAGTTTGGGACATATGTGCATGTGACCGCCAGGAAGGTGGAAGGTGAACTAGATGGACCTTGGTCTTTTTTTTGTCTAGCATTTCTTAAGTTCTTATGTTAGTTGATTGGCGGATGGCTTTTCTGGTGGTAATAATTCCTTCAAAAAAAATCGTCACTTCAATCCACGTCTGTGTGTGGGACACTGCTGTGCGTAATTTGCTGCCACATTTCTCCCACAAAATATACAGGCAATTCACTTAACAGTATATTCTGTGAAGCGCTTTGAGGCGTCTCAAAGACGTGATAAGGCACTATATCAAATGCAAGGATTATTATTGGGATAAAAAGTAACAAATTCTACAAATTATACTACCTGAATGCAAACAGAACGCTTGCAATACTGGTTAATTGATCAATACCATTAAGTCGAATTTGCCAGGATCAATACTGTACCTTGCATTTGCTATAGTCACACCACTTATAATGTTCACCCATTCACGTGGTCCTAGAAACACTGGAACTTCATTTTTATTCAGTTGAAGATTTTTTTCTAAAATTGGATTTTTTTTCTGAAAAACAACAAGTTACAAAGAATGTTGGAAATGTAAAACGTAGAACAGGGAGAACAGAGAACAGAAATAAATACCAAAAAATAGAAAAGCAGGAGATGAAAATGACTAACTTTACAGCACAACTTTTCTTTTATATCAATACAAAAAAAGAGACAATTTTAAGGAATGTGTCTGTGGCTTTACCAAACAGGTATTAAAAGAGAGGCAATTGAAATATAACCTTAATAAATGGGGGAGGCAGGTTAGCTGCCCACAAGGTTAATAAATGGAGAGTTATATTCAAACCAAATTTAATTAAATTAGACTAAAGGTGGTCTGGTTCCTATTCCTAAAAATAAATCTAATTTATAATATTGCTGTTTATCAGAGGATTGTTGCCCAGGACACTAGGAGAAACTCCCTCCTCCTTTCAAGTAGTGCCTTAGGAATTTTAACACCCACCTGAAGCCAGACAGAACTTCACAATCTTCTGACTCAGAGGCAGAAATGCTATCAGCTGAGCCGGCCTGACATATTTCATTTGAGTGCGGTTTTGTGCTTATCAAAGTGAAGGATATTAGTGCTATTAATGGAACATTTTCACACCCGTTATCGGATTAAAGCACTCTCAAATCAGGGCAGGACTGGCATATTCCTTTTCATTATCATTAATGATTTACCTCAACCTCAGAAACTCTCACTGTTACCAGTTGATCATCTCCATATCCTCCACTAACTTCATGGCTGTTTGTAAATCAGCCATTGGCTGCTGCATTTGCCTCCAAAATACAGAGTCACTACCTTTACAATAAATCTTGTGAAGCGCTTTGGGACGTCTTCCTAACATGAAAGGCATTCTGTCAAATTAATGTATTATTATAAAGAAAAGGATTATCAGTTAATGAAACTGTCTCGGTTCCGACCATTGTCCTTCAGCAATCCAAGTAATCGCACAATTTAAAATAAGTATTTTAAATAAATTATAATAAGGCCAGCAAGTGAAAGAACTTTCATCCACTCTGGAAGTCCCTCCATCTCGCCACTTTCAAAGCCAAACCGTAAGATTTACCTAATTAACCAGGCTTTTGATCATCTTCTGTTCCCCCCCCACTCCACCACCCCAGCGAGGGTGCCCAGCCAGCTGTGTAAAACACTTTGAAATGTCCTCCTCAAGTGAAACGCTGCATAAATGTAAATTGTACCGTATCAAATGGCTCGACTATGAATAACACACTGGATCTCAGAGAACACATGTGGTATAATGCCTTATAGCTTGCTTCTATCTATCCCTGCTCTACAAG
Source organism: Callorhinchus milii (assembly GCF_018977255.1). Taxonomy (NCBI): domain Eukaryota; kingdom Metazoa; phylum Chordata; class Chondrichthyes; order Chimaeriformes; family Callorhinchidae; genus Callorhinchus; species Callorhinchus milii. Next base: position 815,540 of record NW_024704746.1, on the reverse strand, counting down.
TGCTATATTCTGTACATAATTCACAAAGCATGTTGCCTGTCAATCAATGTGGTGTAAAGCACATTTGGGTCAATTTAGAGAACAATGGGGACAGAGGAGAACCTTCTGGTGGGGGTCAGAGCACTATCCATGAGGTTCCCTGGAGGGGACGCACTCTTTCCCGAAGTGGTTTTTCCTGGCAAAGAGACACCATTCACGTGTTTCCAACGAGTACTTTGTCCAAAAATACAATATCACTCCTTCAACATCAGGAGGACATTTCAAAGCACTTTACACAGTTGGCTGGGCACCCAAGCCATGCTGGGGGGGGCGGTGTGGGGTGGGGAGCTAAAGAGAGTGGGGAGAGAAAAGGTGACCATAACCGCAGTAAGTGATATGGGGGGTATTCAGAGGGGCTCTAGGATGGAGTTCCAGAGGGTGGGTACAGAGCAAATGTGATTTATTATTTTAAGTTCCTTTAAAGGGGAAGGAATGACCAAAGGGGAAAAGTTTGCTTTGATTTTCTGAAAAAAATTACAAAAAATCAGCACAACAAAAAAAGTGTCAAGGAAAAAAATAATCAAACAGAGATGTAACCCCACCCCCCCACACACAAACACACATACATATATACACGCACACATACATATACACACACACATATACACAAGCAGAAACCTTTGTCCCAATAAGTACATTTCATGATTTTCAATAATATAACAGGACCATTCAGCACAGCTGTATATTGGTGTGTGTTCTGTGATTTAAGCAGCTTTTTCGACCAAACACTAGCAAACCAGTATTTGACTAATAAATAATTCAGGACTGGTGTAAAACATAAATTGTTTCTTATAAATTGTCAGCAACAGTAAACTGCTCTCTGAGGACAGTAGAAAATGTCCGGCTTGCCCTCTCCCCTTCAGATGGTGAGATCCAGGGCTAATGTGTGTGTCCTTGGGAGTTTCTTAAACAAAGAGGCTTAACTTTTCCTCCGTGCCTGTCAGAGAGGACAAAAAAATATGAATCAAGGAGTCATTCTGGCAAGAGCCCAATAAATTAGTACTGCAGTGTGTGTCTTTTTATGGGATAAACCGCTCTAAAAAAAGCTGTCTCTCTCACGACTCTCATTCCAAAAACGAAATTGTAGCCACTTTTCATCTCAAAATTTGTTTTTGTGCTAATGTGTTTCGTGTTACTCAAATAAACTGTGAACATTTTGGATTGCATACCCAGTGCTCAGCCCGGCTCTGCCTCCCTCTGCGCTGCTTATTCCCTGCGGCTTCAGTGAGTCTTACACTCTCATGCTTATATACCATGTGCTGCCTGCCTACAATAGGAATAATAATCCTTCCATTTGAAATAGTGCCCTTCACATCAGAAGGACATCTCACAGAGGCAAATATATAATAATAATCCCTTCAAAACCAAAAACAAAAATAAAACCAAAAACAATAATAAAAATTGGTCATTTTCAATTTATGACTGTTTGTGGGACATTGCTGTGCGCAATTGGCTGCCGCGTTCGCCCACAAATGTACAGTCAATTCACTTTACAGTGTGTTCTGTGAAGCGCTTTGGGATGTCCTCCCGACGTGAAAAGCGCTTCACAGAACACACTGTAAAGTGAATTCCCCAAATAAGTCAATAGTCAATGACCAATCTTGATTGAGGAGAGGTGTGGCCAGGACACAAACTTCCTTCTTTTTTCAAGTAATAATTCACAGGATATACTGTAAAGTGAATTGACTGTAGATTTTGTGGGAGAATCGCGGCAGCCAATTGTGCACAGCAGCATCCCACAAACAGTCGTGGATTGAATGACCAAATTATAATTTTTTTGAAGGGATAATTACCCCAGAAAGTGATCTGCCATTCGACTAACAACCAGGTTCCTACTTACTGCCAGGTAAACAGAGATGTGTGTGTAATAAGGATACTTGTCTATGGTTTCACCCTGCCCAGGAATTGAACAGGATCTTGTTTTAATCTGTCATCCGAAGTACAGCACCACCGACAATATGGATCAAGTCCATTCCCTTGATTGGAGATGTAAAGCAGAATTGGAATTTAGGAACACAAGAATGTGCATCCAGATGATTTTCCCGCAAAGAGCAATATCTAAGGATAAAAAAATGTGTTTCCAGTTAAGTTGGAAGTTGGGTTTTTGGAGCATATGTTACTTTCTAATCCATCCCCCAAACTTTTCTGGTCTCCTTGGACTAGCAATTGCTGTGAAGGCCAGCAACCCTCCACATATGTCACCCTTATACCAACCACTAGTGGGCAAAGGAGAGCAGGCAGGTGTAGAGGAACTGTGCATTTCCCTCCCTGTTTATCCTTCATTTGGTACCTCACCACAAAAGACACGTTAGTCAGTCCCTACCTGGAGCACAGGGTGTCATTCCATTCACCAAACCAGAGGACATTATTGCTTCAAGGGGAGGGAGGAATCACACATGCACCCACACACACCCATGCAGGGAGCTTGGAATAATGACTCCAGGATGTGGAATGCAATTATGGAGGAAGGCTAAGGAAATCAGGTTTGTCCTCTATGGAAAAGGGAAGATTTCTACGTTGCCTAATTTAAGATTTCGAGGAAGGTGATTAGCAAGCGGATCCAGGCAAATTGTTCATAACAGAAAGTCCAAATTATGAGGAAAAGGAAAGGAGCAGAAGTCAGGCAGAACCTTTCTACACCAAGAGGTTAAGGAATAAATTACAGGGGAGAGCAAATGGGGAAGGGATTATGGTGAGAAGGTGGATAGGAGAGGTTGAAATCAATCAGCCTGGGAGAGGTTAGGATGCTCTTAGAACTTTGAATGTACTTATGATGGGGAATTGGACAGAGCGGGGGTGGGGGGGGGGTGGGATTGAAACTGCCTTGTGGTACCACTTGTTAGTTTTCCCCAGGGAACTGCAGCCCCAACACAATGAAATGTGGAATGTTAATCCCAGTCTATTACTGTACGCGTCGGTCCAGTTTGTTTTTGATTTGGATATCTGAAGCAAATGTCAGTTGAGCCTAAGTACATTAATCAAAAAAAGGTCGAGGCATTGTATTGTATTCAGACAGTTGCACGTGGCGCCAATCAGTCACTCACAATGGAAAATTACACAAGTAAGTGACTGGCACCCAGGCAGGTCAGTGACTGGCACCCAGGCAGGTGGGTGCCTGGCACCCTGACAGGTCGGTGCTTTTTATCATCCGAATCACCAACAAACGCTCTGCAGACCTTGTTTGTTCAGAAAGTATTCATTTATTCCATGTTTAGTGTATTTGGAAGCATTTCTGCTCTAGACATGCTCCTTGCATCCAAATATATTTAAACACCACTGAAATGATTTATAACAACAATCTTTATATTTGATATAGTACCTTGGTACGTCATCAAGATGTCATTGAAGCACTTCACAGGAAGAACTGTGAAGTGCAGTGACTGTATTAGTGGGCAAACATGGCAGTCAATTTGTGCACAGCAATGTCCCATTAACAATCAGGAAGTGAATGGCAGATTGTATCTGGAGGACTGTCAGAGAGGACACCAGGAGAGAGAAACTCCTCTTTTCAAGCTGCGCAATGGGAATCTTTAACGTCCAACGGACAGAGCACAGACCGAACATTGATTTCTGAAGAAGCAGTACTATTGTTGTAAGTAAGTTCTGTGCGCCTTCAAGATGGTTTTAATTACAGATTATCATTTGTTTCTAGGCAGGATTTATTAAGCGCCAGCATCTCATGAGTGCAGGAAAATGGGAGCGATGTGGTGCTCTGAGATCAAACACGCGTGCTATTGTATGAAGGAGTTCAATTAAATGGCTCCCACGTTACACACAAAGTGGAGCTATCTGGTTTGCAAAGGATGATGCCACTTGGCAGCGTTGAAGGAAAAGGATGTGAGGAAACACAAAGTGGTGCAAAGCACGTCTCTCTGTGTCTGTGACGTGGGTTGCATTCTTGGTAACAGTATGTACCCTAGCACGGCCGAAACACTGATAAATGGACAGATGCTTTGCCAAGAAGCGTTCATCTTGAATCAAATACGCTAGATAAAAAGGGTGAGAACTGATTGTCAAATTTGGGGCTTCACAGCCAATTGAACCGTTCATTCATCAAACAGAAGCTAGCACGGAAAACACAAACACTGATTAGACCTCTAGACTTTGAGACTCTGGAGATTTATGTTGAGCGCTGGATCGAATGGACGCACTATATTTGTGAGGAGAAACTTCATGTGGATCTCAATTTACTCGATATAGACTTTAGTGTCCAGAATTTGGCAAATTGTTCGATTCGGTCTTAGCTTGACATCTGTTTTTTCTAACTAGAGAAATACAGCATCAAAATTTGATCTGTATTTAAGGATTTGTCAAATTCCAGTCTCGCTAAGATGCTACATTAATGGAATAACTAATCTTTGCATTTAATAAAGTATCTTTCACTTCAGGAGGACATCGCAAAAGCCCCTCACAGGACATACTATAAACAGTAGTGATTGTGGATTGTGAAGGTGAACGTGGCAGTCAGTTTTCACGCAGCAATGTCCCCCAATGTACGTGACCCATTTTATTTGGAGAATTGTTGGCCAGGACACCAGAAGGAATTCTTTTTTCAAAGAGTGCCATGGGATCTTTAGCATCCATGAACAGGCAGAGGCGTTCCTAGTTTAGCATCTCATTCAAGGACGGCTCCTCCGACAATGAAACATCCTCCCAGCGCTGCATTGAAATGTCAGTATATGGGTTCCAAGTCCCGATACAGGGTTTAAACCCATAACCTTCTGATTCAGGGAGAGACAGGAGTGCCTGTCAACTGAGCCAGCCTGACACAATTTAACTGTTCGTAGTTGGATGAGGAATTCTATACAGTGAATGGAAAGTTAGCAGGTCAGCCAGCATGATATGCTTATGTGCAGTACATATGTCAAAAACAACAACAAAATTGTATTTGTATAGTGGCTTTCACTTCAGGAGGACGTCCCAAAGCTAGACAAACCACCGAGCTGGTGGTTGGAATCAGGAGGGGTGGAAGGCAGGATATAGGGATAGGTGGGTGACCGAATGCATGATGAAATAGGAGGGTCTTGAGGTGGGTCTTGAAGGAGGCAAGGGAAGGGGCGAGGTGGAGGGATTGTGCGATGGAGTTCCAGATGGGGGCAGAGAGGCTGTATGCAGTGGGATGAGGCAGGCGAGGTAGGAATGTGAAGCAGGATGAAGCTCAATGGAGAGAGCGGACAGGTTGGTAGGGGGTTAGGAGGTCATGGAGGTAGATAGGAGGTAGGGAGGAACTGTCAGAGAACCACAAAAAGATCTTCTGTATATGTATTAAAAATCTTTTTTTGAGTTACCTGTAACATGAATTATTGAATGAATTGTTACTTTCTGGAGTGAAAATGATATTTTTCAGTTTTTTTAAAGTTAGCAAAGCTGATTTAGCAGCAGAGAGAGTGCGGGATATTGAGTGTGGGTGCTGGAGAGATCTGTCAACAAGGAACCACAAGTCAGTTAATTACATTTGCCACCACCCCACCCCTTCACAAACGTATCATCCACTGAGCCTTCCAGCTGCATTGCACTTGCGGATTTCACTATTCTGTGATCGGGTATTGACTTTTTTTGTGGGCATTTAACCATTTAACCATTTAATCGCACAGCCAGCTCAGTGCACAGTGACTTCATTCAATTACCACAATGAAGAACAGCCCCCCCACCACATCCCGCAAATCACCAGCATGAGGGAAACCCCACCACCACACAAGTGTAGCTGGTTAGGAAACTTGCCCCCAGTGTCAAACTCTAAGACTGATAACAGACCCCAAATAACAAACAACTCCTTCCCCAACTCACAATTAATTAACACCAGCTCTGCAGGTAACGTTGAAACCAGATAACCCAATCTAGCATCTAATGAACATATAACAACAACAAGATTACATTTGTATAGCACTTTTCACATCGGGGGACCATTGGTCAAAGAGGAGGGTCTTGATGTGGGATTTGAAGGAGGCTATGGAGGGGGCGAGGAGAGTGATTGGGGGATGGAATTCCAGAGGTTGGGGGCAGAGTGGCTGAAGGCTTTCCCACCAATAGTGAGGCGGGTGGGTTGGGGGATGTGGAACAGGCCAGAGAAATGCTAAATGAGAAAAAAAAATAAAAATAAGAAATGCTAGATGAGAAAAAGACCAAGATCCATCTAGTTCACCTTTCACCTTCCTGATGGTCGATTGCATATGTCCTGAACTATGCACTATATCCCATAATATTTGTTGAGTCCTGTAGCTCAGTGGTTAGAGCACTCGCTTTGCAAGTGAGAGACCTGAGCTCAATTCCAGGGCGAAACCAATTTATTTAGTCGCTCCTCAATAGCTTTCAAATTTTGTTTTATTGCAGGCCTGAATAACATCTCAAAGCATAAAAATGACTGATAGTGATGCAATTAATATAGAGGTTATATATCAGCGGGCCAATTTAGCAGCGCTTGACGTTTCCCATCCCAAGTTATTTCAATTTGTCCTCCCCAAACCCCGCAATCCCACGCTGTTCACAATGGTATCATCCACTGATCCTTCCAGCAGCATTGTCCTTGCAGATTCCACTATCCAGGATTGGGTACTGGCCTTTTCACTGGGCAACAAACTTTGACTTTGTGGTATCCAGTTAACTGGCTAATCTAATTGCATAGAGGAGACTGGGGAGGAGTGAGAGAATAAGAGGGGTGGGGGGATAAAAAGGGGAGGAAGAGAAGGGTTAATACAAAGTGATAAATATCAACCGAACCATTAAATTAACCCCATTATCTATACAAGGCCATTAGTCAAGATGAACAATATTCAGTGATTTGCAAATCCAGTCAATTTTAATGACAGCAACTGAGAGTGCGGTGAAAGGGAATGGGTGGATGAGGGGGAAGGTGGAGGGGGAAGGGGCAGAGAAATTCACAACAAAATAGTCTTAGATATTTCAGGAAAAAAACAATTAAGTATAGGAAGACTAAGATATGTGCAATATTATTCTATAAACAAATTTTCTAGCATTTAATTTAAATTTCTTCCACTTTGGCAAATGATCTGAGGAAGATGGATTTGCCCCGGACAGATATTTGGCCCTTTATCAAACTAGTGTTTTGGAATTAAAGGTTCATTCTATTAGAAACTGCTGTTTGCTGGAATTAATTTGTGAAGTCTGAGCTGGGAGTTCCAAAGCAACAATAATATTTGGCCTAATTCCATCTGTTTCTAAATGTGACTCTTAACCCTTCTAGCCTCTGTGCACCTCGATTACTTTAGCTCAAACTCTGCCTTAGATGTTTCGAATGCATGAAAATCAGAAGTGTCTAAACACACTTTGCAAAACTGTTGGCTGGAACCTCATGATGTATCCGACTGTTCACTTTTCCCTCCAGGTAAAGCACTCAATCTTACCCTCGGAACAGGTATTTTATTGACCGTTTCCCAGCTGGTTACCTGTGTGCAATGTCTCCCCAAATACCTGGCTCATCCAGAGTAGAACTCAGACTTGCACGCTCATCCCCACATCACTGATTCTCCCTGATAGTTTCAAGTAAAGGACAGTTTATCAAACTCTCGTGTCTTCACCTAGACCGAGCAGGATCAAGTTTAAATCCTTGTCCTCTCTTTTAAAGCTCTCCACAGTCTTGCTCCTCCCTATCCCTGCTGCATGTCCCCTGTCCTGCTGCCCACCCCACCATAGGCAATCGTGCCTTCAGCCTTTGCCCCCAAACTCTCAGAATCCCTCCACGTTGCACCCTCCATTGCCTCCTACAAGGCCCATTCCTCTTTGACCTTCCTCTTTGACCGTGCCTTCACAGACTCTCCCATCCACCCCTCCCCTTGTCCTCCTCCGTCTTGCTTCCAACCCCCAGCTTGGGTGCAATCTCTTGACCCACTAGTGTCTTGGGATGGTCTCCTGGCATGAAAAGCGATATTTAAATACAATTTGTTGCGGTTGCATTAATATTTACCAACCAAAGGTATGGTATAGTGAGAGATAAATAATTCATTTATTTTATATTGGCAAATGCTCCATGTGTCACTGAGCAAAGAGGTTTCACAGCTAATTGCTGTCACATGTATTAACTGTGTATTTGTAGGCAAACACAACAGCCAATTTGCACATAGTGGGATCACACAAACAGCCAGGAGGTGAATGACCATTTTTTATGGGGGCGGGATTGTTGGCCAAGGCACCAGGAAAAACTCCTCTCTCTTTTCCAGTCATTGCCTGAGTGGCCATTTGAGTTCAAGAGAGAATGCTGGGTCTGTACCTGTCTACTGGCATCGGCAACGTGAGCAGTAAATACAAGGTGAATGCACAGACAGTCACTTATGGTAAGTCCAAAGTAATTTCCATTCACGGGTAACCAAGAACGAATCCGGGCAGCTAAACTGATGAAAATAAGAGTGAGCCGTCAGTGTTCCATACAACTATATATGGAGGTGTTATCCAACTTGTTGACAAGATCTTTAATAGGAAAAGTTTTATATACAATTGAATTCTTTGTGTAAGTAACATAGGTACCCTCTAACTGCTAAACCAGTCATTTAACAATTTCCCAGCTTTGTGCCATTAAACGTGGACAGCTCAGTGTTCATTAACCTGGCGAGCTTAGGCCTGTTCAGGCAAAAAGGTATAACATTATAGCATAGCCTTTTGGGATTGTCAAAGGGATAAGCCAATCTTTTAGCACAACAACAACTAGCTTTCATATAGCGAGGTAACGTCCCGGAGCGCTTAGTATGGGGATTTATGATGAGTTCCAATGATCTTTTAACCTTCCATTAATTTTCTCCATTATCCGAAAAGATTAAGTAAAGAGCAACAGTTTTCCAATATTCAGTCAGGTTTAACATCTCATCAGAAGGACGGTATCTGCGACACTACAGTGCATCCCGATCACTGCTACTGGAGTTAAAGCCTGGCCTAAGCTCAAAGTCCCCGAGTGGGGCTTGAATCCGCAACCTTTTGATTCCAAGGCGAGAGTGCTACCAACTGAGCCAGGCTGACACTCAGCCTGAAAATATCCTGCTGCCCCAAAAGGTATTTCATTATTACAGGTGTAATTATTATTATTATTACAGGTGAAATTAATATATTGTTTGCAATCTTGACCTGCTAGACATCTTCCAGGTTATGAAGGGTTGTGATCGGATCAATTGTGATAGGTTATTTTGAAAGTGTTAAAGGAAATAATAGAAAGCAAAACAATTCTTTACACAGACGGTGGAATATGGAGTTCTCTGCCACAAACCATTATCCATAAATTCTTTTAAAAAGAGGAATATAAAAAGGTGTAGGCAGCGGGCGAGGAAAATACCATTTCATGATCGTATGCGCTGATCTGTAACTTTTCTTTTTATCTGTTATTTCAGAAGGATTTTCTTTTCCGAAAAATGAATGAGAAAAAAGAATAAAAAAGGGGACTTTTTTGTTTAATTCCAAGTGATTGAGTGTTGTTAACCGAAAACTGAAGAGAACTTGCCATGCAGTTAGAGAATGCATTAGATGGTTACTTGGTCCATCAAGACTGCGTTGGTGATTTTTCTCCATATGAGGTACCTAGTCTAATGGCATTTCCTCGCCTGCTGCCCACACCTTTTAATATTCCTCTTTTCAAGCATCAATCAGATCCCTTTTTAAAAGAATTTATGGATAATGGTTTGTAGCAGAGAATTCCATATTCCACCGTCTGTGTATCATTCCCTTTTAACTCTTTCAAAATAACCTATCACAATTTATCCGATTACAACCCTTCATAACGTAGAAGATGTCTTGATAGTCAGCCTGATGGTCAGCCCTTAACTTTCTCAGATTGTTACAAAATCACCTGGAGAGACACTACCTGTGTCCGATTACATTATTTCACAAGAGAAGTTTGAATGAAGAAGGTCCTTCAGTCCATTTGATCTTATCCACTTTTTCAGCCGCTAAGCCCCAAAATACTGGAATACTCTTGCTCTATCCCTCCGCCTTGCCTCTCCTTCTGCATCTTCAGGCCGCACCTGAAGACCTTCCTCTTCGACTGTGCCTATGGTCACCTCCCCCCCGGCCTGGCCTCGTGCTCCACTGCTGTTAAGTGCTCCTGGACGCTACCCGCGTGAGGGGTGCTATATAAATGCAAGTTGTTGTTGTTCATCCTTCCTGAATACCAACCCTACAATCTTCCCATTAGCGCATCAAGCAATTCCTTAAAAAAACACCTCAACCGCCCTTCCTGATAATTGGCTCCAGCTGTGGCTACCCTGTGTGTAGAGAAATAGTTCCTGGTTGGCGCAGCATGTTGTGCAGGAGACAATTACAGCTGATTGCTACCTCCTGTTGGAACATCACATGGATGTTGTTCTCCTGGCTCTGGTTGACTGTATTTCCTGCGCACTGAACTCCTGGCTCTGATTGAGTATAAAAAGACCAGCACCACAAAATAAACAAGTTTACCAATGTGGCCAGATTTTCTGACAAAACTGGCAAAGATAACTTGATTGCTCAGAACTGATGGGTTGGCCATGGAAGACTCTTGTGAAGCCACTTTACCACTAACCTCAAAGATAGAGCCAACACTAAAATAGGCTCATGCCTGTAATAAACAACCAAGTTGCACGCCATCAAACTCCACTGAAGAAACAAAAGCATTAAATCAAGTAAAAGGTTTGTAACTACACAACAACAATAACAAGATTGCATTTATAGATTTATATATTGCATTTATTCACTCAGAAAATAGGTTGCCTGACAAAGGGAGAGCCATGATTTACCAGAAGATCTATGTCACAAAGCCTCTGTCAGCCTGGCTCAGTTGGTAGCACTCACGTCTTTGATCAGAAGGTTGTGGGTTCACATTGGTTGACACTCCAATGCAGTCCTTGGGGATTTCTGTATTTTTGGAAATGCCATCTTTTTATCAGAGATGTTAAGCCAAGGTCCCATTTGTCTGTTCAGGTGGCTGTTAAAGATCCTGTGGCATGATTCGAAAAGAGAAGTGAGTTTCCCCCGGTGTCCTGCCCAAAATTGCAAGGATTAGGTGAAGGTCTGATTAGGTTTAAACTACTTCAAGTCAGTGAGCAAAATCCCAGGAAATATTGATCCAGAGAATAAGGTACTTAACAAGCAGTTTGATGCTGTGATTGGGGGGATGAGATGGGGCTATTCTGGAGGGACGAGATCAAATGAGTCAAAGGGCCTTCTTCATCCAAACCAATTTTGTGATCTTCTGAGATGTTAACTGATAAAAATGCTTTTAGATACTCAAGAATAGAGGGCACAGGTTTAAGATTCTGAAAAGCAATTTCAGATCAGACTGGCCGAAAAATTAACAGCTTATACAGATTCAGACTCATTTAAGAAATAATTTGATGCTGAACTGGGAAGCTGATCCGAATTCTGAAAAGATGGATTGGATCAAATAGATTGAAGGCTATTCTTTGACCAAATCTCTTTTGTGATCTCATGTCTTGAATACATGCCCTCTGACTTGCTCCCACCCCCTCTTTCAAAGCCTGACTCAAAATGTACTTCTTTGACTGGGCTTTCAGTTATCTCTTCCCCTTCCCCCACCCCCTTCTGCTCTCACCCCCAACTCAGGTCCCCACCTAGTACCGTGAAGCACTTTGAGATGTCGTCCCTGCATGAATGGCGCTGTAAATATCAGTTGCTCCATATTCTACATCTTGAAGAGAAAGTTCTGTGTTGTACACCTTAACGAGGAACTTTAAGGAAAGCTTTGCTAACTTAAAATAGCCCCCAATAAAAAAAACATTTCATGAATCGTACACACTGATATGTAACTTTTCCTTTTATCAGTAATATCGGAAGGATTATTCTTTTCCCCCCAAAAAATGAAGAAAAGGAATAAAAAAGGGAAATAATTTTTTTTCTTAAATTCCAAATGATTGAGTGTTGTTAAACTTAAAACTGAAGAGAACTTGCCGTGCAGTGAGAGAACAGTACATTAGATGAAGGGACTAAATTACAAAACCCAGCAAACTGGATTGGTGCCAGACCATAGTGAGATCCATACAACAGTTTCTCCACACCCTTATTGTGGGCACGGCTTAATCACGCACTGTCTCCATGCCTGACGTCTAACCACAGTGTACATGTAGACTAGCGTTTCTCAAGACCATTTTTTATTTTTGGCCAAGTAGCGAACAGCCTGGAATCAAACAGGAATCCACTTGCAGATGCTTTGATGCTCTCACAACATCTCGACTCTGTAGGTAGCGCGTTTCATCTGTTCTTCATCTCAATTAACTTGCAAACGTACGTGTGACCATGCACGCACGCTGGCTTAGGTAATGAGAGCCTTTCAAGCCCCACTAACAATAGAGCATGCAAGGAGATTTATAAATATGTTTTGTCTTGTAACACCACCTCCTTGATTTTGAGTCTAATGCAAACCACACTCTGCACAAAGTTACCAAATGCTCATGTAAGTTGGTGACCTATTATGGGATTCAATGAAATATTCAGGCACCGTACATCTCTGAGGCTCGCTGTGGAAGTAAACGTTTTCCTCCACATCCACTCCACACCTTAAGTAAGTAACTTGACCCTTGTTTCCTCAAGGTACAAAGGTTGAGAAAGTCCAAAGTATGCAGCAATTGAATGAATTTACGCAGTTTAAATCGTTCGATCACTGAAGCCCCAGTTAAAGGCTGACTGAAACTGTCTGATTTTTTTTACTGAAGGTGAAAGCACTCAGGACAATATTGCTCTTTGCAGTGGTATGTCTTTACAATAATTTGCGCATTTGATATCTCGCTCCTTATCACATCACCGCGATGTCTCAAAGTGCTTCACAGGATTTAACTGCGACATGTGTGCTTCGGCCAACAGTCCCCCAGGTAAAATTGGTAATTTACTGGATGGGTGGCTAATTGTGGGACGATGCTGTGTACAAATTGGCTGCTGGGTTCACCTATAAAATACAGTCTCTACAATTTACAGTAAATCCTGTGAAGTGTTTTGACAAGTCTTCCTGAAAATCAAATTCAAGGATCATTATTATTATTATTACTTCGTGGATCAGCAAAGCTTCCAATGTTGTGCTGTGCTTCTTTATCCTTCTTTTCAACCATACCCCACCCATGCAAAATCTCTGCTAAATACTGTAAGTGGAAGCTTTCAAAGAAATATACAACAGGTTTGCCTCAAACAAATGCTACCCACACACATGTCTTGTTTTAAAAAATTCTCAATCCTGGTGTCCTTTTTGATGACAGGATATTAATTGTGGGCAGACAGCTCTAAAGCTTCCAGACACGAAGGAGTCACGAACAAATGTGCTAAATGCCAGGAAGCCAAAATCTTCTGTCATTTATCAGACTGCAAAGCTCTTGCCAGCTCAGAAATAACATCATATTTTATTCATAGCAATGCTATAAGGAGCATAATTTTTTTTCACACGTATCCTACACAGGTTGGGTGGTTCTGTAATGTTAAATGCAACCTAAAGTCTGAAGTAGACTTTGCAATTTGCAATTTGCTTCTGCCTCAGGGTCCTAAAACATAATTGCTTGGACCCTGAAAGGAACAAGTTCCTTACATAAGGAGGGGCACCACCTACTGGTGTTCCTTAAAGCAGTCCTTTAATCAGTTAAGGAATACATTGAGGAATGCTGCAAATTCTAACCCTTTGTTCTTTAGGCATTAAGAAGCTACTAAATCGAGCTGTCATGGTCTGTTTCATTCTCCAGTGAAGCAGGATACAATCCAGACCAATAGAAATGTAGAGGAAGGGGCATAGTTGGCAAGTGTAGTGTGTGTCCGATATTTACCTACAAAATCCAGTCACTTCACAGTGAAATCCCGTGAAGCACTTTGAGATGTCTCAATAACGTGATAAGGTACGTTATCAAATGCAAGGATATTATTACAGTGTACAGAGATAAGTCATGTGCTCACTGGTGTTAAGTTTAACATTACATCACATTCCCCTAAGTCACTGTTCAATGAAATATTTCTACCAATAATATTGTGTATCAAAATAAACTTTAATGGACACAAATAGCACAGACAGAAACGCTGCTTACATGCTACAGGTGTTAGAAGCTTGCAGCGATGTTTTAAAGATATTTAATTGAAAAAAAATGAAGAAAAATAGCTTGTTTAAAATTCGATTCAATATACTGCAGGCTGACCTGCCTACAAAAGCTAGTGCTGCTCACTGGCCAGTAACAATCTGTGAAGTAGGTTTGAGATATTGTGATGTCATAAGATGTTACAGTCGTATCAGTTGGGACCATACATTTACTATGATTTGTTAAAAGAAACAGAGGGGAGGTGAAGAGAAATTTTTTCACACAGTGAGTTGTTGGGATCTGGAATGCATTGCCTAAAAGACTGGTGGAAGCCGATTCGATAACAACTTTTAAGAGGTAAGTAGTTAATTTTTGGGATGGACAAGTTTGTATGGCTCTGGGGAGAGAGTGGGGGAGTGCGATTGAATTGGGTAGTTCTTTTCAAAGAGCGGCACAGACATGATGGGCCAAATGGCCTCCTTCTGTGCTGTATAATTCTATGCCTTATGCAAAGTATGAGTTATTTCAAACTTACATAGAATATAAACCTCCTGAACTGGACTTGGGCAGATGTACGACTTAGGTATTTATAAAGATCGGACTTATGCAAGTTTTACTGTATAAACAAATTTATATTTATATAGCTCCTTTAATATCGGGAAGACATCTCAAAGTGCTTCACACAGCTGCTAGGTACCCAGGCTGGGAGGGAGGTGAAGATGGAGGGGGAGTGGGGAAAGCTGACCAAATCTGCGGTCAAAGTGGTAAGTCTTTAAATTGAGCCTTGGGAATGGGGAGGGAGGGAGGATAAGGGGCAAGTGATAGGGACTCCAGAATTTATTTATTATTCTGGAGTTCGAGAGGATGGAGGGGCAGAATATCCCACAGATTGTGAGGCAAATAGAACTGAGCAAAGGGAGTGGCCGGCTAAAATACTGTGCTGCCAAAATACTGGATTTCAATTATTTGTTAGTTGTAACAAGTGATAAAGTGCCATTCTGACTCCGATAAAAGCGGGTGAAATGTGGTCTTCATTTACTCACAGGTATTGCCTGTGCTGTTCAGCAGGTGGTTCTCATTAAGCTGCTACCATTCCATTAACTTTAACCAAATCATATTTCTTGCAAGAGGTATTTAGGAATGCCAGTTGTTCATGTCTTACATGATTTCAGAAGAGTTCCTGCAAAAAAAATGTTATTAAGCAGACATAACACCTTATTGTTTAACACTGAGAGGAATGTGGCCCCTTAATTCTTTGAGTTTCTTTGGGAACCGCATTGGTCTGATATCAATCTGTGTCTGGAGGTGACAACAGTTCGGAGGACTCGAAGATTGTGGGTTCAAGCCCCGCTTTAGTACTTCGATCTCACACTCGAGGCTAACATTCTAAGTGCAGTGCTGTCCTTCGGGTGAGGCATTAAACCGACGTCCCATCCATTTCACCCAAAATATACAGTCGATACACTTTACAGTGTATCCTGTGAAGCGCTTTGTGATGTCTCGGAGACGTGATAAGGTGCTGTATGAAATGCAATTATTATTTTTATTATTATTTGTGACTGTTCAGGTGGACATCAATGATTCGGTGGCACTGCTTGTAAAGAGTTTCTCTCCCGGTGTCCTGGCCGACAATCTCCTGGGATAAAATTGGTCACTCACCTCACGGCTGTTTGTGGGACTTTGCTGTGCGCAAACTGGCTGCTGCATCCACCTAAAAAATACATTAGAATACTGCAAAAGTCACTACACTTTATCCATGAAGTGGCTTGAGACAATTTAATGTTAGGCGCTGTGTCAAAGATAGGAATTTCTTTTATTGTTATTATAACAACACCTTGATATGCAGTGGGCAATGTTAAACCTGCCAAGTTCCCCAAAGTAGAGCGGAAAATTTGGTGTAGGAGGAGCTTTGCACATTTTCTCGGGGTGTCTGAGCAAGGAACAGTGAAGAGTTTCCAATCCCAGGTGAAAGTGCCTCAGTTTATTACTGCTCCCTTTAGTCACACGTTTTATAGGAACATAGGACCATTCAGCCCCTCGAACCTGTTCTACCATTCAATTAGATTATGGCTGACCTGTACCTCAACTCCAAATTTTATATAAAATGAAATTAATTATAAATCCAAATTAACATAAAATGTTCATGTGGGCAAAGCATAGTTTTGTTGCGTTCCACCACTTATTGTAGCAGAAAAGGCTTGCTGAAAGCTGAAGCAAACCAGTCAAAAACAACAGAAACCACGCCATTGAAATTGCTCAGCCCTTTTTGCACATACCACAGCAAGATGCCTGATGTTAATGGTTCTTGCAATAAAGTTTGTGGGGGTGTGGCAGGGACAGAGAATATAGCAACATACATCATAACGTAGGAATGTATAAGACTGGAAAAGGCGAGTGAGGTCCAGCTGGCCAGAAGCAAAACTCAGAGTATCGTACCAACGACTATCTCTCATTATCCTCTGAGCGCTCTTTTCCACCGACCAAACATAAAAGAGAGAGGAAAAAAATGGACTTTCATCTTTTAATATCTTGCAGCTGAAAGGCAATGCACTGTCTGAGCGAGTCTGTGGTCTGTCTGCTGAAATGTTGGCACACCAGCCACCGAAACACGTGCGTGCTTGGTGCATGAGGCAAACTGCCTGACAGCATTCACATCCGTAACACTGAGCTGTCAGCCTGCCTGTACGAGGTGAGGTGTGCTGCCTGGCTCAGCAGTTCATATCTCCCGAATGTGAAAAGGCATTGGAAACTCCCGCACCAATCTCCGGCGTTCCCAATACTAGTTTGGAGACTTTGTATTTGCACCTGCTGCAACACTAAATTTATGATACAAATTTAGGAACATAATAATCATAATAAGATCCTTGCATTTCACATATCACATTTTTGCAATGTCTCAAAGCGCTTCACAGAATATAATAATAATAATAATAATAATAATCCTTGCATTTGATATAGCGCTTTTCACATCGGGAGGACGTCCCAAAGCGCTTCACAGAATACACTGTAAAGTGAATTGATTGTATATATTGTGGCCGAAACGCGACAGCCAATTGCGCACAGCAGCGTCCCACAAACAGTTTACCCCAAGAAAAACGATCCGCCAATCAAATCAAATCACAACCAGGTTCCTATTTACTGTTAGGTAAACAGATGCTTGTGGAGTAAGAAAACTTGCCTAACCTTTCGCCCATCCTGGGAATCAAATAAAGATCCTTTCGCTTGCGAGGTGAGTTCTCTAACCACTGAGCTACAGGACAGGACTCCAACATAGGACTCCAACTCCATCCATTCAGCCGCTCGAGCCTACTCCACCATTCTACTAGATCATAGCTGACCTGTACCTCAACTCCAAAGACCTACCTTTGATATCCTGACCTAACAAACATCTATCCACTTCAGTCTTAAAAGTTTGAAGGGATGCAGCATCCACAGCCTTTTGGGAGAGACAGAGAGTTCCAGATTCTTACTACCCTCGCATGAAAATTTACATTTAAGTAGCACCTTCCACATGGTGCTTAACCATGTCCTGACTGGCAACCTGCAGTGTCAGGTTCAGGTGCAGAAGGTGATGTGTGTGTGTGTTGGCATCACTGTCTGTATCTGTATCTGCCGATCACTAAGCATGTGCTGCACCAGTCACTGCGGCAGGAGCTAATTAAATCCTCAAGGTTCTGGCAGACAATCAGGCACCTCAGAGGAAGTTTAATTCCTGTAGATATAATTAGATTGTTTACATTACGGTCCATTGCACAATGGGACACAGCCAAGTAACATACAAGGGACAAGTCAAACATACACAGGAAGGGTTTATGAATGCAACATGAACAAATTTGCATGTTAATTCCACATTTTTTAGTCTGGTCAATAAAGTCAGTGAGACCTGCAGGCATTGTATATCCAACTCACAGTGAATGTGGATCCCTATTGCCAGAACCCAGCAGTCGGTCTGTTTTATTGCAAATGCACATCCAGGCGGAGTCCTGTAGCATGGTTAGAGCACTGCCCTCACAAGCGAGAGGACCCTGGTTTGATTCCCGGGCAGAGTGAAACCTTAGGCAAGTTTCCTTATTCCAGACGCCTCTGTTTACCAGCAGTAAGTAGGAACCTGGCAGTTACTCGATTGGTGGGTCACTTTCCAGGGGGTAATAAACCCTTCCAAAAAGAATTTTGGAAATGAGGTTGGAGACACAGTCAGAGACAAAGGTTTGCTACCCCTTCTCTCTTCCACCTATAATAATAATAATAATCCTTGCTTTTGATATAGCGCCTTTTCACATCTTCGAGACGTCTCAATGTGCTTCACAGAATATACCGCAAAGTGAATTGACTATATTTTTTGTACAAATACATATGCGTATATTTTAAAGAACATATTGGAGAATGACATTGGCCTTTCCTCAAGATAAAAGCTGCAACGAAAGAAACATAATCTGGTACCAAATCTCTGTTTATCTTACCTGATCTCTGTGTTATTCATTTGTTGTTTCAGTTCTCAAAAGGATGCCTTGGATTTGTAGAAAAAGAACAGCGGGCATATCTTGTTCAAAAATTTATTTTCTATTATTGTTTTTGAGCAGAGGAAGCAAATATTAAAACCATATTTAGACCCTGCAGGCAGTTTACAGAGAATTGCATTTGTTGTCGGAATGAATTAAAAAGTGCTTTTTTTAGACATAGTATAAAACTGTTTCTCCGAATCCCCATGAATGACAATAATATTCCTTGTGCTTGGATACAGTGCCTTTCACATCAGGAGGATGTCACAAAGTGCTTCACAGGATTTACTGTAAAGTTATATTAACTATGTGTTTTGTGCAGGTGAGCAGAGCAGCCAATTTGTCCATATCCGTGTGCCACAAACAACCATGAAGTGAATGATCAATTTTATTTTTTTTAATCTGGGGGATTGCTGGCCAGGACACCGGGAAAAATAATCTACTCCTTTTGAATAGTCCCGTGGGATCTTTAATGCGGAACACTCTCTTCCAATATTCCTCCTTCTCTGTCTTCAAATTAGGCCTAAAAGACTGCCTTTGGTCACCTCCCTCTAACTTCCCTCCACCAATTGGGTTCCCACCTCATCCCTATAATAAAGTGCTTTGATAGTTTCCTACGCAAAAGATGCTACACAAGTGCAAGTTGTTGTTGTGGTTGCAATCACAATCAGCGCTAAAAATATATCCAAAAGTAATAAAGAATCTTGGGCAATAAAGATTAATCTTGTTACAGACTTATACAAGTCACATGATCAATACATGCAACTTTGCTTGCATCACCATATCTCGTGTTCCCCGTTGGCTGATTATAAACATAGCCTTTAAGGCCATCCATGGCATTGCCCCCTCCTACCTCTCTGACCTGCTGACTCCCTACCAACCTGCCCACTCCCTCCGTTCATCGGGCTCCGGCCTGCTCCATGTCTCCCGCCCGCCCCACCCTACCATCGGTGGCCGGGCTTTCAGCCTCTCTGCCCCCACACTCTGGAACCCCATCCCACAGTCCCTTCGCCTCGCTTCCTCGCCTCCTTCAAGGCCGGTCTAAAGACCCTTCTCTTTGACTATTCCTTTGGTCGCCCTCCCATCTCTCTGCCTTCCCTCACCCCTACACAGCCGTCGGGGCCCATGCTTGTTGTTGTTGTTGTGTAGCCTGTGCCCCAAGGGAGATTTTACAGTTAACAATCTTTACTTAAAAAGTTTTACCTTCAAAATTAAATGAATAAGAAGGAAAAGTTAAAGGATTTTGCAGAATAATAGGGGCGGAAACCTTATGCTAGGGGCCAATAGGTGCTTTAGATAGAACAGTTAAAAGAAAGGAACGTAGACAGAGAATAAATAGGTGTAATGCCCCTGGTGCTGTGGACGGGGGGGGTTACATTGTTCGAGGTGCCATCCTTCAGATGAGAAGTTAAACTGTGATCCTATCTGCCTTTCAGGTCATGAGGAAGTCTCAACATGTTTAACAGGATATACTGTAAAGTGAAGTGACTATTTATATTGCAGGCAAACACTGCAGCCAATTTGGGTACAACAGTGTCCCACAAACAGCAATGAAATGAATGACCGATTTTATTGGCAGAGAGAAACTCTCTTCTCTTTTCCAATATTGCTGTGGGATCTTTTAATATTCACCAAAGGATGGCTGAGACTGTGAGGCCTCCGACAATGAGGAGATTCGCCCTGAATACAAATGCATCTCACCTCTATAACCTAGCCTGGACCCGTTGATAGTTTATGTAGTGTTCTCTACCTGTGGCCTGACTGAGACCAGCTCACTCCGCTAAGATGATAGGAATCAAACCTTCCCCAACTTTAAGGTTCAGCTTCATTTAGTGCAGTGTCCTTACACACTGCCTCATCACAAAGCCAGTGCTTATTCTCATTCTGTATAGCCATAAATATCTGCAAGAGGTGTTGGGGTTTGTTTTGAGGGGTGGGTGGGGAGAGGAGGGTTGCGTACAGTGAAGTTTAGCTTGTCCATTGCAACGTAAATAGTTTTTGAAAAAGAACAAGCTCATTAATCACCTGTCCTTCCATCCAGACAGTTCACATGTGTAACTCAGAGGGTTCCATCAGTGTGCACTGTCAGTCAGGATGTCTTGGTGTTTTTTCTGCATGTTTCCCCTGGACCCAGTGCAGAGCAAGGAACAGTCACCAAATTCACTGGAGTTCTGAGAAAGGTGATAGTTGCTCAAAGTTGAAAAGGAATGTTCACTCGCTGCAAATCGTGTTTATTTAAGGCCTTTCAAAACAGGAAGGGTCAAAAAACTGGGAAAGACAGCTTACATAAACTGAGGATTAATACACAGGCAGTATTTATCAATCCCAGTCCCAGGCGCAATTCTGATCTATTTACTAAGCAATGGGTACATAAAAATGGCACCAGCATGGTTGGCTCACAGTGATAGAAACACGGGTTTGGGCAGCGGCATAAAGTTTGGAAAAGTTTATAAGATCGCAATGTGATTCACATGCAAAATACATGAATATCTGCTCTTTCACCTCTCAATATCCTCATTTTCCCATAAAACATACAGTCAATTCACTGGACAGTATATTCTGCAAAGGGCTTTGAGTCGTCTCGAAGATATGCTAAGGCATTATAGCAAATATAAGAATTATTATTACATTCTGCTGAATGTGAGGCATTTTATTGACCAAAATCAACAGCAATAACTTGTATTTATATAGTGCCTGGCACACAGGGTAGCATCCCAGAGAGCTTATTGGCAATACCAATTTACGTGAAGGGGCAAAGCTCATTAGAGAAGCCTGTCTCCAAAGGAAAAACAGCTCCATCTGGAAATCTGGGACTGCGGCAGATATCACCAACCAACCTGTGAAGTATCTGGGAAGAACAGGTATCAAGCCAGTCACTCTCTGAGCAAGAGTTATTTGCAAGAATCATGCACTTCCATTTAACGCTTGTTTCTTTTTAGTGCTCTCGGGCTGAATTTATTACAATAATAATACTAGCCCTTGCATTTGATATAGCGCCTTATCACGTCTTCGAGATGTCTCAAAGTGCTTCACAGGATACACTGCACTATAAAGCAGCGGGAGTGTGTATTTTGTAGACAGACGCAACAGCCAATTTGCGGGCAGCATTGTCTCACAAACAGCTGCGGAGGGAGTGATCAATTTTTCTGGACAGGAAGGTTCCCTTGTGCACGTTAGCATCATCCTGTTGAACAATCTTCCATGTGTTTGATAATAATAATAATCCTTCCACTTGACGTCTCAAAGCACTTCACAGAATATACTGTAAAGTGAATTGACAGTATATTATGTGGTTAAAAACGCAGCAACCTATTGCGCACAGCAGCGTCTCATACACAGTCGTGGATTGAAGTGACCAATTACTAGTTTTTTTTAAGAAATTATTACCCTCGGAAAAGCGATCCGCCAATTGACTAACAACGTTTCCTACTTACTGTTAGGTAAACAGATGAGTAGGGAGTAAGGAAACTTGCCCAAGGTTTCGCCCTGCCTAGAATCAAATCCAGGTCTCTCGCTTGCGAGGCGAGTGCTCTAACCACTGAGCTACAGGACTTGATGTGGGTTCAAAGGAACAGACAGTGTGAAGAGGAATTGAGATGGAGTGCTGTGGCTATGGAAACACCAATTGTATTCTGTCCTTTCAAAGCCTCAGCATTACGGTTTGAACTTTCACACCCACTGATCACCTTCACCGATAATCTTTAATGTGTAATGAGATCCAACTATACTGTTTCTACTTCCAAACGCAAAACAAATCGCCTGACTCCCTGTTGATCTCACATCTCACCACATCTTGTTAACTGGAGTTAAGAATAATTACAGGGCACTTCTCATTTTTCTTTCATCCTGATAGATTTATGGTAATTGTGGTAACTAAGTAATTATTTCCTTTTATTTGAGTCATTAAGAGTCTGGGGAGTGATTCTAGAAGACTGTTGGTAACTTTCTGGCTTTACCTCAAAATATGTTACATCTACTGACTGTGTTTCTTAACAGGATTTCTTGATATGCAAAATCCAAGTCCACCCACAACAGCAATAATAACCTTTGCATTTGATACAGCACCTTTTCACGTAGAGAGGATTTTACACGTCACCGCACTTCAGGAATTACTATAACCTGTAGTTACTGTGCGTTTTTAGGTGATGGGGTAATGGGAATGGACGTCACAGCAAAACCAAAGGAACGTAATCTATTACTGCAAGAGAGCTCAAAAGAGATTCTATTAGGTTTCCTTATTAAGCAATGCCGTTAAGAAATACCGTATTTAGACCCCAAAATTTGCTTTACGATATATTCTTTGAAGCGATTTGAAACATCTCGACAACATGGTGAGGCGCTACATCAAATGCAAGGCTAATTATTAATATATTTTTTCAATAGTCCTGTTGAAGTAAAGATTTGCGTTTCTCAAAGCTGTGTCTCCATTGCGCACTTTCACAGGATTGCTTTTCGTCAGCCGCTGAATATTTGCTGGCAAAGTGTTTTGGGAATAAGTTGATCAGCGTTTCCCTGAACTTTGAAGGGCTGGTTGGCAATGTTGAATATAATAGCTTTGAAACTCTCTCCACAAGAGCTGACAGATACTCAGCAGGAGAACCAATGTACCTACAAGCACATACATCTTAGTTTCCTCTCAGAACTCAATCTCATGTTTAATAAAATGCAATTGCAGAGGGTCGACAGTAGGGTGAGTCTAAGTGATGGAACAACTTTACTACGGAAATAGCCTCCATATAATCTGGGTATTATTGGCACTATTCCCATCAGCCACGTATGTAATATTAAATACAGAATAAACTGACTAATAATAATCCTTCCATTTAATACAGCGCTTTAACATGTTGTTGAGATGACACAAAACGCTTTACAGGATTTGTTGTATTGTGTAGTGATTGTCTATCTGTAGGCAAACATACTAGACAACTTATGCACAGCAACAGCCACAATGTGATTGATCAATTTTTTTAAACTGTGGGATTGTTGGCCAAGACATCGGGAGAGAGAAACTGCCTTCTATTTTTAGATAGTGGCATGGGATCTTTAATGCCAACCTGAACAGGAGGACGGGACCTCGAAGTAACATCGCATCTGAATGCCGGACACTTTGCAGCCGCCCAAGTTGTCTGGGAGAAGATTATATCAAATAGAGTGTGGAGGTCCTAAACTGTTCTTTACTTTTGTCACGACCCATCATACAGAATAGGTAGGCAATTAGCAATCACCTGTCACCCTCTCGCTTGTAGAATGATGCAGGAATATAAGAAAAACAAAGGCA
Source organism: Callorhinchus milii (assembly GCF_018977255.1). Lineage (NCBI taxonomy): Eukaryota > Metazoa > Chordata > Chondrichthyes > Chimaeriformes > Callorhinchidae > Callorhinchus > Callorhinchus milii. Next base: position 791,751 of record NW_024704746.1, on the reverse strand, counting down.
AAATGACTTACAAAAACCATGTCCTTTTCAAATATTCTTTCTCGTGAGCTTACAAGCACTCTGTACTGTTAATTGGAACCCGTAAGCAGGAGCACCAGGCTGGTATTTGGTAGGTATGTGGTTTGGATGCTAAAGGTCACAGGTTGACTCCTGCAGAATCAGTCTAGACCAAACCCAATCCCCAAAGTCCATGGCATCAAACTCCCCAGAGCTCAGCTCTGCAAATGTCGGAGTTGAAAGGAGCCTTGTGCGTGAGGCCATGCGTTGTTGCTGGTTACTGTAGCTGTGTTATTAAGAGCACTGGGGTACCTAGCATTGCCCTGAGCCTGCAACTCAGGTGACCTGTGAGCACTTAGCGTTGACATTAGATGTAAATGAGGGCAATCCATTCTCTGGCACCACCAGACCCTTGTTATTAACACAAGGAATTTCCTCCATTCCATCCTGATTATCACTGAGATGTCAATGCTTGGCCTTCGCTGGGAGTAAAATTAACTAGAAGAAGTGAGATTGATGACGAGCCCGTTGGAGCACACTGCACCGAAGAAGGTCACATTCTTAGCCGGAGTTTACTGAGCCGCACTCCGAGCACGTAGACTTAATAAATCTGACTTCATGCCCACGGAATGACTGGACGTGGAAGTCTTGTGGAGTCCTGTAGCTCAGTGGTTACAGCACTTGCCTCGCGAGTGGAAGACCTGGGTTCAATTCCCAGGCAGGGCGAAATATTAGGCAAGTTTCCTTGCTCCACACGCCTCTGTTTACCTCACAATAAGAAGGAACCCGGTTGTTAATTGATTGGTGGATCACTTTCCAGGTCTAATAATGCCTTAAAACAAATGTGCTCACTCAGTCCATGACTGTTTGTGGGGCACTGCTGCCGCTTTTCGGCCATAAAACAAATTTTACAGTGTATCCTGTGAAGCACTTTGAGACGTCTCGAAGACGTATGCGCTACATCAAATACAAGGATTATTATTATGATTATTAATATTGTTATAAATCGGGCTGGGAGTGACACAGCCAGGATCTTCTGTTTACAAATCCCTTTTGAATCTCGCAGGTTCGGCTCAGAGTGACGCTGAAGGCACCACCGTCAAAGGAGACATTTCATTATTGGTGAATGTCCTCACTTTATTTCATTACTTTTCTGCTGCTGGAAACAAAACATAATCCTCACTGCATCTGATGCTGATCTTTATCAATAAGGTGGACCTAGGTGGGCTGTTTGGCACCTGCAATATAAAGATATAAAGATTGTGGTGTCCTGTAGCTCAGTGGTTAAAGCACTCGCTTTGCAAGCGAGAGACCTGAGTTCAATTCCAGGCAGAGGGCGAAACCTTGGGCAAGTTTCCTTACTCCACACAGAGCCTAATAATAATCCCTCCAAAACCAAAAACAATAATAAATTGGTCATTTTCAATCCACGACAGTTTGTGGGACATTGCTGTGCGCAATTCGCTGCCGCGTTTCGCCCACAAATATACAGTCAATTCACTTTACAGTGTGTTCTGTGAAGCGCTTTGGGACGTCCTCCCGACGTGAAAAGCATTATATCAAATGCAAGGATTATTATTATTATTATATTATAAATATAAGAGAGCCAGCAGTAGACCTAAAAGGGAGCTTAGGAGGAAATTTTTCACACAAAGGGCGATGAGAACTCATTGCTGGAAGCTGTGGTGGAACTAAATAGCATCAACGAAATCAAGAGAAAACTTGGCACAGACAAAATAAACAGTCTTTATACTTTACAGTATATTCTGTGAAACACTGTGAAACGTCTCAATCACATAATAAGACGCAATATCAAATGCAAGGATTATTATTAAACATAATGGGGCTCATGTGGAGTATACACACTTGTATGGACTAGTTGGGGTGAATGGTATGTTTCCATGCTGAATCACATGCTACATGTGTGAGCTACATTAATCTGTATTTTCTTAAACAGCTGTTCGCCCCAATGTTAACCCAAACACAGAAGTCCGGACTTGTCCACAGGAGCTAAGGGTTCAGTTTGGTTGTTAAACAGCAACGATTACTAATGATGGCAGGAACTAGAAGCCAGGCTTCCTGCTTCCCCTGTGCTCTGCCTCTGGGGGCAAAGTGACTTTTCTCCCCTCAGTATAAACACGATGTGAGAGTCAGCAATGTGTCTCGGGATCTCGGTTGGCTGACTGCCTGTGCACTCTGGCTTTCACCCTTCATGTCAAACCCCAGAGCTCAGTGTAACTGATCTGGATGCCCTCCTCGCCCTGTGGGCAGCGGTGCTAAAAGCCAGGACCTCAGCCCCATTGAAGACTTCCTGTGTCCAGCCTCATTAGGTAGTGCATTCATTGGTGCCATTGTAACCTGGTAAATATTGGATATCATATATCCCGCAAAACAAGCACTTTATGAAGAGCACTTGTGGTACTTTAATACACCGGGGCCAACCTTAAAGGAAAATGGCCTTCCCCTTGTGCTTTGATTCCACAGTGCCTGACCTCAGTTCCCATTTAGTTGAGAATGATGAAGTGCTTTTATGGTAAGTATGTTTGAGACATGTGCCAAATTTATTCCAGCTTTCCAGTTTTGAAATCTATAATATATATACATTACACAATTAATATGATATAATATAACAGTATAATGTAAAACAAAGGATCAGGATTCTTTTCTAAGCTCTTAAAAAAATTTGTATGTCAGCCTCTGAGTCAGAAAATTGTGGGTTCGAGCCCCATATCAGGACTTTAAGCTGAAAATCCTAGTGACCCTCCAGTGCAGTGCTGCATTCATGGAGATGCCATCCTTTGGATGAGATGTTCAATCGAGATCCCTTCTGTCTGTTCAAATGGATGAATGTTTCATTGTTCTTTCATTCTTCCACTTTTATCTTTCAGATGCCCGATTGTTATTTGTAGGGGGATTATTATTATTATTATCATTATTATCATTATTATTGTATTTTTCATGTTGCTATCTCTGTTCACTTTCAAATATTTTATTCATTTATAATAATATTAATCATTGTGTTTGATATTGCGACTTGTCACGTCTTCGAGACATCTCAAAGTGCTTCACAAAATTTACTGTAAAGTGAATTGACGTATATTTTGTGGGTGAAATGCAGCAGCCAATTGCACACAGAACATCCCATAGTCATGGATTGAGCGACCAAATTACCATCATTTTTAAAAAAATTTGAAAGGATTATTACCCCTGGAAAACATTCTGACAATTGACTAACAACCAGGTTTCTATTTACTGCTGTAAACAGAGGTATGTGGAACAAGGAAACTTGCCTAAGGTTTCCACCTGAACCCGGGTCCTCTTCCTTGCAAGGCGAGTGCTCTACCTAATACGCTACAGGACTCAATATCCAGCTATCCCTCCTCCCCACCCATTAATAACTTCCAGATCTCCATCCCTCTACCACTCCAGGTCTCTCTTTGGTTTGTTCACCTATTTAATCTCCATCATTCTCTCTCGTATAACTTTGTTTTCCAACTTTCCTTTCAGAGATTTAAATCCCTTTGCATTTCTTCGTTTTATCTGCTGTTTTTGACTCCTCTACCGCGTATTGTGGACTCGGTGTCTGTTGCATTATCTTGGTCGTTTTTCAATTGTCTTTCCCTCAGTCTAACCTACAGGAAAAACAACAGAAAACTCAGGGAACCAGAGAGAGAATGAAAGAAGTGGAAACAAAAGGGAGAGAGAGAGAGAGCGCGTGTGAGGGAAATGGTACAGAAATGTAATCACTCCTTGTCCTGTTGGTAAACAGAGGCTTTAAAGTGTTGCAAATGTGAGTCTGATTCAGTCTTAACAAGATTGATTTTCTATGAATTGCTTGCTTTTCATTTGTCCGAACATATTACTGTAAAGACTGCTGTTCATAATTACATTGCTTTCCTCACTCCTTCCCACAGGGCAATCAATATATGACCTTTATACTCAAGAAAGATGGCGCTGCCTAAGGATCCTTGATGTGTTTACACAGTCCCTGCTCCTTAATTTGCTTCATGAGGCTCCCAAATGCACCAACTTTGTAATGTGGCCCATCAATTGCACTTAAGCCATTCTGACATTTTCAAGCTGTGGGTTGGACAATGTTATGTTACTTGCCAGGCTCTCCAGCTCAACGTTGTAATAATAATAATCCTTGCATTTTATATATAGCAGCTTTTACATCAGTCTCAAACCGCTTTACTGTAAAGTGTAGTGACTTTGTATTTTGTAGGCAAACACGGCTACCAATTTACATACCACTCAGTTTCGCCCACAAAATATACACTTTACAGTATACTCTGTGAAGCGCTTTCAGACGTCTCGAAGACATGATAAGGTGCTATATCAAATGCAAGGATTATTATTATCATTTTTATTACTCGAAAAGAGAAGAGAGTTTCTCTCTCATTCTCTTGGTGTCCTGGCCAACAATCCTCCAGATAAAATTGGTCACCCACTCCATGGCTGCTGTGTAATAGGCTGCAGTCTTCACTTGCAAATGCACACTCACTCCACTTCATAGTAAATCCTTTGAAGAGCTTTGAGGCATTCATCTGACGTGAAAGGCGCTATATCAAACCCAAGGATTATGATTATTATTATTAGTAGTAGTAGTAGTATTAATTATTATTATTGTTATTTATTATTGTTGTTATTTATTATTATTATTTATTATTAATGCTAAAAAATGACCTAAAGCACATTGTGTAAGGATTACGCGCAGAGGGAATATGAGGGTGGAGATGGCAAGGCCTGGCATATGGTTTCAGTTGGAGAAACGGCCTGGCACACACTGCTGCCCACGTGGTACTCTGCTCACTGTAAAGGATTTGTGGGGCTTTGACATCTCCCATCGCACTAGTAAGAAAACAACTTTAATTTCCTGTTGACTTATTGGGTTTACTTAACTTAGCCTGAACGGGTATACTTACAATTTTGAGATTTCCTCCTTGGTTTATTCGATCTCTCCCTCAGCCGCAGGTTTTTTAAAAAAATTATTTTGAACCGGGCTGAAAAATGAAAGAGATGTTTTGGTGTTTGAAGATTAAACCCAGCAGCAGCTGGAGAATGACTGTCCAGAGCCATTTGTGAGGACCCGCTCTGAGAAGGACTACAATTAGACAGAGACTCTGATCAGCTGCAATCCTCACATCGCTCTAGTAATTGTAAAGAACTTGTGGAGTCTTGTAACTCAGTGGTTAGAGCACTCGCCTCACAAGCGAGAGACCTGGGTTTGATTCCAAGGCAAAGCAAAACCTTCGGCAAGTTTCCTTACTTGACACATCTTTGTTTAGCTAGCAGTAAGGAGGGGGTAATAATCCCTCCAAAAATATAAATAAATAAATAATAATAATTTGGTCACTCAACACTGCTGTTCGCAATTGGCTGCCGTGTTTTGCCCACAAAACAGTTAATTTGCTTTACAGTATATTCTGTGAAGCGCGTTGAGTTGTTTCAATGTCATGATAAGCCGCTATATCAAATGCAAGGATTATTATTAATATTATTATTATGTCGGAGAGGAAACTTGAGTTCAAGTCTTTAGTCTCACCTGTCAGGTGATGGGGGGGGCAAGAATGAAGCAGCAATGGGTAAAGCTGAATGTAAGCAGGGGGGGAGTGGGGGAGGCAGTAGGTCAGTGATGCTGTGCTTGGCTCACATGTATTAATGTCTTGGGTTCAGCCCCTAGATATTTCTAATTTCCTCAAATGGGCCTTCCTCGAGGACTGATTGTGCAATAATATAATAATAATAATCCTTGGATTTGATTTAGTGCCTTTCATGTCAGAACATCTCAAAACCCTTCAAGGATACAATAATATAATCCTTAATCCATTTGGTATATAGCGCCTTATCATGTCGCTGAAAAGTCTCAAAGTGCCTGTGTATTTTGTGGGTGTAACATGGCAGCCAATTGTGCACAGCAGTGTCCCACAAACACTTGTTTAAACATACCTTAAAAGATAGTTATTGTGTATTTGTAGGTGAATGAACAGGAAATTTGCCTGCAGCAATGAAGCACACAGCCAGGAAGTGAGTAACTTGTTTGTGAGATTATTGGCCAGGACACTGGGAGAAACTCCCTTCTCTTTTCCATCAGTGATCCGAATACTCCAGGCAGATTAGAAGCCCTCAGCTACCTGAAGCACATTAACAGTGGCAGTGACTTTCTGGCTAATTAGTGAGGCCTCAAAAGATTTACTGCAAAGTTGCCCTCAATCTATCTCTCTGTCCTCAGAATTCGTTGGGGCCAGACTCCCCCATGGAACGTGATAACTAGGTCTGGCACTGATTTGGAATAGCTTCAGTAGCCACGAGGAGGAGGTGGTTTAAGACGATTCTTTTAGATGGAGCCCGACCTGGGTTAGATTTTATGGTTTTAAGAGTGAGAGAAAGAGAGAAGAGAGAGCAGCAGGGAGGCAGAGAGACAGAGAGATACAAGAAGTCACAGAGGCAGAGAGACGGAGAGATAAAGGGAACTCTGGCTGTTTGCAGAACATTGCTGTGCGCAAATTGCTGCCCCGTTCATCTACAAAACACACAGTCTCAACAGAAATAACCTCTGGGAAGCATTTCAAGACATTCTGATATGATAAGGAACTATTACCAAATGCAAATGGTGTTATTTATGTGTGTATAACAGTTGAATCTCCAAAAAAATAATGCTTATCAATTGTAACATTGCTCCTGCTTGTTGTACAGGGTGATGTGTCAGACTATTTAAGTGGGTTACTGCATTAAGTAGGTTTATAAAAACAAAGGCAGCTGGCAACACAACTGAAGGAGTGAAGCAGAGAGTGAAAAGGAATGAGAATGCCCAGTGAGCGAGAGGAAAAGAGCTGTAGTAATGTTGTAGAACTAGGTGCAAACAGATTAAAAGTTTAATTCACTGCGTATGCTATTTAAATGCTAATGTATTCATGTAACTATTCATGAAGTTAATGACCGGGGATGTTTGGAGTCACAAGCACTGACTGTTCTGAGAAGATATACAGACAAAGTTTTTTTTAGTTAGTTAAGTTAGTTAATTAAAAGGCAAAATACTGCAGATTCTGGAAATCTGAAATAAAAACACAAGTGCCTGGGAACACGCAGCATCTATGGATAGAGGAAAATGAGTTAACATTTCAGGTCGATGACCTTTGGTCACTTTTCTCTCTCCAAAGATGCTGCCTAACCCGCTGTGTGTTCCCAGCGACTTCTGTGTTTATTTCAGATTTCCAGAATCTGCAGTATTTTGCCTTTTTAGTTAGTTGGTTAGTGACCACTTGTGGAGGTAAATGCAGCAATGATTTGCACAGTAAAACTCTGACAAACAGCCATGAGGTATATGATCGATCAATCTGGAACACTGGCCAGTATTAACTCTGTGATCCCTAATTGTGCAGAGTCTCCCACGCAACAGATTTGCTAGGTTATACCTGGCTGAATTGTGTAATGAATAGCTGAGAGTGAGCGAGGGGGAGAAACCTGTGACTGATGGTCCTGAATCACAGAACAGCACAATTCAATGCATGTAGTCATGTGCATCAACACAGAGAACAGGAAGCGTTTCCAACATCTTGAATGGATGTTTTTTTTCTAAACAATAATGCATCTTATTCAATTAGACACTGACAAAGACATAGTTTGAAAAGAAGTTTCTAAAGAAGATATTGCTTTTAACAAGAGAGCAAGCGTGCAGTTACTTGTCTCCAGCTGTCAGACCCATTCATCGCTCACAACGGAAGCGTTTGCAAACTCAAAAGACTTTCGAAGCAACTTAAGACAAATCATCTTAAAATCAAGTCAACATGTTCCTGGCCAAGAAAGTGCTGAGGTACCTGTGAAGCATGAAGTTTCATTGTTATGAAGAAGAGCAGTTAATGATATATTAGCAGCACCAAGACTCCTATAATCCTTTAACATTTAGATGTTTGCCAAAAGGTTAGGTTCTCTGTTACAGGAGGGAATTATAGTGAGAGCACAAAGGTCTTGTAGGAGGTAAAACATTCAAACAAACTGCGGGCTGTTCTCCTCAGTTTCCCATCTGTACTTGGCGAGTCTACATTATCATCGTAACATGGTACAGTATTGTGTGTGGCAGCCTGGCTCGGTCAATAACAATCCCACCTCCAAGTCAGAAGTTAGTGAGTTTGTCATCATCGGTACTTTGAGCTCCAGGACCACTGATCTATTATAGAAACTTAGGAAGTGCTAGACGTGAAAAGACTCGGATCCATCTAGTCTGCCTTCTACCGTCCTGGTAGTCGCTTGCTACAAAAACAACGATGTTGATAGCAATTAATTCTGTATGGATTAGTCTACCCATCACAGTGGGAAGCTTTGGGAACTTTAGGTCCAAAGTTGCCCAGTTCTGTTGTTCCAGTGCAGTCCTGGGGCACGTGCTGCATTGCCCTTTAAACTGGAAAGTATAATGATTGTATTTTCTGGGCAAATGGCAGCAGGCAGTTTGGACATAGCAATGTCTCACAAACAGCCCATGAAATGAATGAACTATTTTATCAAGGTGGATTGTTGGCCAGAATCCCTGAAGAAATTCCCTTCTCTTTTCGAGTAGTGCAATGGCACCTTTAACATCCATCTGAACAGGCAATGCGACCTCGGTTTAGCATCTCATATGAAGGACTGGCATCTCTGACAATGTGGCGGTGGCTTCCCCCAGCACTGCATTGGGGTGTTAGCCAAGACTGTGAGCTCAAAGTCCCAATGTGGGGCTTGAACCCACAACCTTCTGACTTGAGAGGCAAGAAGACCACTAAGTGAGCCAGACTGGCACAAAGTAAATACATGAAGAAACAGTGAGTGTAACTCATTCAAATAGCTACAGAATTCTGTGGCCCCACTTCCTGCAGGTTAAAGAAGCAACACTAGTTTTTGTTTCACTGTAAGGGAATCTCAGGGGCTCTATTGATAGATCACTTGGAGGCTGAGTGCAGACTTGTTTTGTTATAAAACATAGTTCTCAATGGTGACAGAACTGACATAACTCATCTGTCTGGTTAGTGAATGAATTCCCCTCCCTCCCCAAAAGCATCTGAAAAAAAAGGCACATTTGCTGGTGGGGTGAGGGGAGGGAGGCAAGGGGGGGAGAGAGAGAGGGTGGGAGGGGGTGGAGGTTGAGAGACAAAGTTTCACACAATTTAAAAAGAAAAGTAGTAAAAACAAACAAAACTGTCCTGCACCTTTTGTCACAGTTACTGAGGACTCTGGCATTTGGTTTAAGTGAGATGTTTAATTTGTCTGTCAGAATGTGTTAAAGTCAACGAACCTCTTTTTAAAGCTCTGGCACGGTGTAGCTCAGCAGGCGTGAGCGAGCGAGTGAGCGAGGGAACAGCCAGAGCTCAGCCGCTGGAGCACAGGGAGGTTGGGGATTTCTCACAGGTTGCAATGCTCTGATAAAAATATCAAATGCAAGGATTATTATTATTATTATTATAAACTGTGGGTCTCCCTCAATACCCTCTTCTGAACTTCAAAAATAGCCACAAAGTCACTGCACGCTTGTGTTTGCCTTGTCATGTCGCCGAGACATCTCAAAGTGCTTCACAGGGTATTACTGTGAAGTGTCGTGACTGTGTATTTTGTAGGAAAACGAAGCAGCCAATGTGCAGCAATTAGCTGCTGCTTTTGCCTACAAAATCCCACCCACAAACTTGTTTTGGTCATCGTCTGATGAGCAAATACAGGCAAAGTGAATGACCCAATTTTATCTGGGGAATTGTCGGCCAGGACACTGGGAGAGAGAATCTCCCTTCTCTGTTCGAATTGTGCCACGGAATATTTAAATTCCACCTGAACTGGGCACAGATGTGAAAGCTCAGTTTAATGTCTCACCCGAAGGCTGGCACCTCTGATAATGCTGTGATCTGCCTAGTACTGTACTGGAGTGTAAGCCTGGAGTGTGAGAAGATTCATCCTGACCATTAAATGGACGGAAGCATCTCATGCTCCAGTGGGTTTCACTCTATCACTCCTGCTCTCTGGAACTCCATCCCAGAGTCCCTCTGGATTGCTCCCTTCCTCAACTCCCCCCCACCCCAACTCCAATGCCTCCACCTCCCCACATCCCGCCCCAACCGGCTTTAAGACCTCTCTCTTTTGACTCAGTTTTTGGACACTACCCCTCTACTGTCCATCCCAGCTCCCCCTTAATCTGGGTTCCCTCTCAATCAGCTCCGTGAAGCACTTTGAGGTACTCCCAGACGCAAAAGACAAGTATAAAGGTAAATCCATGTTGTTTCCCTGTGGGGCTCCCAGTGAGCATTTGTCACCTTGCGCCCTGTTACCAGCACTGAGCGAGCAGAGCCAATGTTTAATCAGAGCCTCACTCTCTCTCTCTCCTCAAAGCCACTGCCATCGCACCAGCCTCATTTCAGCGGTTACGGGTCAATAAGTAGCTTTCACTATTAGAAACCTCTAATTATAGGCTTTCACTAATACGCAGATCAGAGCTGCCTGTAATTGTCAGGATTCCACAGTAAGTAGTTGATTTTCACTCTATTTACATTAATGACCTGTTTATTTTTGTTTCCACGGTGCTGAAGTCAGCTCACTTGTAATGTCTGCCTGTGTTTCCTCGCTCGTGCTCTCTCTCTCGCTCGCTCTCTCTCGCTCGCACCTTGGTGGGAAGCAGTGCTCATTAGTTCTCGTAAATTATCCATTCCTTCCTGAGTCCACGCGCGACTTCAGTTACGTAATTGCTTGGTTTGGCAGGTGCTCCTGCTGAGACATACTTGAGCAATCTCATCATACCAAAATCCTGTAAGCATTTGCAAGTCATCCAATATGAAGTGCTCGGAAGGGTGGGTGAAGAAGGAGAAATGGAGAAGGTGGGGAGGTGGTGGGGGGATGCTCTTATTATTGACTCTCTTCCCTCCTGGAGGAGAAACTTTAGGGAATCAACCTTCTAACCCTCCCACCCACCTGGCTCTCATCCTACCATCTGGTAAAATAATCCTAGGAATCTGGGATTGAGAAGGTATCAAGCCAACGTCCACAGGTGAAACTGCAAACTGAATGCTATCTGCTAACCTTCACAAACTAAATGTAAGAGCAAGGAAATTATTCTAAGGAGGAGAGGGGAAAGATGCCTGAAAGCACAATCAAATCGACAGTATCTGTGTGGCTGTTTGGCTCAGTCACCAGGACTCTCTTCTCTGAGTCTAAAGGTTCATGTCCAATATCACGACTTGAAATCGTATAGTCCAGGCTGACACTCGTTTGCGATGCTGGGGAGTGCTGTTATTGTCGGAGGTGCCGTCCTTTGAATGAGACGTTAAACCGCTGTTCAAGTGGACATTAAAGATCCTGCAGCAAAAAGAGAAGGGAGTTTCTCTCTCCTGTCCTGGTGTCCTGGCCAACAATCCTCCACTAAAAATTAATCACTCACTTCATGCCTGATTGTGTTCGATGCTGTGCAAATTGGCTACCAGTTTATGCACAGTCACATAACTTTACATTATATCCTGTGAAGCACTTTTGACACGTGAATAAATGTAATTTTGTTGTTGATGTCTCAGCAACAGATAAGGCGCTGTATTAAATGCAAGGATTATTATAATTACCTTAAAGCGGGTTTTGAAGGTGAGAGAAAGGAAGTGAGTGAGGCGGAGGGATGTCCAGGATAGTGTGTGAGTGGCAGAATTACCTTACACTAATTTCAAGTGCGCGCACACACACACACACACACTTCAATGGTTCATGAGAACTTTGCTTTGAACCCACAGCTCTGCCCAGTGCCCTCCATGTCCCCTCCCCCCACACCCACCCCTGTGCCAAATCCCACCTTAAAATCTACCTCTTTTACCTTCCCCCTTCCTCCGAGCTCTGTGTCCAGCCCTGTCAGTGTGTTATCCTCTGTGAAGCGAGCTGTATGTGAGATTGTTTCACACCCCTTTCCCTGCAGGAGTGTTGCCCAACCTCAGACAGAGGCTGTGATCTCCCCCATGTGGGGCCGGTGTGTGTGACATCCCGCAGATCAGCCACTCGTCTGTGTTTTACCGTGAATGATTTTCATTTGTGTGCATGGACCTCCACACGTCTATTCTGTAACTATTACCAAATGTTTATCTGAGTACAATGAGGTGGCCCGGCCCTACAAAGCTGAGCTCTCAGATGCTCTCTAGTTCTGCAGGTGGGTCCCCAGTCTGTGGTATCAGAGTGAGTTGTTTGCAATTAACTACAGGCATTGGCAGCCACACCTGGCCCCACTCCTGGGCTGTGCAGAGGTAAACACCAGCATGCACCCCAAAGCACCATCGGGGGTCCCCAAGCCTTGGTCTATACACAGGTTGCTGTGCCTAATACTCTCTATTAGGCAAGCCCGGTGCATCCGTCTGGGCAGAGAGAGTGTGTTTAGATGTGGGAAGTCTAGCCTGGACTCTCAGTGTAGTCTGGGTTAGGGTTGCTCTGGATGCTCTACAGCAGGACAGTCCAACCTTCTGGCTGCTGAAGGTTGGCCAGGCCTCTCCGACCTACTATCCCCCTACTTACCTGCCCGTACCCTCCGTTCCTCTTGTTGTTGTTGCTGAGGAACAGATGCCAGATTGGCCGGTCCCATCGCCGGGCGGAGCTCAGCACCTGGTGACCAGCTCCTGATCGGGGTCTGCGTGTCACCTGCGTTTGCTACAGCAACAACAACAACAAGATTCCATTTATAGAGCGCCTTTCACGTCGGGAGGACGTCCCAAGGCCCTGGACAGTTGGGTCAGGACCCGAGCATTGGGGGGGAAATGGTCAGCGTGAGGGGAGGGAATGGAGGGAGCGAGGAGGGGGTAGAGAGTCGAGAGGGGAGCTGAAGGCACGGTCAAAGTCACCCCCAAACACCGCTATTACCCCCTCACCCCCAAACACTGCCCTCGGCCACTTACCCGGGCCGGCCAAGGTTTCTTATCGCACTGCACACTGTGTTTAAACAACTTTAAATGAGATATTACCACAACACAAAGGGAGTGATAGCAGGGCAGCTGAACAGGAAATCCAAACCAAATACCAAAGGTCTTTCCCTTTTTCTCTCAGACACTACTGGTGTGAAGGGCGCTATAATGTATAAGTACGTATCCTGCTCCCTACCTTCTTCTTCATCACCCCTCCACCCCCACATCCGCACCCGCGCCCACCCCTCTTGCCTCCTTCAAGGCCGGTCTCAAGACCCTTCTCTTCGACCGTGCCTTCGGTCTCCCTCCCATCTCTCTGCTTTCCCCCACCCCTACCCCACCCCTCCCCAATGCTCGGGCCCCGACACCTGACTGTTCAGCGCTTTGGGATATCTTCCCGACGTAAAAGGTGCTCTATAAATGTCATTTTGTTGCTATTGTTGTTTCTGTAGTATGAATGAAATCCGCACTTGATAAACACAGCAAAAAACACTTCACAGGAAATTGGGACTTTGAACTCACAGTCTAGGCTGAAACCCCTGTGCAGGGCTGTGTGAACATAATAATAATAATAATCCTTGCATTTGACATAGTGCCTTATCATGTAGCTTCACAGAATATAATGTAAAGTGCAGCAAGTTTGTGTTTTGAGGCCAATTTGTGCACAGCAATATCCCACAATTAGTGGTGAAGTGAATCACAATTTTATCCAGTGGATTGTTGGCCAGAAAACCAGGAGAGAATCTCCCTTGTCTTTACCAATAGGTTTCCGGGAACCTTTGGGGGGCTTAGAATCCACAACCTTCTGACTCCGAGGCGAGAGGCTGACACCTCGGCCTATTCAGCCTCTTTTGTTTACTGGTGGTGGTGGTGGTGCTGCCTGGAGACTTATGTGCAACCCATGTAATTTAGAAAAGAAGCGTGCAAGTGAATGTGGGACGAACAAGTTTTATTCACTGAGTTTCAGTGAACGGAGGAATGCGCTGCGGAGATCACTGAGTGAGGTGATGCTGCCACCTGATGACCACAAGAAGTAATGCCACATTGCAGTTGTGAATGGGGTCATGAGGATCAATCCATACTTAGTCCTTCACATGCACCCATGTCAACATGTCCCTTTTTACGGCCATCCCTCCCCAGCCCTGCTCAGCTAGAGAGCTGGTAGCACTGTCCGTCAGCGCTCTTAAAAAGCACAGCTCCCATCTATTGGCTGAACAAGTTATTGAATAAATGTCAGCTTATTGAATGCATGTCAACTTGGTAAAGTGGTAGCTCTCTCACTTCGAGTTGTGAGTTCAAATTCCACATCGGGATTTCAATTCACAGAAGAACAGAAGAAATTAGAGACGAAAAAAAGACCAAGGTCCATCTAGTTCGCCTTCCACCTTCCTGCTGGTCGCCTGCACATATGTCCCAAACTCCCTATGTACTATAACCTACAATGTTATTTCCTAAAACTATCTAATCTGTGTTTGAAAGAATCAACATTTCCTGCTTCAACCATCTACCTCGGGAGCCTAATCCACAATTAGGGTTAGTGAACAATGTTCACTCCCTGAAATAGTGTTTGTGTAGATTTGTTCTGAATTTACCCCTTCAATGGCAGGCCATGTCCTCTGGTTTTACTATTCTGGACTAGTTGAAATAGCCTGTCATGACCTATATTATCTAACCCCTTTACAACAACTTACCTTAGGGTAGTGTCTCAGAGCGCTGATGGGGGGTGAGATGGCCATAAGCATGGTCGAAGAAGAAGGTTTTCCGGCGGGACTTGTAAAAGGGGAGAGTGAGGGCATGATTATGTCTTTAGAATCTTAAAGGCAGTAATGATGTCACCTCTCAATCTTCTCTTTTCAAGTATGAATATGCCCACTTTACTTAGTCGCTCCTCATAGTCCAGGCCCTCCATCCAAGATGGCACTCAAATCAATGCTGGTTGTGTTGCAATGTGTTGCATTGTCGGTGATTTTAAACAGGATGTTACTCAAGGTCCTATCTGCCTGTTTAGTTTGGATAGTAAAGATCACGTGGCACTATTCATCAACAACAACAACTTGGATTTACATAGTGCCCCCCACGCCGGACGGCATCTCAGAGCGCTTCACAGTAACGAATCCCGGGGCCGAGATGGGGGGAGGGGGGGGAGCCAGGGGGAGGGGGGGGGAGCCAGGGGGAGGGGGGGGAGCCAGGGGGAGGGGGTGAGCCAGGAGGAGGGGGAGCCAGGGGGAAGGGGGGAGCCAGGGGGAAGGGGGGAGCCAGGGGGAGGGGGGAGCCAGGGGGAGGGGGGGGGGGAGCCAGGGGGAGGGGGGGGGAGCCAGGGGAGGGCGGGGGAGCCAGGGAGAGGGGGGGAGAGCCAGGGGGGAGGGGGGGAAGGTGACCAAAGGCGCGGTCGAAGAGAAAGGTTTTCAGCAGGGACCTGAAAGTTGAAAGAGAAGGGGCGAGACGAAGGGAGTGAGGAAGGGAGTTCCGGAGCCTCGGGGCATAGCGGCTGAAGGCACGGCCGCCGAGGGTGGAGCGGTAACAAGGAGGAGGCCAGACGCGGAGGAACAAAGGCAACGGGTACCGTTGTGAGGAAAGAGGTCAGAGAGGTCGGGGGGTGCAGAGGAGTGCAGGGATTTGAAGACACGGATGAGGATCTTGAAGCCGATCCTCCCTGGGACAGGCAGCCAGTGCAGTCTGGCCAGGACTGGGGGGATCGGGGAGCGGAGTTTGGTGCGGGTCAGAATGCAGGCGGCAGAGTTTTGAATGATCTGGATTTTATGGATGGTAGTGGAGGGGAGACCGGCGAGGAGGGCGTTAGAATAGCCGAGAGGTGACAAAGGCATGGACTAGGGTTTCAGCGGCTTTCGGAGAGAGGTATTGGCGGAGACGGGCGATGCATCGGAGGTGGAAGAAAGTGAATTCTATATACTATTCAATAAGGGAAGAGAGTTTTCTCCAGTGTTCTGACCAATAATCCCCCAAATAAAATTCATTATTTGTTTCATGACTGCTGTGGGACATTGCTGTGTGCAATTATGCTGCCCATTTGCCTACAAATATACAGTCAAATTGGCTGCTGTGTTCGCCTACAAAATACAATCACTCCACTTTACAGCGAATCCTGAGAAAGGCTCTGAGACATTCTCCTGACGTGAAAGACTTTACATGAAATGTAATTAAAATAATAAAATGATTATTACAATGCTGGGTTAAAACTTCCAGATTGGAGGTTGATTATCGCGTTTGCTGTGAAACTATATCTTGCAGTATGACAACCTTGTTAAGCATCTCTCATAGGTTCGCCTGTGAAATACACAGTCACTACAATTTGTAGTATATCCTGTGAAGCGCTTTGAAACAGAAAGGTTCTATCAAAAGCAAGTTGTTTTTATTTAATGGGGAGGGGGGAGTTGGGGGGTCTCATTTTTGGAATTACTGTAAAATGCTTTGTTTTTACAATTTATTCCAGTGCTGTTGTTCAGTGCTGTGTCGGTGCTGTTTACACAAGGTGGCACGAGAACTGCAATTAAACACCTGCTGCTGTTACTGTGGGACTGATGGACACTTTGCTCCTCACTGGAACACGGGAACATTGCTTCGGATGATGAAGGCCTTTCGACTGATTTGATCCAATCCTTCCTTTGGCCCTTTCTTTCTCTTTCAGTATTTTGCTAAAGTTCTTCACCAGTTATGTGACGCCGTCGAGGGCCCGTGTAGTTAAAGAAAGGAATCGTATCTTGGAGGCCGTGCAGCAGACAGATGGAGGGGGACAGGTTTACAGGGATCGTCAACAGCAATTATATAGGGTTAGGATTGCAATGCAGACACTAGGTGGCAGACAGGGCTAGTGCAATGGAGCCAGCGACCAATTTTAATTGGGGATTGATGGCCAGGACACCGGGAGAGAGAAACTTTCTCCTCTTTTCGAGCAGTGACATGGGATCTTTTACTGAACAGGTTTAACGTCTCATCCAAAACACAGCACCTCCAACAAAGCAACATCCCCTCTGCGCTGCTTTGGAGTGTGAGTTTAGACTTGGTGAGCCCATGTCCGCTGCACACAAAATAGACCATAGTTTGCTATAAGTTAGCACTGAGCTCACACCCCTGGTCAGGCTGGTGGTGGTGATTGTGGACAGGTGTTAGTCTGAGAGTGATACTCAGCCCCTCGCTGGTCAGTACAGAGAGAGCCTTACTCCACAGCTGGCCTTTGCTATACCTAACCTTACCACCCTTAATGCTGAAGCAAGAGTGTTTGCACACATGCAAACATACACACAGACAGAAGCGTGCATGCGTTCAGATGGATGTGTTCACGCTTCAACACAGATGCACGTATTCATGCATACACCACAGAACTACAACAACAAATTACATTTTTATAGTGCCTTTCACGTCGGAAGGACGTCCCAATTTGATGGACAGTCAAGAATGTGTACAGAAGCCAGCCCTCACGCATGCATACACATGGTACACACCGCTCAGAAGTAATGGAAATAGTAAATATCGCACAGAATCGATGGTGTTTATGTGTAATTACAGAGATGGAGACAGTGCTTCGGTTAGATTGCTAGAAGGCTTCACAAAGGGCTGTAATGTGTTGTGGGGTTGTCACTGTGTAAGTTACGTCACCGTGTGCGAGGAATATAACCTTCACCTCATCAGTTTGCATATCAAACAGACACAGCACGTTCCAAACACTCTGGGCTTTGCACCCACACTGATAGCACCCGTCGTGTTTACTCAACATGAAGAGTAAGGAACGGGGAGGTCCCTGCGTTAAGTGCAGAGAGATTCTGGAAGGAAACAGCCTCATACTCTTCACCGTCATCTCTGTGCTCTTCGGTAAGGAAATAAGAATAAAATAAACTCTGTGATGTTTCACTAACAATATGACAAATATGGGAATAATATCTGGGGATACAGTGTATAGTTTGGGACTCGTCATATGCAAACGACTGCCAGGATAGTGGATGGTGAACTGGATGGATCTTGGTCTGTTGCCTTGCAAATTCTTACATTATTATCTCTGTACAAAATTATGGAAATTGCACTCGAAAGCACATTTGGCCCCCATCGTGTCTGTGCTGCTGTTCACTTGACTTATTGCCGCTGTCTCCCCTTTATAGTGCTTTTCCCTGCTCTTTTCCACGTAGCCTTTTAGACCTTAATTCTGTCAATGTTTATCCAGTTCCCACTTAAACGGTTGCAGTTGGCTTTGTTTCAATGGCGATTTGTAACATGTTCCACATTTCAAGAAATCTCTGTATCCAAAAATGCTTTTAAAACTTACTTTGTGGTGTGAGCCCCACTGGCTCGATTCTAACCCAGGGGAGAGGGCTTTGCACCCACACTGCCAGCAGCCATTCACAGGATACATGTAAAGTGCATTGAGCGTACATTATTGTCGACAGCCATTTCTCACACGGCAATGCCCTACACACAGCCATGAGGTAAATGACCAATTCTATTCAGAGGAGTGGGAGGGGAGGGGTAGTGAGTAGGGGAATTGTTGGCAAGGACACCAGAGAGAAACTCCCCTCTCTTTTCGAGCAGCAACATGGGATCTTTAATGTCCACCAGTTTAATGTCTCATCTGAAGGACATCATCTCTGACAAAGCAGCAGCCCCCAGCACTGCACTGGAGCTTCAGCCTAGACCAGCGCTTTTCAAACTCTTTTGCTCTGTGCTCTCCCCACCACCCCCCCCCAAACCGACATTAATATCCCACGTACACAACTATCCTGGAACATTCCCTGTCCACGTGCTCCTCAGGAGGTACAGCTCCTCTCCCCCTTGGCCTCTTGTCCCTGGGAGGCTTAGCCATTTATATTCCAATCAGAGGGATCAGGATTTTGTTTTTTCTCTCTCTCTCTCTCTGAGGCTTGGTCTCTCTCGGTTTCTCTCCCATTCCCCCTCCGACTTGGGCAAAATGCCAGTAAGACCAGAAAAAATTCTTACCCAATGACCCTCCCCCATCCCCCCTGGCCTCACCATGCGAGCTCAAGATCCTGACGTTGGGGCTTGAACCCACAAACTTTCTGACATATAGGCAAAAGTGTGACCTACCAACTGAGGGGGAGCTTCAAATCGTCATCCATCTTTGTGTCCTGAGAGTTAGAAGAACAAGTGCTGGTCTTCTGCTGAATAATGCCGTGTGGCTGGTTTCAGGGTTTGTTCTGTTGAGCTAACTCACCCTGTGCGAACATGTTCCTCTTTAGATAGTTGCCATCAGTTACACGGTTTTGCATCCTGGTGCCCCTCAGGGCAGCATTTTCCCATCACTCCTCCCCTCCCTGCTCCCCCTTCCCTTCCCTCCCTCCCCCTTAACCTGCCTCCCCCCTCCCCCTCTCTCCCCTCCCTGCTCCCCCTTCCCCTCCCTCCCTCCCCCTTACCCTGCCTCCCCCCTCCCCCTCTCTCCCCTCCCTGCTCCCCCAAAATGGCGCTTTGATACTCCTCCCGAAGTGAAAAATAGTTCATAAAATGCAAGTATTATTATTAACGATTAGTCTGACAAGGCATCAGTGGAGATAGCTACAGGAGACAGTTTCTCACACAACCTCTCCCTTGTATTTCTTTTTATTTACAAAAACATCTGTCACACACACAAAATAAGAGACGTGCAGCTGGAAGTGTTTCGGCTTCAAACTGGACTTTAAGTATGATAATAGATTGGATCCAAAAATAGGCAGCAAATGAATAAGAATCATAATCTTTGCATTTGATATAGCGCCTATCATGTCTTCGAGACGTCTCAAAGCGCTTCACAGGATATACCCTAAAGTTTAGTGACTGCATTTTGTAGGCGAAACATGGCAACCAATTGCGCACAGCAGTGTCCCACAAACAGCCATGGACTGAATGAACAAATTAGTATTAATTTTTGTTTGAAGGGATTATTAACCCCAGAAAGCAATCTACCAATCAACTAACAACCGGGATTCTACTTACTGCTGGTAAACAGAGGCGTGTGGGTAGAATAAGGAAACTTGCTTTTCAAGGCAAAAGCAGCGGGAAGCTAACCAGGGTCTTCTCGCTCGTGAGGTGAGAGCACTAAACACTATGCTATAGGACTCCACACAGAGTATAACACACACACTGTATGACCATACCGCACTTTAACACGCTTCATTAAACCTCTGTTGCCAAGTGAGTGAGGTGCGATGTCCTTCAATATTTTGTGTTCTCTCTCTTACTTTCTCTCTCTCTTTCTTCCCCAAAGGTATTATCGTAGGTTTTCTGGTTCGAGAGAAGGGAAGTTTGTCGTAACTTAATAAATACTATTTTGCTTTCCCTGGAGAGCTGCTGATGTCTATGTTCAGAATGAGTATTCTTCCTCTGGTCAGCTCAAGTGTCATAGCAGGTAATTGCTTTCTTTCTGGGGGGTTGTGGTGGGGGGGAGAGCGAGGGGCAACTCATTAATAGCTCGTGAACAAACAGAGGTCTGAAATTCAACCTGGTCAGTCGCTGAGTCCATTTTGTCTCAAATTTTGAGATCACACAGAATTGTGGAGACTCTCTTAAATTCTGACTTATTTTGGGAAGTTGTTTTTTCTCCGACTCTTAAGAAAAAAACAACTTGTATAATAAAAATAATGTCTCAGATGGGTCAGTTGAGATCATGTGTCAGCCTGGCTCAGTGACTGTCAGCCTGGCTCAGTGACTGACTGTCAGCCTGGCTCAGTGACTGTCAGCCTGGCTCAGTCACTGACTGCCAGCCTGGCTCAGTCACTGTCAGCCTGGCTCAGTGACTGACTGTCAGCCTGGCTCAGTCACTGTCAGCCTGGCTCAGTGACTGTCAGCCTGGCTCAGTCACTGACTGCCAGCCTGGCTCAGTCACTGTCAGCCTGGCTCAGTGACTGTCAGCCTGGCTCAGTGACTGTCAGCCTGGCTCAGTCACTGACTGCCAGCCTGGCTCAGTCACTGTCAGCCTGGCTCAGTGACTGTCAGCCTGGCTCAGTCACTGACTGCCAGCCTGGCTCAGTCACTGTCAGCCTGGCTCAGTGACTGTCAGCCTGGCTCAGTGACTGACTGTCAGCCTGGCTCAGTGACTGTCAGCCTGGCTCAGTCACTGACTGCCAGCCTGGCTCAGTCACTGTCAGCCTGGCTCAGTGACTGTCAGCCTGGCTCAGTCACTGCCAGCCTGGCTCAGTGACTGTCAGCCTGGCTCAGTGACTGACTGTCAGCCTGGCTCAGTCACTGTCAGCCTGGCTCAGTCACTGACTGCCAGCCTGGCTCAGTCACTGCCAGCCTGGCTCAGTGACTGTCAGCCTGGCTCAGTGACTGACTGTCAGCCTGGCTCAGTCACTGTCAGCCTGGCTCAGTCACTGACTGCCAGCCTGGCTCAGTCACTGACTGTCAGCCTGGCTCAGTGACTGTCAGCCTGGCTCAGTGACTGACTGTCAGCCTGGCTCAGTGACTGTCAGCCTGGCTCAGTCACTGACTGCCAGCCTGGCTCAGTCACTGACTGTCAGCCTGGCTCAGTGACTGTCAGCCTGGCTCAGTGACTGACTGTCAGCCTGGCTCAGTGACTGTCAGCCTGGCTCAGTGACTGTCAGCCTGGCTCAGTGACTGACTGTCAGCCTGGCTCAGTGACTGTCAGCCTGGCTCAGTCACTGACTGCCAGCCTGGCTCAGTCACTGACTGTCAGCCTGGCTCAGTCACTGACTGTCAGCCTGGCTCAGTCAGTAGCCTGCGAGTCCCAAACCCCACATCAGGACTTTGACCTCACAGATCACAGGCTGATGCTCTTATACAACAACAACAAGATTACATTTGTACTATACTTTCACGTCGGGAGGACATCCCAAGGCACTGGACAGTGAACAGCATTTCAGACCCGAGCTGGGGTCAGGGGGGAGAAGGGAGGGGAGGGGAAGGTGGGTAGCCGATAGCATGGTCGAAGAGGAGGGTATTGAGGCGCGACTTGAAGGAGGCTAAGGAGGGGGCGAGGGGGAGTGATTGGGGGATGGAATACAATCCTGACAATGCGATCCTTCTGACGAGACGTTAAACCGAGATCCCATCTGCCTGCTCAGGGACATTACAGATCCCGTGGTACTATTTGAATATAGTGCTCACTGTACCATTTACAAATGCAGTTATTAGCATTTCATTATTATTATTAATCCAGTAATGTAATGGTCACATATACTGTCTTTTCATCTCATTTAAAGGTAGCTGTGACCTTGGTCGACTGATGCGTGAAAGTGTCCTCAGGAAGCGTAGATTATGACTAACGATTAAATTAATATTTAAAAAGCAATTGCAGTGTGGACAAAGCCCCAGTTGTTTCCTCATCTCCCCATATAGCCATTTCTAGCCTTGACTAACGTATCACTGTGGTGAATTAAATCAGAAATATCTGTTGTATTTGAATGCTATTGTGCTTTATAAACCCTAATGTTTTATATACCCTATTGTGTTCAACACCCTATTGATTCTATCTATCTTCATTCAGGTCTTGCTGGAATGGACACCAAAACAACTGCTAAAATTGGTCTGCGATCCATGGCTTACTGCCTGAGCAGCGCAAGTACTGCAATAGCAGTAGGTGCACACAAGCTTCTGATGCAGTTTTACATGATTTGTGTGAGTTCAGTGTGCGGAAGCAATGCTGGTCCAGGTTAGCACTGGGAGAGCACTACATTGTCGAGGTGCTATCCTTTCGGGGAGATTGCGCTTGTTCAGGTTGGACGTTCAAGATTCCACAGAACGGCTCGAAAAGAAAAGAGAGTTTCTCTCTCCCAGTGTCCTGGCTGACAAACCCCATCCAAACCCCCACCAAATCAAATTGGCTGTTCGCTCTGTGGCTGTTTGTGGGACATCGCTGTCCGCAAATTGGTTGCTAAGTGCACGTACAAATACACGGTCACTTTACAGTATAACCCATGAAGCGCTTTGAAATGTCCTCCCAATGTGAAAGGCGCTCGATCAAATACAAGGATTGTTACTTTATCATAAGTGAACTCTGGATTTTTCATAACAATCCATACACAGGAATCTTGCTTGCCCTGCTTATTAAACCAGGGGAGCACCAAGGAATGCAACAACAACAACAACAACAACAAGATTTCATTTATAGAGAGCCTTTCAAGTCAGGAGGACGTCCCAAGGCACTGGACAGTTGGGTCAGGCAAAGCCTTGAGGAGAGAGGAAATGTGGGGAACATCTCTGCAGTGGATACCCTGCTCGACCTTCTGAGGTGGATCGCTTGTTTACTTAGTGATCTCTTCACTGCAGCTTACTATGGGATACCTACTAGCAATTCTTTGTCCCTGATCCACATGCACTGCCTTCTCCCTAAACCCCTGCAGATTAGCTATAAGATCCTGGTCCACTTATCTTCCAATGTCTCTGTAGAATTGTCCCAGCCAATCCCTATGACCTCCTGTGTTCCTGCTCCCTAGCGTAGTCCCTAGTCCACTCGCTACCCCGCTCCCTGGGCCACTCGCTACCCTACTCCCTGGGCCACTCGCTACCCTGATCCCTGGGCCACTCGCTACCCTGCTCCCTGGGCCACTCGCTACCCTACTCCCTGGGCCACTCGCTACCCTGCTCCCTGGGCCACTCGCTACCCTACTCCCTGGGCCACTCGCTACCCCGCTCCCTGGGCCACTTGCTAGCCTGCTCCCTGGGCCACTCGCTACCCTGCTCCCTGGGCCACTCGCTACCCCGCTCCCTGGGCCACTCGCTACTCTGCTCCCTGGGCCACTCGCTACCCCGCTCCCTGGGCCACTCGCTAGCCTGCTCCCTGGGCCACCCGCTAGCCTGCTCCCTGGGCCACTCGCTACCCCGCTCCCTGGGCCACTCGCTAGCCTGCTCCCTGGGCCACTCGCTAGCCTGCTCCCTGGGCCACTCGCTAGCCTGCTCCCTGGGCCACTCGCTACCCTGCTCCCTGGCCCACTCGCTAGCCTGCTCCCTGGCGCACTCGCTAGTCTGCTCCCTGGCCCACTCGGTAGCCTGCTCCCTGGCCCTCGCTAGCCTGCTCCCTGGCCCTCGCTACCTTGCTCCCTGGCCCTCTCTAGCCTGCTCCCTGGCCCACTTGCTACCCTGCTCCCTGGCCCACTCGCTAGCCTGCTCCCTTGCCCACTTGCTACCCTGCTCCCTGGCCCACTCGCTAGCCTGCTCCCTGGGCCACTTGCTAGCCTGCTCCCTGGTCCTCGCTAGCCTGCTCCCTGGCCCACTCGCTAGTCTGCTCCCTGGGCCACTCGCTACCCTGCTCCCTGGCCCTCGCTAGCCTGCTCCCTGGGCCACTCGCTAGCCTGCTCCCTGGGCCACTCGCTAGCCTGCTCCCTGGCCCACTCGCTACCCTGCTCCCTGGCCCTCGCTAGCCTGCTCCCTGGCCCACTCGCTAGCCTGCTCCCTGGCGCACTCGCTAGCCTTCTCCCTGGCCCTCGCTAGCCTGCTCCCTGGCCCTCGCTAGCCTGCTCCCTGGCCCACTCGCTAGCCTGCTCCCTGGCCCACTCGCTAGCCTGCTCCCTGGCCCACTCGCTAGCCTGCTCCCTGGCCCACTCGCTAGCCTGCTCCCTGGGCCACTTGCTAGCCTGCTCCCTGGTCCTCGCTAGCCTGCTCCCTGGCCCACTCGCTAGTCTGCTCCCTGGGCCACTCGCTACCCTGCTCCCTGGGCCACTCGCTACCCTGCTCCCTGGGCCACTCGCTAGCCTGCTCCCTGGGCCACTCGCTAGCCTGCTCCCTGGGCCACTCGCTACCCTGCTCCCTGGCCCACTCGCTACCCTGCTCCCTGGCCCACTCGCTACCCTGCTCCCTGGCGCACTCTCTAGCCTGCTCCCTGGCGCACTCGCTAGCCTGCTCCCTGGCCCTCGCTAGCCTGCTCCCTGGCCCTCGCTAGCCTGCTCCCTGGCCCACTCGCTAGCCTGCTCCCTGGCCCACTCGCTAGCCTGCTCCCTGGCCCACTCGCTAGCCTGCTCCCTGGCCCTCGCTAGCCTGCTCCCTGGCCCTCGCTAGCCTGCTCCCTGGCCCACTCGCTAGCCTGCTCCCTGGCCCACTCGCTAGCCTGCTCCCTGGGCCACTTGCTAGCCTGCTCCCTGGTCCTCGCTAGCCTGCTCCCTGGCCCAGTCGCTAGTCTGCTCCCTGGGCCACTCGCTACCCTGCTCCCTGGCCCTCGCTAGCCTGCTCCCTGGCCCTCGCTAGCCTGCTCCCTGGCCCACTCGCTAGTCTGCTCCCTGGCCCACTCGCTAGCCTGCTCCCTGGCCCACTCGCTAGCCTCCTCCCTGGCGCACTCGCTAGCCTGCTCCCTGGCCCTCGCTAGCCTGCTCCCTGGCCCTCGCTAGCCTGCTCCCTGGCCCTCGCTAGCCTGCTCCCTGGCCCACTTGCTAGCCTGCTCCCTGGCGCACTCGCTAGCCTGCTCCCTGGCCCACTCGCTAGCCTGCTCCCTGGCCCTCGCTAGCCTGCTCCCTGGCCCACTCGCAACACTGCTCCCTGGGCCACTCGCTAGCCTGCTCCCTGGGCCACTCGCTAGCCTGCTCCCTGGCCCACTCGCTAGCCTGCTCCCTGGCCCTCGCTAGCCTGCTCCCTGGCCCACTCGCTAGCCTGCTCCCTGGCCCACTCGCTAGCCTGCTCCCTGGCCCACTCGCTAGCCTGCTCCCTGGTCCTCGCTAACCTGCTCCCTGGCCCACTCGCTAGCCTGCTCCCTGTCGCACTCGCTAGTCTGCTCCCTGGCCCACTCGGTAGCCTGCTCCCTGGCCCTCGCTAGCCTGCTCCCTGGCCCTCGCTACCTTGCTCCCTGGCCCTCTCTAGCCTGCTCCCTGGCCCACTTGCTACCCTGCTCCCTGGCCCACTCGCTAGCCTGCTCCCTTGCCCACTTGCTACCCTGCTCCCTGGCCCACTCGCTAGCCTGCTCCCTGGGCCACTTGCTAGCCTGCTCCCTGGTCCTCGCTAGCCTGCTCCCTGGCCCACTCGCTAGTCTGCTCCCTGGGCCACTCGCTACCCTGCTCCCTGGCCCTCGCTAGCCTGCTCCCTGGGCCACTCGCTAGCCTGCTCCCTGGGCCACTCGCTAGCCTGCTCCCTGGCCCACTCGCTACCCTGCTCCCTGGGCCACTCGCTAGCCTGCTCCCTGGGCCACTCGCTAGCCTGCTCCCTGGCGCACTCGCTAGCCTTCTCCCTGGCCCTCGCTAGCCTGCTCCCTGGCCCTCGCTAGCCTGCTCCCTGGCCCACTCGCTAGCCTGCTCCCTGGCCCACTCGCTAGCCTGCTCCCTGGCCCACTCGCTAGCCTGCTCCCTGGCCCTCGCTAGCCTGCTCCCTGGCCCACTCGCTAGCCTGCTCCCTTGCCCACTTGCTACCCTGCTCCCTGGCCCACTCGCTAGCCTGCTCCCTGGGCCACTTGCTAGCCTGCTCCCTGGTCCTCGCTAGCCTGCTCCCTGGCCCAGTCGCTAGTCTGCTCCCTGGGCCACTCGCTACCCTGCTCCCTGGCCCTCGCTAGCCTGCTCCCTGGGCCACTCGCTAGCCTGCTCCCTGGGCCACTCGCTAGCCTGCTCCCTGGCCCACTCGCTACCCTGCTCCCTGGCCCTCGCTAGCCTGCTCCCTGGCCCACTCGCTAGCCTGCTCCCTGGCGCACTCGCTAGCCTGCTCCCTGGCCCTCGCTAGCCTGCTCCCTGGCCCTCGCTAGCCTGCTCCCTGGCCCACTCGCTAGCCTGCTCCCTGGCCCACTCGCTAGCCTGCTCCCTGGCCCTCGCTAGCCTGCTCCCTGGCCCTCGCTAGCCTGCTCCCTGGCCCACTCGCTAGTCTGCTCCCTGGGCCACTCGCTACCCCGCTCCCTGGCCCTCGCTAGCCTGCTCCCTGGCCCTCGCTACCTTGCTCCCTGGCCCTCTCTAGCCTGCTCCCTGGCCCACTTGCTACCCTGCTCCCTGGCCCACTCGCTAGCCTGCTCCCTTGCCCACTCGCTACCCTGCTCCCTGGCCCACTCGCTAGCCTGCTCCCTGGGCCACTTGCTAGCCTGCTCCCTGGCACTCGCTAGCCTGCTCCCTGGCCCACTCGCTAGCCTGCTCCCTGGCCCTCGCTAGCCTGCTCCCTGGCCCTCGCTAGCCTGCTCCCTGGCCCACTCGCTAGTCTGCTCCCTGGCCCACTCGGTAGCCTGCTCCCTGGCCCTCGCTAGCCTGCTCCCTGGCCCTCGCTACCTTGCTCCCTGGCCCTCTCTAGCCTGCTCCCTGGCCCACTTGCTACCCTGCTCCCTGGCCCACTCGCTAGCCTGCTCCCTTGCCCACTCGCTACCCTGCTCCCTGGCCCACTCGCTAGCCTGCTCCCTGGGCCACTTGCTAGCCTGCTCCCTGGCCCAGTCGCTAGTCTGCTCCCTGGGCCACTCGCTACCCTGCTCCCTGGCCCTCGCTAGCCTGCTCCCTGGGCCACTCGCTAGCCTGCTCCCTGGGCCACTCGCTACCCTGCTCCCTGGCCCACTCGCTACCCTGCTCCCTGGCCCACTCGCTAGCCTGCTCCCTGGCCCACTCGCTAGCCTGCTCCCTGGCGCACTCGCTAGCCTGCTCCCTGGCCCTCGCTAGCCTGCTCCCTGGCCCTCGCTAGCCTGCTCCCTGGCCCACTCGCTAGCCTGCTCCCTGGCCCACTCGCTAGCCTGCTCCCTGGCCCTCGCTAGCCTGCTCCCTGGCCCTCCGCTAGTCTGCTCCCTGGCCCACTCGCTAGCCTGCTCCCTGGCCCACTCGCTAGCCTGCTCCCTGGCCCTCGCTAGCCTGCTCCCTGGCCCACTCGCTACACTGCTCCCTGGGCCACTCGCTAGCCTGCTCCCTGGCCCACTCGCTAGCCTGCTCCCTGGCCCACTCGCTAGCCTGCTCCCTGGCCCACTCGCTAGCCTGCTCCCTGGCCCACTCGCTAGTCTGCTCCCTGGGCCACTCGCTACCCTGCTCCCTGGCCCTCGCTAGCCTGCTCCCTGGGCCACTCGCTAGCCTGCTCCCTGGGCCACTCGCTACCCTGCTCCCTGGCCCACTCGCTACCCTGCTCCCTGGCCCACTCGCTAGCCTGCTCCCTGGCCCACTCGCTAGCCTGCTCCCTGGCGCACTCGCTAGCCTGCTCCCTGGCCCTCGCTAGCCTGCTCCCTGGCCCACTCGCTAGCCTGCTCCCTGGCCCACTCGCTAGCCTGCTCCCTGGCCCTCGCTAGCCTGCTCCCTGGCCCTCGCTAGCCTGCTCCCTGGCCCACTCGCTAGCCTGCTCCCTGGCCCACTCGCTAGCCTGCTCCCTGGCCCTCGCTAGCCTGCTCCCTGGCCCACTCGCTACACTGCTCCCTGGGCCACTCGCTAGCCTGCTCCCTGGCCCACTCGCTAGCCTGCTCCCTGGCCCACTCGCTAGCCTGCTCCCTGGCCCACTCGCTAGCCTGCTCCCTGGCCCACTCGCTAGCCTGCTCCCTGGCCCACTCGCTAGCCTGCTCCCTGGCCCACTCGCTAGCCTGCTCCCTGGCCCACTCGCTAGCCTGCTCCCTGGCCCACTCGCTAGCCTGCTCGCTTGAATTTATTCTCTCAGGGCTCATACAAAGGGAGTTATTGACTATCTGCACTATTGTGGTTTGCTGGAACCTGGTGCCTGAAAATCTCATCACAGCCTGTTTTCAGCAGGTACTTTGTATCAGCAACAACTAGCATTTATTTAGCGCCCGTCACTGGAGTAGTGTCTTGGAGCGCTTAACAGTGACATATTTTGATTCTGAAAAGCAGAAGTCATTGGGAACACTCAGCAGGTCAGGCAGCGTCTGTGGAGAAAGGAAAGTGATGAAGGGTTGTGGACCCGAAACGTTGACTCACTTTCCTTTCTCCATAGATGCTGCCTGACCTGCTGAGTGCTCCCAGCGACTTTTGTTTTTGTTTTCAGATTTCCAGCATCTGCAGTATTTTGCATTCAGTTTGATGCTGAGCGCAGGGAGAAAGGGGAGATGACCTTATGTACGGTCGAAGAGGAATTCTGATCTGAAGACTGGGCAATGAGGGAGTAAGGCTTTAGTGGGAGAAAAAACTTTATCCCCAGTGACCCAGATTTCAAAACAGTTTATCTATTTTCCAGTGCTGGGATGTGGGACGGGATCAGGTTGCATTGTCGGAGATGAGACAGTAGACAGAGTCTGTGCCTGTTTAGGTGGATGTTAAAGATCCCCTGGAGCTATTCCAAAAAGAGAGAAAAAGAAGTTTCTCTCCCGGTGTCGTGGCCGACAATCCCCCAGATACAAATCAGTCAGTCACGTCATGGCTGATGGTGGGGCAATGCCGTGCATACATTGGTTGCCGTGTTGCCTACAAAGTACACGGTCACTACAGTTTACAGTGCAGCGCTTTGAAATGTCCCCTCGATGTGAAAGGTGCTGTAACAAATACATATTATTGATATGATTGAAGAAAACATTCATATAAGCAAAAAGGTAATTAAATCAGTTGAACTATATCTATATATATATATTCTTGGCAGAATGATCTAAAGCTATTTGTAATCCCTACAGGTAAGATCACGAAGGGAACAAATAGTGGTGGAGGATGCCTACACGTCTAAAGCAGTGACGGTTGCCATGGTAACCTCTCCTCCATTCTCAGCCTAAGTATGCATTAATTGTGCCAATTTGTTCCTGCTAAAACATCATTAAAATTATACTCCATCTTATCAGAAGAAAGAGAATGAAACAAAAATGATTCACTTCAAATGTCATCACCATGGTTTCATTTCATAACTTGACTTTATTTAAACTCTTCGCGGTGTGAAGGAGCCTAATCATTTTTCTTGCATTTTAATTTGCAGTGAAACGTTTTTTTTTGAATGTCGAAGCAAGCGCTGTGTTAACCTGCGAAGCGAGTGACAGCTCAGCTCTGTGCTCATCAGTTAAAGTGAAGGACAAGTTGTTTGGAAATAATCTGCATTTCACAATAAAAGCCACACGGCTTCGCTTGGGATTACTGTCCTTAGACATTGGCTTCGTTCCCAATCAGTTCTGTGGGTGAGGATGCCCACTGTCCGTCAGCCCATAAAAAACACAGTCACTACACTACATTACAATATATCCTCTGGAGTGCTTTGGTACATCCTCCCAACATGAAAGGTACTGTACCAAATGTAAGAATTTATTATTATTATTAGTTAAACTGGTTTCCTCAACTCCAAGGCAGTGAGATAGAGGCTCAGAACAGAGGGTCAGTCTCGAGAGAGGAGAAACCTCATAGAGGTGCAGGAATTTTAAATGGAATTGAAAAAGCAAACTTAGAATAATACTTTAGGATGCACCAAGACAGTGGAACAAGAGGACATTGGTCTAAGAGTTGCAAAGGGCACTATCAGGACAGACACCAGGAAGTGTTTCTTTACCCAGAAGGTAATTAACGACTAGAACAGGTTGCCAGGAAGGGGGTGGGGGGGGTTGAGGTCAGGACACTGAGACTCCGTTAAAAAGCAGCTGGATATTGTGATGGGAGGGCGGTAGGATGTGGATTCTGGGAGGATGAGATAAAATGGGCTGAAGAGTCTTCATCTGAACCTATGATGTGGTTTTGTGTAAGGAACAAAGAAACATTTGCTGCCCACCATGATTTCTTCTGGATCCTGTACCTTCCATTCTCTCTCTATAATAATAATAATAATAATAATCCTTACATTTGATATAGCGCTTTTCATGTTGGGAGGATGTCCCAAAGCGCTTCACAGAACACACTGTAAAGTGAGTTGACTGTATATTTGTGGGCGAATGCGGCAGCCAATTGCGTACAGCAATGTCCCACAAACAGTCGTGGATTGAAAATGACCAATTTATTACTGTTTTTGGTTTTGGAGGGATTATTATTAGGCTCTGTGTGGAGTAAGGAAACTTGCCCAAGGTTTCGCCCTCTGCCTGGAATTGAACTCAGGTCTCTCACTTGCAAAGCGAGTGCACTAACCACTGAGCTACAGGACTCCACTCTCTGTCTTGTTCAGGAGCCACTGAGGAAGGACTTCAGAATCGTGCTGGAGACGAGCCAGTCAATGAATGTGTTGGGCCTGATGGCATTCTGCATTGTGCTTGGTCTGATCATGAGCAAGATGGGAAAAGAGGCAGCACCACTAATCTCAATCTTTGACTCTTTCAACAAAGTCATAATGAGAGTGGTTACTATTGTAATGTGGCGAGTACAGGATTGCAAGAGATCGGCCCATCACTTCTTGTAAATCACCTTCTGCCTTGCAAACGTAACTCAGAGCCAATCACCCAGTTATGTCACCCTGGCTCAGGTGGTAGCACTCTGCCTTCTGTGTCAGAAGGTAGGAGATTTAAGCCTCGAGTCGGGCACTTTGAGCTCCTGTAGGCCAGGCTGGCAATTCACTGCAGTGCTGGGGGGAGCTCTACTTTACCAGCGATGCCGTCATTTGGATGAGACGTTAAACCGAGATCCCGCCTGCCTGTTGAGGTCGACATTAATGATCAAAGGAGATGGAGAGGGTGTGGGCGGGGGCTTCTCAGGGTCCTGGCCGACAATTTTGTGGTCCTCCCCCACCACCCACCCACCCCCAGTTAAATTGTTCATTCAATTCATGGCTTTTGTGAGACATTTCTGTGTGCTCCTACACCTGTTTATAATTTACACAGTCACTATACTTTACAGTGAATCTTGTGAAGCAGTTTGTGCTCCTGATGTGAAAGGTACGATATCGAACACAAGCAATATTATTCTCACTCCTGTTATCCATTATGTTTGTACCTTGTCCACCCAGATACATGCCCGTTGGTCTGTTTTTCCTGATTGCCAGCAAGATTATTGAAATGGACGACTGGGAGATTTTCAAACAATTAGGTTTGTACATCACAACCGTTCTTGGAGGGTAAGAGAGCAAGAGATATGATTATTTCCCTCCAAAGAGCAGAGCCCATGAAGGAATGCCACGTACGTTCCAAACAGAAAGGAGCGGGACAAATGTTTGGTTGCTAAAAGGATTGTGGCTTATTGCAATACCACCCTCCTCCCCCAGTGTAGGAAATGAGGATAAATTTGGGTTAAATAGCACAAAAAATGGGTTAATGTCATTTTCTCCAACCCACCCTTGCTTGTTTGCCCCCTCTCTCCACTCAGCTAACTCAGACCACACAGAGTCAGTACAGCTCAAACCTTCAGCCTCTAAATATGACCCTAACAACTGGTACTCCCTCCTCTACCTCTCCACCTCACTTTCCCTCTCTCTATTTCTCTTTAAATGGGGAAAGAGTGGGACAGTGGGCCAAAGAGCCGGCCAGCACAGACACGGAGGGCAGAATGGTTCAAGAACCAATCCTTATGTTTGAGTTTGTGGGATGCATTAATAATAATAATAATAATAACAACAATAATCTTTGAGTTTCATGCAGGGCCTTTCATGTGGGGAGGACATCTCAAAGTGCTTTGCAGGATTTACTGAATAGTGTAGTCACTGTATGTTTTTGTAGGTCAACATGGCAGCCCATTTGAGCATAGCAATGTCCCACAGACAGGCATGAAGTGAATGACTGTTGGCCAGGACACCGGGGGAGAATCTTCCCTGCTCTTTACAGGTAATGCCACAGAATCTTTAGCATCCACCTGATGAGCACGAGGTTTAATGTCTCATCTGAAGGATTGCACCTCTAACAAGGCAGTGCACCTCCAGCACTGCATTGGAGTGTCAGCCTAGGCTATGTGAGCTCAAGGTCCTGACACCTTGAACCCACAACCTTCCGACTCAGAGGCGTGTTCTAGCAATTGAACAAGGCTGATATCTTTTCACTCTAAAACTATCCCCAAATCCTTTTGTGGTGCCTTCAATGTCAATAATAAAACCTCAATTCTCCTTCTCCATTATTATGTCCCATTACAGTTCAGCTACCTTGCCTGTGACTTTCAAATCCGTTGAAGAAAAGATTGGCGTCAGCAACACTGTGTCTAGGGTTTTCCTCCCATTAGCGACTACAATCAACCTGAACGGTTCTGCCCTGTATCAAGCTGTGGCTGTCATTTTTATTGCCAGGTTAACGGTTACTCCCTGAACTTCACACAGATAATCGTCTTAAGGTCGGTATTCGCATCGAATCACTTCACAGCCACAACTTCAGTTTAGGAAACTGGGTGAATGGTGATGGTGGAAAAGCAGTCAATAGAGTTGGGATTGTTCCCTCTTGGCTCCTGTTAACCTGGCAATGGCCGGGGTTGGTCTGCACACGCAAGCCACGGAAAGCTTGATAGTCAGCTTTCGCAAGTGAATTGCTACATGGATTTATTGGGTTGAATTCCAGCAGTTACCCCCAGTGAACTCTCTGGGCTGCTGCGGTTTTAATAATAATAATCATCCTTACATTTGATAAAACGCCTCATCACCTCATTGAGAAGTCTTAAAGCGCTTCACAGGATACATTGTAAAGTGGAGTGACTGTGTATTTTGTGGGTGATTTAGATAATGAAATTCCCAGCAGTTATCCCCAATCCACACACTGGTCTCCTCAAGCTTTGGCTTTCGTCAACCTGGAAATTAATGGTAGTACACAGGGGTAGAGGGCCACCGTGATGGGGGGAGAGTGTTAATGTCGGGGGGGGGGGGGGGGGGGGAGGGAGAGGGGCAGTGTGGGGCGGGGAGAGGGGCAGTTTGGGAGGAGAGGGGCAATGGGGTGGGGGAGAGGAGCAGTGTGGGGGAGAGGGCAGTGGGGTGGGGAGAGGAGCAGTGTGGGGAGAGGAGCAGTGTGGGGGAGAGGAGCAGTGTGGGAGGAGAGGGGCAGTGGGGTGGGTAAGAGAGGGTCAATGTAGGGGAGGGAAAAGAGGGCAGTGGGGGGGAGGAGCAATGTGTGGGGGGGAGAGGGGCAGTGGGGGAGGAGCAATGTGTGGGGGGGGGAAGAGAGGCAGTGTAGGGGGGGAAGAGGGGCAGTGGGGGGAGGGGGCAGTGTGGTGGGGGGAGAGGGGCAGTGTGGGGAGTGGGCAGTGTGGTGGGGGGGAGAGGGGGCAGTGTGGGGAGTGGGCAGTGTGGTGGGGGGGAAGAGGGGCAGTGGGGGGAGGGGGCAGTGTGGTGGGGGGGGAGAGGGGCAGTGTGGGATGGGAGGGGCGTTAAGGAATGGCCTGAGGTGGTGCAAGTTGTCATTAACGTTTGTAAATTTTCTTTTATTATTTTCTTATTATTATTTTGTTTATTTTTTCATCTGGGGTATAGTTTAGGATGTCAAGCGCGTGCCGGGATAGTGGAAGGAGGCCAACTAGATAGACTTTTCTCGCCAGCGAATTCTAATGTTCTTATCTTCTCATCTTCTCCAAACCTCACAGCCACAGTCTCCAGCAGAGCAGGCTCCGGGGTACCGAGCACAGGGGCAGTTGCCATGATGACCACGTTAGCTGCGGTGGGTCTGCCGTTCGATGACATACTGACAGTGGACTGGCTCCTATAAGTGAAAGATTTGTCCTCTGCGTGTGTCTGCTTAGCTCACGTTAGTTAAGGGAGATGTCAGGCTGGCTCAGTCTGTTTGCCGCAGTCACTGCACCTTACACTGGATTCCTGGCGATGCCCACGTTGAGACTGGGGTCCTCTCGAGGTGAAGGGCGGGAGCTGCATCAAATGCAAGGGATTTTTTTCATTGTTAACCTCGCTATGACGCGTGTATCACGTGAAATCAATCAATCAATCAATCAATAAACAAACAAACAAATAAAAGCTTAGAGATAATGCAGGGCTGTCCGTGCGCTGTTCATTGAATGCCCCGTCGTCAAGAACATCGTCAGTGTTTGCTTTATCTGTTATTTCCGTGATTCTGTCTGTGGTTGTGTTTTAAAAACATCAAAGGTGGAGATTTCTGTCAGGATTCCTTAATTCAGAACTCTGGAATTAGGCCTTCACAGAAAATCTTTCCAGCTCGATCAATCACAACATCCCTAACCTCCAGAACTCCCTCCATCTTCCCTTCAATCTCACCCCATCTCTATCACTTCCTTAAAACCTACCTGTTCCACTCTGCCTATGGTCACCTCTCTCTTTCTTGCTCCCCTCTCCTTGGTTTCTTTCCTACCCCGGCTTTATAAAGTGCCTTGAGATGTTATTCAATGATTATACTTCAATCATTGCTGTAACTATCATTGTTATTCAATTATTGCCACGTAAGTGCAAGTGGTTTTACTTTCGTTACGCATTTCCTATAATAATAATAATCCTTGCATTTGATATATCTATAAAGTCAAGAACTTTACTGCGTTTGTGTGAAGTGTAGTGACTGTGTATTTTGTAGGCAAACACAGTAGCCAATTAGTACTTAGTAATGTCCCAAAAGCACCGATGAAGTGAATGATCAGTTTTATCAAAGGGGATTGTTGGCCAGGACACTGGGGAGAAACTCCCTTCTCTTTGCGAATCGAGATCTTTGACATCCACTGACCATTTAACGCTTCATCCAAAGGATGGCAACTCCAACGATGCACTGCTCCCCCCAGCGCTGCATCGACTGTGATCTTGACGTGGGGCTTGAACCCACCACTCTCTGACCTGGAGGTGAGAGTAGGACAACTGAACCAGGCTGACACGTGTTAGAGATGCAGACCTCTGTGCCGTTTAACCCCTCCTGTGAGTAGCGCTAATTTATTTCCTTTATTTGCTGGTTAGGGGACCGCTTCAGAACGATGGTGACTGTGCTGGGAGACGGGATCGGGGCAGGAATCGTGGACCATCTATCAATCCAGGACTTGAAATGACATGAGCTTCAGGTCAAAATATTATCAAGAATCATCAGGCCATTTAAAGTCGGCTTGTTGCAGTGTGTTATCCCAGGATGTTAAACTCAAGCCTTAGTTCATTTCCTTCCTGTGGTGCAAAATAGTTTTACATGTTGCCAAAAAGGAAATCTAATTGTGCAAAATCATATAATAATAAAACACAATTCTTGCGTGTGATTATAGCATCTTATCGGTCAGAATGTCCCAAAGGGTTTACTGCAAAAACTATAAAGAGCTTTGACAGGTTGAATAGTGAGCAACTGTTTCTTCGTCAGCAGAATTGAGGACCAGAGGCCATTATCTTAAACTCGAGCTGAAACCTTCAGAAGTTGTATAAGGAATCGTGTTTTCAGGCTGCAGTGGGATTCACTCCCCAGAGGGCAGTGGAGGCAGAGACCGTTGAAAAATTTTCAAGGCTAATAGACGCGGGAAAGCGGGACCGGCTCAGGGGCCGACTCCGCTCTTACGTACAATCACTGCACTCCGTGAGAATTATGGAAAGTGCTTCAATCCACACTTATTGCCCACAAAGTGTAGAGTCAATTCACTTCACAGTGTGTCCTGTGAAGCGCTTTGAGATGTTTTGATGACGTGACGCGGCGCCGGTCAAATCCCGGCATTGTTATTGCTCCCTCAGAAGCCGTTCTTCCAGTTTGTGTTCGCGGCGACTGATCAACAACTGATCAACAACTGATCAACAACTGCCACAATTCCACCATTATCCAACACCAGGACAACTGCTGCAATCCCGGCTCTCGCCACAGGGGCTCTGTGCTGTGCTGGGGGCGGGGCTGTGCTGGGGGCGGGGCGGGGGCGGGGCGGGGCTGTGCTGGGGGCGGGGCTGTGCTGGGGGCGGGGCTGGGGGCTGTGCTGGGGGCGGGGCGGGGCTGTGCTGGGGGCGGGGCGCGGGGCGGGGCTGTACTGGGGGCGGGGCTGTGCTGGGGGCGGGGCTGGGGGCTGTGCTGGGGGCGGGGCGGGGCTGGGGGCGGGGCGGGGGCGGGGCTGGGGGCGGGGCTGGACTGGGGGCGGAGCTGGGCTGGGGCGGGGCGGGCGGGGCTGGGGGGCGGGGCTGGGGGCGGGGCTATGCTGGGGCGGGGCGGGGCTGGGGGCGGGGCTGGGGGCGGGGCTATGCTGGGGCGGGGCGGGGGCGGGTCGGGGTAGGAACCTCTGTCCGGGGTCTGGCGGCTCCGGGGACAGGTTTGGCGGCGGCTCCGGTGCTGATGGAGCGGTTTCGGGTCCGACACATTGTTCAGTGAGTAAATACCCCTCACACCCACCCACAGGGGGTCACACCCCCCACACCACCCACAGGGGGTCACACACCCCCCCCACCCACAGGTCACACCACACCCACAGGGGTCACACCCCCCCCACACCCACCCACAGGGGGTCACACACCCCCCCACACCCACCCACAGGGGGTCACACCCCCCCCACACACCACAGGGGGTCACACCCCCCCACACCCCCACAGGGGTCACACCCCCCCACACACCACAGGGGGTCACACACCCCCCACACACCCACAGGGGGTCACACCCCCCCCACACACCACAGGGGTCACACACACCCCCCACACACACCCCCCACCCCACAGGGGGTCACACCCCCCCCACACCCACCCACAGGGGGTCACACCCCCCCACACACACACAGGGGGTCACACACCCCCCACACACACACAGGGGGTCACACCCCCCCCACACCCACCCACAGGGGGTCACACACCCCCCACACCCACCCACAGGGGGTCACACCCCCCCACACCCACCCACAGGGGTCACACCCCCCCCCACACACACAGGGGGTCACACCCCCCCCACACCCACCCACAGGGGGTCACACCCCCCCACACCCACCCACAGGGGGTCACACCCCCCCCACACCCACCCACAGGGGGTCACACACCCCCCACACACACACAGGGGGTCACACACCCACCCACAGGGGGTCACACACCCCCCACACACACACAGGGTGTCACACACCCCCACACATACCCCCACACACAGGGGGTCACACCCCCCCCCCACACACACACACAGGGGGTCACACACACACCCCCACACACACAGGGGGTCACACACACCCCCCCACACACACACACACACAGGGGGTCACACACCCCCACACATACCCCCACACACAGGGGGTCACACACCCCCACAAACAGGGGCTCATATACACACACACACAGGGGGTCACACACACACACAAGGTCACATACACACACACACACACACAGGGCAACACACATATACACACAGGGGATCACACCCTGAGATAGAGAGACATGGAGCACACAGTAAATCACATACGCAAGGAAGAGAGACAGTGAGACAGACGAGAGAGAGTGAGAGAGTGAGTGAGTGAGTGAGACACAGAGAAAATAAGAGAATCACACAGTGAGCGCGAGAGACACACATAGTGAGTATAATATATAATAATCCTTATATTTAGTAATACAGAGAGAATCACAGTGAGAGAGAGAGACACACACACAGAGTACAATATGATAATCCTTATATTTAATAATACAGAGAGAGAAAGTCACTGAGAGCGATTGGGATAGAGACCCAGTGAGTAAATCACACGGAGAAAAAGAGCGTAAATGACACAGAGTGAGTGCGAGACAGTGATAGAGAGAGAGTAAGAGAGAAAATCAGAGACATTGAGAGAGAATGTATAAAAGCGCTCTGAGATGCTGTCCTACATGACGTGCGCTATATAAATGCAAGTTGTTGTTGTAAATCACACAGAGATACGTAGTGAGTAAATCAGAGAGTCTGAGAGAGAGCGAGACACACACACACACACAGTGCGACAAAATGAGTGAAGAGAGGGTGAGATATGCGCACACTAAGAACAAACAGATAAAGAGTACAGTGAGAGAGGGTGAAGGGGTAAAAGAGAGAGGCAGACACAGTGGGAGGGTAGTGAGGGAATAGAGGCAGGTAGGAAGATGCTATGAATTTGGGGTGACCAACTTTGCTTCATATCACCTTTAGTTTCAGAAACAATTACCATGAAATTGACCTCACCTTCAGCAATGTGTTCCAGAGTCAAGCTTCCCTCCTGCCCCACTTCTCCAGATGAGAAACCTGAACAGATCATAGAATTATACATCACAGAAGGAGGCCATTCAGCCCATCGTGTCTGTGCCGGCTCTTTGAAAAGAGCTTCCAAATCAACCCCACTCTCTCTCCGTAGCCCTGATCAACCCCACTCCCCTCTCATAGCCCTGATTAACCCCACTCCCCCACTCTCTCCCCATAGCCCTGATCAACCCCACTCCCCCGCTCTCTCCCCATAGCCCTGATCAACCCCACTCCCCCACTCTCTCTCCGTAGCCCTGATCAACCCCACTCCCCTCTCATAGCCCTGATTAACCCCACTCCCCCACTCTCTCCCCATAGCCCTGATCAACCCCACTCCCCCACTCTCTCTCCGTAGCCCTGCAAACATGTCCTCCCCAAATTATTATCAACTTTCCTCTTAAAAGTTGTTAAGGAATCGGCTTCCCCCAGCCTTTCAGGCAATGCATTCCAGATCCCAACAACTTACTGCGTGAAAACATTTCTCCTCCCCTCTGTTTCTTTTAAATCGGTGTCCTCAGGTTACCAACCCAGCCACCAGAAATAGTTTCTCCTTGTTCACCCTATGGAATCCCCTCATAATTTTGAAAACTTCGATTAAGTCTCCTCTTAACCTTCTCTGCTCCAAGGAGAATAATCCCGGCTTCTCCAGTCTCTCCTGATAACTGAAGTCCCTCATTCCTGGTACCATCCTGGTCAATCTCCTTTGTACCCTCTTCAATGCCTTGACATCCTTCCTAAAGTGTGGGGCCCAGAACTGAGCACAGTCTCTAACTGAGGCCTAACCAGTGTTTTATATAAAGGTTCATCATAACTTCCTGACTTGTGTATTCTATGCCCCTATTTATAAAGCCCAGTATCCCGTATGTGTTTTTAACAGCTGTATCTACCTGTCCGGCCACCTTCAAAGATTTACTTATATGAACCCCAGGTCTCTCTGTTCCTTCACCCCCTTGCCCAAGGGCGAAACCTTGGCCAAGTTTCCTTATTCCCCACGACTAATAATAATTCCTCCAAAACAAAACAATAATACATTGGTCATTTTCAATCCACGACTGTTTGTGGGACGCTGCTGTGCGCAATTGGCTGCCGCGTTTGCCCACAAATATAAGTCAATTCACTTTACAGCATATTCTGTGAAGCGCTTTGAGATGTCGAGAAGACATGAAAAGCGCTATATCAAATGCAAGGATTATTTTTATAATTATTATTAAGATGATCCCAATACCGACCCCTGGAGGACACCACTGCACACTTCCCTCCAGTCAGAAAAACAACCGTTCACCACCACTCTCTGCTCTCTGTCTCCCAGCCAGTTCTGTATCCACTGCCACTAATAATGATAATAATAATAATAATCCTTGCATTTGATATAGCGCTTTTCACGTCAGGAGGACGTCCCAAAGCGCTTCACAGAACACACTGTAAAGTGAATTGACTGTATATTTGTGGGCGAACGCGGCAGCCAATTGCGCACAGCAGTGTCCCACAAACAGTCGTGGATTGAAAATGACCAATTTATTATTGTTTTTGTTTTGGAGGGATTATTATTAGGCTCTGTGTGGAGTAAGGAAACTTGCCCAAGGTTTCGCCCTCTGCCGGGAATTGAACCAGGTCTCTCACTTGCAAAGCGAGTGCACTAACCACTGAGCTACAGGACTGTCCCTTTAATACCGTGGGCTTATATTTTGATGATAAGTCTCTTATATGGCACTTTATCAAACGCCTTTTGAAAATCCACATAAACTACATCAACTGCACTACCTTCATCCACCCTCTCTGTTACTTCATCAAAAAACTATCAGGTTTGTTTGACACGATTTGCCTTTAACAAACCCGTGTTGACTGTCCTTTATTAACCCATATTTTTCTAAGTGAAAATATATTTTGTCCTGGATTATAGTCTCTAGAAGTTCCCCACTACTGACGTTGGGCTGACTGGCCTGTAGTTCCCAGTTTATCCTTCTACCCCTTTTGGTACGGGGGAATAACAGTTGCAAACCTCCAGTCCTCTGGCACCACACCGGTGTCCAACAAGGATAGAAAGATTGTGGCCAGAGCTTCCTTGAATTCCCCCCTTACTTTCCTCAGTATCCTAGGATGCATCCTGTCCGGATCAGGTGACTTATCTACCTTGACAACCTTTTTAGTTCCTCCTCTCAGTTTATTCTTATCCAATTTCTCTCCCCTCTCCTCCAATACTGTGGCATCAGCTGCATCCTCGTTTTTTTGTGAAGTCAAATGCAAAGTACTCATTCAGTACGTCAGCCATGTCCTCTGCCTCCACAAGAAGATTTCCTCTTTGGTCCCTAATTGGACCCACCCTACCTTTGACTAACCTTTTATTCTTTATATGCTTCTAAAATACCTTAGTGTTCCTTTTTATGTTACCCGCTAATCTTTTCTCATACAATCTCTTTGCCCCTCTTATTTCCTTTCTCAGTTCTCCACTGTACTTTCTATATTCTGTTTGATTGTCTTCTGTATTTTAGACCTGACATTTATCATAAACCTGCTTTTTCTGTTCTATTTGAATCCCAATTTCTTTATTTATCCAGGGAGGTTTGGATGCCCTACCTTTCCCTTTTGTGAGAATGTATTTGTTCTGTCCCCAAACTATCTCCTCCTTCAAGGCTTCCCATTGCTTGTTGGCTGTTTTACCTGCCAATCTTTCTTTCCAGTCCACCTTGGCTAGATCCCTTTTCAATTCACTGAAATTAGCCCTCTACCAGTTGAATATCTTCACATTTGATTGATACTTGTCCCTTTCCATAACTACTCTAATCCTAACGATGTTGTGATCACTATTGTCCAGATACTCTCCCACTGAAACCTGCCCCACTTTATTCCCCAGAACGAGATCCAGCACTGCTCCCTTCCTCATTGGGCTGGAAACATACTGATCCAGAAAGTTATCCTGCACATATTTCAGGAATCCTTCCCCCTCCTTGCCCTTTACACTGTTATTTTGCCAGTCTATGTTAGGACAATTGAAGTCCCCCATTATCACCACTCTATTGGTTTTGCATCTTTCTGAAATCTGCTGCAGATTTGCTCATCCATCTCCATCCCACTATTCGGTTGTCCGTAGTATACACCTAACACAGTAACAGCTCATTTTCTGCTCCTTAACTCTAATCAACTCTAATAGATTCTGTTTTGGACCCTCTTGCACATTGGCCCTTTCCAAGGCAATAACTGTGTCTTTAATCAATATTGCCACACCACCTCCTTTTTTCCCTTCCCGACCCATCCTGAATACATTGCAGCCAGGAATATTCAGCTCCCATTCCTGCCCGTGTTTGAGCCAAGTCTCCGTTATTGCCACGGCATCATAACCCCATGTGACAACTTGAGCTGCAGCTCACCAACCTTATTATCACACTCCAACAACAACAACAACAAGATTCCATTTATAAAGCGCCTTTCACGTCGGGAGGATGTCCCAAAGCGCTGCACAGTTGGGTCATGACCCGAGCAGGGGGGAAATGGTCAGGGTGAGGGGAGGGGGGGGGAGCGAGGAGGGGGGAAATGGTCAGGGTGAGGGGAGGGAGGGAGCGAGGAGGGGGTGCATTTACACACATGCATC
This sequence comes from Callorhinchus milii, assembly GCF_018977255.1. NCBI lineage: Eukaryota > Metazoa > Chordata > Chondrichthyes > Chimaeriformes > Callorhinchidae > Callorhinchus > Callorhinchus milii. Next base: position 749,564 of record NW_024704746.1, on the reverse strand, counting down.
CAAGACACTGAGTCTGTTCTGCATTTCTCCCCCATCTAATCCCATTGCTATTCGTCTCTCCCGGCCCTCTATGTAACTTGTTTGTCCTCTCTGATGTTACATCCTGATTCCCTTCCCCACTTGAAATTAGTTTAAACCCTTCCCCATAGCATCAGTTAACCTTCCTGGGAGGACATTGGTCCCAGTCCTGTTCAAGTGAAACCTATCCACCTTTTACTGGACCCACCTACCCCAGAACTGGTCCCAATGTTCCAGGAACCTGAAGCCCTCCTTTCTGCACTGTTTCTCCAGCCATACATTCATATGTTTGATCCTATTGTTTTGATCCACTTGCACGAGGCACTGGGAGTAATCCAGAGATCACCACCTTTGATGTCCTACTCTTTAACATTTTCCCTAGCTTCTGATGCTCTCCCTGTAGGTTCTCATCCCTTTTTTTTCCATTCATCATGGCTCCCAACATGGATCATGACTTCTGGATGTTCCCCTTCCCCCTGTAGAATATTTTGCACCTGTTCTGTGATGTCTTCAACCCTGGCAGCATGGAGGCAACATAACATGCAAGAGTCACATCTTTAGTTGCAGAAACACTTGTCTACTCGTTTCACTGTTGTGTCCCCAATGACAATTACATTGACACTCTTCCCTGTATCCCCCTGAGCATCCATTTGCTTTTGACTCCCCTCCCAGAGGTGTCATCACCCTGACAGGTATTCACTGCAGAGAACCAGTTTGTGGCACACTCTCAGGGGATTTCTGTACTGCCCGTCCCCTCTCCCTACCATGCCGAGTGGTCACCCACTCACTCTCCTGCTGAACCCTCTGTGGCTGTGGGGTGACCACCTACTGAAACGTTTTTGATCCATGAACTCTCCAGCCTCCCGTATGCTATGTAGTGACACCAGCTCAGAAACTCTGAGCTCCAGCTCAAGCAGCCGGAGGAACTTCCAACACACACCGTGTCTGTCCAGGGCTCACAAAGCCTCCTGGAGCTCCCACATTGTGCACGCAACCGGTATCAGCTGCGCTGCCATATTTCCAGACATGTTTTATATTATTTTAATATAAATATATTTTATGATTATTATCTCTTTCCCCCCACTCTGCACTAAATTTCCACTCTCGCCAAATTCCATAACAGAATTCTCACTCTATGCCATCTAAAATTCCCAGTCTTCCAAATTCCTTAAAATAATTCCTTAAAAGTTCCCTCTGCTCTCGCAATTCTCCCCTTTATATAGGCCTCTGATACAACCAGTTTCAACTGGTCAGCAAATAATTAACTAATCCCTAACATCTGGCCTGAGACTAACTGCTGATTTGACTTGTTTACCTGTTTGTTTACCTCAGGCCACTGAAATTCTTGTTCATGCCCTCATCACCTCCAGGTTCGACTATGCAAACGCTCTGCTTGTCGGCCTTTCCAACTCCTCCCTCCACAGCTGCAGATAATCCAGAACTCTGCAGCCCATGTCCTCTCGCGCACCAAACTCCTTGACCCCATCTCCCCCATTCTCGCCCAACTCCATTGGCTCCCTATCCTTCAGAGGTTCCAGTTCAAGATCCTGACATACGAAGCCCTCCAAGGCCTCGCCCCACCCTACCTCTGCGACCTCCTAACCCTCTACCAACCCGGCAGCTCCCACCGCTCAGCCGCCTCCGACCTGCTCCCAAGTTCCCCGACCCACCCATCTCACCATTGGCGGGAGAGCCTTCAGATACTCTGTCCCCAACCTCTGGAATTCCATCCCCCAGTCACTCTGCCTCGCCCTCTCCTTAGCTTCTTTCAAGTCCCGCCTCAAGACCCTCCTCTTCAACCATGCCATGGGCCACCCGCTTCCACTTCCCTCCCTTCTCCCTCCCTGACCACAGCTCGGGTCTGAAATACTGTACACTGTCCAGCTCCTTGGGACGTCCTCCCGACGTGAAAGGCACTATACAAATGTAATCTTGTTGTTGTTGTTGTTTGAAAAGTTATTTTGCTCAAGAAGCAGCTCCACTCTTTTGCTAAAAGAAAGAGTTCTCTCTTGCTCAAGAATTCCCACTCTCACCAAATTCCTCAAGTAGAATCCTCACTCTGTTCCACCTCACTCAGTTCCCTCCTCACTTTGGTGAGCTCTCTGTTCGATAAATAAATACTCGTAACTTTTTTNGGGGGTGTGGGGTATCAAAAACGTGTTCCATAATGGCTCATGTAGTACTGAACTGGGTGATATTGGACGTTTTCGATGGTTTAACAGGACAAACCATGTTGGTCCCATGATCAGTCCCAGTAATGTGGTTTGTGGTGTGTTAGCTTCAGTAGGATGGGAGTGTCACGATTGGGCTCCCCTGGATTCCGTGGGGTACAAACTGCTCCAGTATTCATCTTGAAAGTAGAAACAAAAGTCGCTGGGAACACTCAGCAGGTCAGGCAGCATCTATGGAGAAAGAAAAGTGAGTCAACGTTTTGAGTCCACGACCTTTCATCAGAGCTGGGGCATGTTGGGAGGGAGAAGCTTTTAGGGGTTAACAGAGGCAGGGCAAGGAAGACAAAGGAGAAAATGGGGTAGAGGGCAGGGGATGATGAGTTAAATAGGTTTTAATGATGCAAAACAAAGGGGTGGGGGGGATTTTCAACAGCAGGGGAATAGAGGTGTTAATATTGCAGAACATAAGTGGAGGGAAAAAACTTGCAACAAAACAGGCAGATCAGGGAGAGAAAAGATGTGTCTGGGACCAAGATGATGTGGTGGTTATCACAGAAGAGAGGGAGGAGGAAGGTGAGCTGTTATGGTATGAAATTGTTGTAAGGTTCCCTAGCAGATCAATGAGGTGCTTGCTCGAGCTTGCGCTGTGGCTCATTGGAACAGCATAGGAGACGGTGGATGGAGAAAGATCATAGTGGTTACTCTTATAGAATCACAGAATCATACAGCATAAAAGAGGCCATTCGGCCCATCGTGTCTGCGCCGGCTCCTAAAAGAGCAATCCCACTCAATCCCACCGGCCCACTTTCTCTCCATAGCCCTGCAATCCTGTCCTCCCCAAATACCCATCCACTTCTCTCTTAAAAGTTGTTATTGAATTGGCTTCACTACCCTTTCCTCCTAACTGAGCAGCCATTTCAGAGGGTGCTAAGCATCACCCATGCAGAATGGCACTGACGTCACTCGCTGTCCAGACCATGTAAAAATGGTAGATTTCCTGGTGCCTGAAGGACATGTCACTTGGGCTCCTGATCTGTGCTGGAAATGAACATATGGATATTAAAAAGTTGCCCGAGGACCCAAGTGATGAAACATGTCCACCAGGAAGCCACCACTGACACATTGACATGAGGTAACATCATCAAGTTGGCCATTTTGGCCTTCCATGGGCCAGCCGGCAACTTACATGCTAAAAAAAAATTACCTGGGTAACAGGTCATCAGGTCACTGCTGACATCACATCATATCATATGCAGTGAATGCAGATTGCACCCCCTCCAATGCCCTGGTTGGGATTTTATTCACACCCCCCCCCCCCCCCCAGCTGGGTAACAACGCAAAATGAAATTTGTTTACTTATACATTTGAAAAAAAAACTTTGCATTAAAGGTTATAGAAATAATTTTTCTTTTCAATAGGTTCTTGCAACAAAATGCTTTTTGCAGATTGCTCCGTGCCATGAATCCCTCACACAGCATCCCTGTGCGGAGTAATTCTAACAGAACATCAGTGGTGCGTCATGGAAGGCAAGCCTATGGCAGGCTGTATCCTGTTCTGCTGGTTCAACCTGACGGATCCACTATCAATATTCTATACAAGGAACCGAAAAGAATTCTATATGTAAGGATTAAATGGATTATTTGGTGGGGGCAGAATTCAGTTCATTTAGAACAATAATATTTTTCAGTTAACATTTACAGTTTGTTCATGTGAACTAGCCACACTGATTGTTTCATGCCTTTCGATTATGTTCATGGCTCAAATGATATATTTGTTCAAGCCATTGGTCTATTTATATAAATAATAATCCTTACTTTTTTTTGCATTTGATATAGTGCCTTATTACGTCATCGAGACGTCTTAAAGCATTTCACAAGCTATACTGTAAAGTGAATTGTCTGTGTATTTTGTGGCAACTAGTTTGCATGTAGCAGTGTCCCACAAACAGCCATGAGTTGTTGACCAGAACACTGGGAAAGAGAAACTTCCTTCTCTTCTTGAATAGTGCCATGAGATCTTTAACATCCACTTGAACAGGGAACTCGATTTAACGTCTCATTCGCAGGACAGCACCTCCAACAGCACTCCGCTAGCGCTGTATCGGAGCCTCATCTTAGACTATGTGATTTCAAGTCCCGAAGTGGGGCTTGAACCCACAACCTTCTGACTCAGAGGCGAGAGACCACTACCACTATGCCAGGCTGACACAATATAATCTGAGAGTGCTTCTGTCAAAGTGTTTTCATCCTGATCTTGCCTGTGCCCCGGCCAACAATCCCCCAGATAAACGTGGTCATTCACTTCACGGCTGTTTGTTGGGCATTACTGTGTGCAAGTTGGCTGATGCATTTAACTACAAAATACTTGATCACTATAATTTACAGTAAAACCTGTGAAGTGCTTTGAGGTGTCCTCCTGACATGAAAGGTGCTGTATCAAATGTAAGGATGATCATTATAACAGTTGAAATTGGAAACTCAAAATCCTGGTGCAAGGTAGAGATTTCCTCCTGTGAAATGCCCTTTTTTTGCCTCCGTTTGCTTTAGAAGCTTTTTTCCATCTGAATTTAGACTGTTACATATATTCATATCCATTCTGCACAGTCCCTTCACAAATCACGAGATAGTACACACAAGACCATGAGTTTGCTTCTATCTATATATGTAAAAAGGACATCAATGCACTTGTCGGATCTTGGTGCTGTCTATTTGAAAATTGGAGCATTATCTGCACCTAACAGAACTGCAGACGGGGAAAGGAAAGATCAGCTGATATTGAAAGCTCACTTTAACTGAGTTAAATGGCAGCAAGAACATGAAAGAGAACGCATGTATGTATTTTTTTTATCACCTTCAAATAATTGTTGGGGGAAAATACTGCTGGAGCCAATCAAGCAGACCATTATACACCCAACAGTCATAGGTTCAGATGGCGTTTTCTGAAAATATTCTTAAAACATTTTGTATGCAAATGTAGAATCCTTGAATTATACAGCACAGAAGGAGGCCATTCGGCCCATCGTGTCAGGGACGGCACTTTGAAAAGAGCTTCCAAATCAATCCCACTCCCCCACTCTCTCTCTCCATAGCCCTGCAAACTTGTCCTCCCCAAATATCTACTTTCTCTCTTGAAAGTTGTTCTGTAGGACTATTGTTTTTTCTGTCGGATTGTCTTGACAGAGCTATGAATCGCCTTAAACACCTCGTTCCTGTCAGACCGAGATGCCCGTGATTGACATGCAAACATAACGACAAAATGATTTTGTTACAGATGCCAGTGGACATTTCCCTCCTTTCGGAGGACGAGAGGAAAGTCCGGATGCGCAGGCGAGAAGCCAAGAAAACAAAACACAAGGAGGAGGAATTCGAGGAAGAGGAGTTTAAAATGGATGATTACAGCAAATTCTGGAAGAAAAAGTAATTTAGAAATGTAGGATTGTGAACATTAACCGCTAAAGGTGCCAGCAAAGCCACTTCTCTTCATTTGGCAGGTGGACAGTTTGTCTCTATTTCACGTTGTGTAACAAGTACAAATCACAATAAATTAATGGAGCAGTTTTACGCAATATAATCTTTCGTAAGTTATATTGTCGACCAAAATAGTCATCACAGCGAGTGTGAAGGTCTTGTGTTTGAGAGGCTTCACACGGTAACAAGTTCTCTTTATAAAAGGGCAGGTATCAGCCTGGCTCAGTGGATAGCACTCTCACCAGTGAAGTCAGAAGGTTGTAGGTTCAAGCCCCATACAGGGAGTTCAGTGTCCAGGCTGACACTCCCAATACAGCGCTACATACAGTGCTACACTGTCAGTGCTGCTGATCAGAGGTTAAACTAAGATCCCGACTGCACATGTTCAGATGGACGTTAAAGAGTTTAATGTGGGAGTTTCTCCTGGTGTCATCACCAACAAACCCCCAGATAAAACTGTCATTCACTTCATGGCTGTTTGTGGGATAGTTGCTATATGTAAATTAGCTGCCACAATCGCCTACGAATGCAGTCATTTAATATTTTACAGTAAAAATCCTGTGAAGTGCTCTGAGATGTCTTCTCGACATGAAAAGCGCTATATCAAATACAAGTTGCATTATTATAAGTTTTGCTGGTGCAGGAGAACTTCAGTGAATCAACCGTGTCGTACTTTATATTTTTAAGAAAATAGGAACAGTAAGAGGCCATTCAGCCCATTGAGCCTGTTCCACCAGTTTATTAGATTTTGGCAGATCTTTTAATCCCAATGCCCTGCCCCTGTGCCATACCTTTAATATCTCTACTACCCAAGTCTCTGACTCTCTCTCTTACACACCCCTATTGATTCTGCCGCTACAGGCTTTCTGGAGTAGAATACTCCACATTTTCACAATCCTCTGTGTGAAAATTGCATCCTGGGCTCAAGATTTGCCTAGATAATCTTTTCTACCCTATATATCGGGATAAAATACTATTGAACTGGAGCAATCATAATAATAATCCTTGCATGTGATATAGCGCCTTATCATGTCTTCGAGACGTCTCAAAGCACTTCACAGAATTTACCGTAAAGTCAATTGACTATATATTTTGTGGGCGAAACATGTCATATTAATCAAGACCGCATCAGTTATAATGAATGGCCAAACCCAAAGTGTAAACTTCCTCACTCTCTCTCTCTCTGCAAGTTGAACTGTCGTAGATTTTCAGTCCTGGTATTTCCTCTGTTATCGTATATACAAAAGAGAAGAGAATAGAGGGGTGGGGGAAGGTAATAAATAAACTCCATCACTGGTTAGCTGGACCAAGTGACCTAGTTCAGTTCTGTACAGTCTGTGTGATCCTATTTAATTCTATGACACTTTAAAAAACTTGCTGTGATAGTTGGTTTCACAGGGTTTATCTGACAATTTGAACATGTTTAACTTCATTTTATTTGCCCACAAAATACAGTCAATTCACTTTACGTATATTCAGTGAAGCGCTTTGAGACGTCTCGAACACATGATAGGCGCTGTATCAAATGCAAGGATTATTATTATTCAGTTTATTTTTGCATCCTGTGTGGCAAGTGGTGCTACTGAAGTTACGTTTTCCAGGCCCAAAAGAACAATAGGATGTCAACGGGGGACATTTTGCTTTGCTTGGAATTAGGCTTATATCTGTACTATAATTTTGAAGCTTGTAGCTGGGTTTCTGTGGCCACCAGTTGAACAATAATTGGCCAAACCACGTAGATCACATCAGACATAGAAGCAGTCAGCAGATTTTATCCATCCTTCCTCAATAACCTATCATCTATCTCAGTGGATTACAATGGACATGTAACTGGTTGACCGGAAGAACCCAGAGGATGATGGTATAGGGAATGTCATCAGACTGGGAAAATGTTACACAAGGGTCTGTTTTTGGACCTCTTTTATTTAATTTTTTATGAATGATCTGGAACTAGGAGTCGCGAGCACAGTGACTGAGTTTTCAGATGACACTAAGCCAAGCTGAACAAGACAGGTTACAGGAGGATTTGAACATACTTGAGAATTGGGAAGATTGGAATTCAATAAGGAGAAATATAAAGTACTTCACAAGGGGACAAAAAATCCTGGAAGGGGTTATTATTTGAATGTAAGGAAAATAATAGGTATGGAAAATTAAAAAGGACCGGGGGCCCCTGAATGACAATAATTTGAATCTCTCCCAACAATGCTCTGTGGCAGTGAGTAAAGCAAACCAGATGTTGGGATGTATCAAAAGATCAATAGCAGCCGGAATAGTGGGGTAATCCTGCCACTGTATAAATCATGGGTGAGACCACACTTAGACTGTGTACAGTTCTGGTCGCTGCAATACAAAAAGGATATTGGAGAAATCGAGGATATGCAGAGGAGGGCGATCAGAATGATGGAGGGAATGGAGGGAATGTACTGTGAGGAGCGACCAGTAAATTGGGCGCATTGACGCTGGAAAAGAGAAGATTGAGAGGTGACATGATTACTGTCTTCATTAAAATTCTAAAGGGGCAAAACAATATAGATCATGACAGGCTGTTTCAACTTGTCCAGGACAGTAAAACCAGAGGACGACCTGCAATTGAACAGGGGGTAAACTCAGAACAAATCTACACAAACACTATTTCAGTGAGCGAATAGTGAACCTGTGGAACAGGCTCCTGAGGGAGATGGTTGAAATAGGAAATGTTGATTCTTTCAAACACAGTTTAGATAGTTTTAGGAAATAACATTATGGGGAGTTTGGGACATATGTGTATGGAGCCAGCAGGAAGGTGGAAAGTGAACTAGATGGACTATGGTCTTTTCTTGTCTAGCATTTCTTATGTTCCTATGTTCTTATCTCCCTTTCAAGCATAACACGGCAGTGATAGGATTGTGCATGGCTGTTTGCACTGTTAATCATGCATAACATTGGCCATTATATTATCTCGGAAACTCATTCAGAGCTGAGGAGTAAACGAGATTGCAATACTGAGCCCAAAGTTGTTATTTATTTAGAATGTAAATTCTGGATGTTTTTTGGCCACAGGGCTTGAGTCTATCATTGACCTTCCTCATCATGGTTAATGAAAAACTTTGTTTCTTGGCAAGTTAGGTTTGGAGAATGTATCAAAGCCCGAGAAAGAGTTGTTGCTAGTGTAACGGACCGAACAGATAGGTGATCTACATTGAATGGCAGAAAATACCTGCTTGAGATGAGGGTTTTTTCGCATTCCTTAACATTTAGTTTTTCGTCAGCCAGGTGTCTGACACATGCGGAAACCCATCACCAGGTTTAGGTACCCGAGATACCGATAAGAATCCAAAGCAAGCTGAGATTTCCATGTATCCCACCTACACATTGGAGTCATGTAGCTCAGTGGTTAGAACACTCGCCTCACAAGTGAGAGACCTGGGTTTGATTCCCATCAGGGCGAAATGTTGGGCAAGTTTCCTTACTTCACACACCTCTGTTTAGCCATAAGTAGGAACCTGGTTGTTAGTCGATTGGCAGATCGCTTTTCCAGGGGTAAAATTCCTTAAAAAAATAATAATTTGGTCACTCAATCCACGATTGTTTGTGGGACACTGCTGTGTGCAATTGGCTGCCGCGTTTTGCCTATAAAGTATGCAGTCAGTTCAATTTACAGTATATTCTGTGAAGTGCTTTGAGACGTGTCGAAGACATGATAAGACGCTATATCAACTGCAAGGATTATTATTATTATTACACATGGAAATCCCAGAGGTAGATTGTTGGACTGGAATGCACTCTCTCTCCCTCTCCCTAGAGGGTCGCACCCTGCTTACCTAATTCCAGAAACTATTAGGCGCGGGTTGGCAAGAACAAGGCTTGGGGATTCTAGAGTGTGTGTTGGGGTAACCAGCTAAAACCGTATAACTTGCCATTGGTATCACTGCCTGACAAGCTTTCCCACTGCTTGTCCAGCTAGGACCATTCTACCTGTTGGAGCTTTGGCTGCAGGGTTAATAGGAGCTGAGTGGGATGACTCCCTGCCCCCAGTGACAGCTCAGCATGAAATGAGTGAGACATTGCCACCATCTTCCTGTCCGCAGCTCAGGCACACGTCCCTTCCTATTGAGTGATGGTTCCACCAGTTGGAGGTGTGGAGTTTAAGCAGCAGCTGCTGGTCTCTCTGCAACCAATCACAGTGGATTCCAGGCGCTGGACGTATGAACGTATGTTACAAACTCGGACTCCAGGTAACACCCTCCAGCAGCTGCTTCCCCAAGCCTCAGAGTTTCCTTATCAGCTATCTGGCAGGCGTCTGCCTTCAGGGTGATGGGAGAACCTATATAGGACAGCATGTGAAGTGCAAACCACCTTGATGTTCTCGAGGTCCAAGTCCAATGCCATGTACCAGACTCACTCAGCACCAGCTGCTCAATCCAGGTCCTCATGTAAAGGGCATTGGCAAATAGACGTGCCTGATGTGAAGCAATCTCCACCTCCAAGTGCTCAGTGACAGGTCAGTGTCAGATAGGCCAGAGCCCTCCCAGAGCTCAGATGCATAAAGGAGGATTGGTTAATCAAAGGCCTTGTCTACCACAAGCCTGACCTGCATTGGCACCTTGCTGGGCTTGAAGAGGGATTGCCATTTGCCCCTTCTCAGCGCTGTCCGTCAGGACAGTGTCCAGACTCACGTTGGTATCCGCCACGACCCTGAGGTACCAATAAGAGTCAACAGTTGGGACTGAAGCCCCTCGTATCTTCCCATTAACACCCTCAATGTTTTCTTTTGGGCCATTAGAATCAGGATTCCCCACTTGGGGATGACTATCACCATGTCCCACTGGTTGGCCTAGTGTTCAAGATGGTGGAGGCAGCCCAGGTGAGTTCGCCAGCAACACCATATCAGAAGCCATAATCCTGTCAGAGCGGAACAGGTACATCAAGTCCTTCTCCCTCGATGCCATCCAACACGTCATTGATGAGCACATCGAACAGAGTGGGTGACAATGGGCAGCCTTGCCTTACCCCCCTTTCCAGAGGGATGAGCCACTGTTGACCCTTACACAGACTTTACACACCTCCTCAAAATGTTCCCTCGAGGCCCCAAGGAGCCCCTCGTGTGTCTGTTGTAGACACCAGACTTGTCTAATACTGGCACTAACCCGGCGAGGCCCCTCTAGCCTTGGCCAACACTCTTCAGCCAGGGTGTGAAAGATTTGGGATTGTCCTTGTGCAGTCGCACATCTTTCAGAGTGACTCAGCCATTGATCTGCTTCATTTCTTGGTAGAAGTTGCCTTTGCTCAGTTCTCGCTTCTTCCGAGGAAGCTTCCAGAACCGCTTTAAAAGCCTCTGCTTTCACCTAATAGCTCTCCTTCCCTTTGCCATTTCCCTGACCAGGTCCCACTTCCGAGATGATGATCGAGAGATCAGATCTGAGCTGCTCCCAACCACTGACGACTATCGAACATTGTGTAGCGTCTAAACCTACAGTCGCAGAAGGAGATCGTTCAACCTGTTGCATTTCATCTCCAGCCACAGACAAGAACCAGTGACAAACACCCTCCCTGGGTCTCTGAAACATATTGCTTCTGAGAGAAATTCATTAATTGTTTCCAGCTCTTCTTGTCTGCCACGTAACCACCCTCCCCCCTCTCTCTCTCTGAGAACCACTTGGTCTCTCTCCCTGCCCCAGCTGTTGGAGACGCATTGAGACATCCTCCCGATGTGAAAGCTGCTATATATGAATGTAAATTGGATTGTGTAGCTCAGGGGGATGCAGTGATTTCTTCAGCTTTATGTGGATTCCTATAGCTCAGTGATTAGAGCCCTCGCTTTGCAAGTGAGAGACCTGGGTTCGATTCCCGGCAGGGTGAAATCTTGGGTAAGTTTCCTTACTCCACACGCCTGACAATAATCCCTCAAGAGAAAAAAACAGAATAATTAATTGGTCATTTTCAATCCACGACTGTTTGTGACACGCTGCTGTGCGCAATTGGCTGCCACATTTCATCCACAAATATGCAGTCAATTCACTTTACAGTCTATTCTGTGAAGTGCTTTGAGAAGTCTAGCTATATCAAATGCAAGGATTATTATTATTATTATCTTTCTTTTTTTTGTTTTGTTTCCAGTCGGTAAAACATGGTCAAAAGTATAAATCACTTGTTGTCAGTCCATCCCACAAAGGAATGTGTCCCAAACACTCCCATTCACAATGAACTCTGTGAGGAAATGCCAAAAAAAAATTTCTTTGAAATCCAAAGGCTACAGATTCAAAACAAGGGCTGAATAATTACAAGTACAGCTGAAATTTTTGCCCGGAAGTTTTTTAGTACAATAATGCAACAATAGACACAATTGGCAGCTAATTACAGCACCTCACATCCATGAGTTAATCATTAAATAAGATAAGCAACATACCTCAAAGTCCGGGCTGAAAGTGTTGGCACTTTACAAACATTCACCCACAGCCACAGACACAGAATGGATTCAACAGCCAGAGCTACGAGGAAGCTGTTTGCTTTGGAGATACCGGATATCATCGTGATCACAGTTTACTTTGTGTTTGTTATGGTAGTAGGGTTATGGGTAAGTTCAGCGGGCCTCAGCTCACTTTTATAGCATCATAGAATATTACAGCACAGAAGGAGCCTTTCGGCTTATTGTGCCTGTGCCAGTTCTGTGGAAGAGCTACACAATCAGTCCCACTCCCCCTCTCTTACCCCATAGCCCTGGAAATTTTTCCTTTTCAAATACCTATCTAATTCCCTTTTGAAAGTTGTTATTGAATCTGTTTCACTGACCCTTTCAGGCCATGCATTCCAGACTGTAACAACTCTCTGTGTGTAAAAAAATCTGTGTAGTCTCTCTAAATAACTCAAGTGCCTCATCTCTGGTACCATTCTGGTAAATCTCCTCTGCACCTTCTCCAAGGCTTTGATATCCTTCCTAGAGTGTGTAAAAGGTACAAAACCTTCTACATACTTTAGTTCACTTTTAATTGAAAATGGAGCCATACTCACTGATGTTTATTAATGCAGTTTTGTGTCATTTGTGCCAGTCAGCACAGAGATCCCACTTGCACTTTGAGGTATTTTCCCATGTGAAAGGCGCTGTATAAATTATGATTGTTAGTATGGAATACTTGTCACTGTTCTTTGTGGCCTGGATTCAGAGACGGTTGTAAATGTTCTAATTAATAACAAAATAGGTGGCAATTTTCAATAGGTGAAAAATGATGCAATTCTGAGTATTCTGAGCCAGCCTTTTGTTTGTTTGGTTTGGTTCACTCCTGTGCTGGAGAATAGCTTTTGGAGACTGCGGGTAAACCTGTTGAGGTGGAGCATGGTTTTCTACATTCAACAACAAAAATTTAGGCCCTTCACATAGGGTAGTGTCCCGGAGCGCCTAACAGTGGTGGAGTCTGACCCCGAGCCAGGACGAGAGGGAGGGGGGAGATGACCATAAGCACGATCAAAAAGGAAGGTCTTAGGTGGGATTTGAAGGTGGAGAAGGAGGGGGCAAGGCAGAGGGATTGATGGAGAGAGTTCCAGAGTTTTGGGGCGCAGTGGCTGGAAGCACGGAGGGGATGAAGGACAAACAGGAGGCCGCAGACAGCCGGAGGCAATGGGTGGTGGAGTGGAGGGATAAGCAAATTGGAGAGGTAAAGGGATTTGAAAATGAGTGGGAGCCAGTGGAGCCTGACAAGGGCTGGAGTGATGAGGGTACGCAGTTTTGTGCAAGTGAGTATCCGGGTGGCAGAGTTCTGAATTAATTCAATTTTGAGTATGGTGGAGCTGGGGAGACCAGCGAGGAGGGCGTTGGAATAGTACAGCCAGGAAGTGCGTGGACAAGGGTTTTGACCGTGTTGGTTGTGAGGTACAGGCTCAAAACTAAGGATTAGCTATCCACTTGCCATTTTGGGGATCTTAAAACGTACATTTTTCTTTCCTTGTTCCACCTTCAATTCTCTTCCCCCTTGTCCCAAAGATGCTGACTCTGCTGTGTAGATGGTGAGCGAGATTACCAGGCCAATCTGCGGTACCTCGCCTAACCCAGCCTCTGAGAGTCTGAGTCCGCACATTAAATATGGTCAGACTGTTTGATCATAGAATCATAGAATTATACAGTGCAGAAGGAGGCCATTCGGCCCATCGTGTCTGTGCCAGCTCTCTGAAAAGAGCTTCCAAATCAATCCCACTCCCCCGCTCTACCCCATAGCCCTGCAAACTTGTCCTCCCCAAATAATTATCTACTTCTCTCTTAAAAGTTGTTACTGAATCAGTTTCCACCAGCCTTTCAGGCAATGCATTCCAGATCCCAACAACTCATAAAGTTGTTCATAAAGACCATCACAATTGCGACTAAAACCTTTCCAGTAGGAATAGTGGTCAGTAGTGAGAACCTGACAGTTTTTCCCCCTTTCCTACACTGGGGGCAATTGAGGGGAGTATTGGCACCCTCACTGATACCCCACTGATAAACACGTTGATCAAACATTGCATGAAATTCAAACATTCTTAGTGATACAGAGACATTGAAACCCACTGCAAAGTTAATCGCAACTTGCACTCTTTTGCAGTGCATTTGGTGTCACACTAGAGGAAATGCCTGCCACCCCTGGCAGTCCACAGCAACAATGCTCCGCTGATGTGTAATTGACACTGCGATAATTTAATAGTAATGCTTTGTTTCAGTGTAAAGATGCGGGAGTTAAAAATTTACAGAAACTGACATTCCAGGTCTCAAGGGACCTTTAGGTATCTTAAAAGGTAATGATTTTTTTTATCAAGGCACTTAAATTTTCAACTAATAAGAATACCCACCCACCACCCCACCAGACACACACACACATATACCCTGCTTAGGAGTATCCAAACCAGCCAGAGTTCCATATATGTATGTGTGTATCGCCACTTACACCCACTTGTAGTAAATCTTTTAAAATGAAATAAAAGTGAGGCTCTGAGGAATTTTGTCTGCTTAAGCACTAATCAACGGGCTTTAATTTTCACAACAAAATATCAAGATCTGTTTGAAAGTGAGATTGCGTTTAGATTAAGTTTGATAGAAACGTTATGAGCAGCGCATAAATATGGACAGAATAATGGTGAGATTGCAAACTATTCCTGGTTTGTGATGGCCAAACCTTGATGTTCCAATGAGCTGCCAATGTCAAGCTTATTTAACACCAGCTGTAGCTGTAGCTTCGCTTGCAACCAAAGAATCCAATGTGGAATGTAGATTGTCACACAGATGGATATTTTATCTTTAGCTATACTCATCTGGGAGGACTCCTGTGGGAGGACCCCTTTTGTGAGGACTCAGTGGGAGGACCCCTTTTGGGAGGGCTCCTGTGGGAGGACCCCTTTTGTGAGGACTCAGTGTGAGGACCCCTTTTGGGAGGGCTCCTGTGGGAGGACATTGCGGTTTAAAAATGTTATTGTTGCCGTGGCTTAGCTTTGTCTGTGTTCTTTGTTTTGTTCCCTCCGCTTGGCTACGTGCAAGCTTTGTGACGCAGGATGCCAGGTTAGGGTTCGGACGCCACAGCGCCACGGTCAGCCGGCGTGGCCACCAGGTGTAACTGCAGGTGCAGGTGCTCTGTGTCGCACGATGCCGCAGCGCCACATTAACTCGGTGACCACCAGGTGTAACTGCAACAAAAAAGACAAAACTGAAAATAACTCATGAACAATAGGAGATACCTGAAAACAAAGATGCCCATGTCACTCCCAGTTGCAAACCTTTTCCAATGAGGTATTAATCATATCTCTACGTCAATTGGTTATTGAGATCCTTCTTGAAGCGCAGACAGACATTGTTGTTTTATTAGTATATATAAAAGATAATGAGAACAGAAGTCGCTGGGAACATGCAGCAGGTCAGGCAGCATCTATGGAGAGAGGAAATGATCAAAGGTCATTGATCTGAAACGTTAATTCACTTTCCTCTCTCCATAGATGCTGCCTGACCTGCTGTGTGTGCTCAGTGACTTTTGTTTTTATTTCAGATTTTGAGCATCTGCAGTATTTTGCCTCAAATTTATTTATAGCTTGTTTTGAGTGTACTTTGAGTAAGAGAAGATATATTTAATCTTTTTCTTCCTTAGTCCTCTGCACGAGCCAACCGTGGTACAGTGGGAGGCTATTTT
This sequence comes from Callorhinchus milii, assembly GCF_018977255.1. Taxonomy (NCBI): domain Eukaryota; kingdom Metazoa; phylum Chordata; class Chondrichthyes; order Chimaeriformes; family Callorhinchidae; genus Callorhinchus; species Callorhinchus milii. The sequence goes on along the minus strand of NW_024704746.1, from coordinate 733,790 downwards.
CTTGCTGGAAGAGTCATGACCTGGTGGCCTGTAAGTCTACATCTTTGTTATCTGGGTGTTTTATTTGACTGATCAGCACATTAATCAAGCAATGTGGATGTTAAAAGATCTTGTGGTGCTATCTGCAAAGTGAAGGGAGTTTCTCCTGGTGTCTTGGCCAACAATCCCTCTAGAATAAAATTGAGCATTCAATTCAGGACTGTTTGTGAGACATTGCCAATAACAAAATGATGCAAACTAGTTGCAATAATGCAAATTGGTTGCAATGTTTGCCAATAAAATGCAAACCCGCTATAATTTACAGTATATACCATGATGTGCCCTTCCAATGTGAAAGGAGCTACACCAATTTTTTTTCATAAATATAAGAAAGATGAATAAATTGATATCATTTGCAAAAATCATCTTTTATTACCTGTTTAACATCAGATATAATAAAATAACTAAAACTTGCATTTCAAATGGAGTATCATCACATCTTCGAGATGTCTCAAAGCACTTCACAGGATATACTGTAAAGTGAATTGTCTGAATATTTTTTGTGGGCAAAATGTGACATCGGATGTCTGTAAAAGTAGAACCTTTGCTGTTCAATTTGCAAGATGTTCAGATCGTGAACAAACCCACATAGAAAAGTTTTTTATATATATAAAAAGATAATTTAACTTTTAGAAAAAGGTTTACGGGAAAAAATACAACTTGTCAACTGAGACTGTGTCTTTTATTCTGGCTATTCGCAGATCGGAGCGTCGCTGATGTCCAGTAACGTGGGCAGCGGGCTGTTTATTGGCCTGGCAGGGACAGGAGCAGCTGGAGGAATTGCTGTGGGAGGTTTCGAATGGAATGTGCGTTTGGCCACTAACAGGTTTAATCTAAAGAAAAGGCAAAATACTGTAGATCCTGGACATCTGAAATCGTAGAATTGTAGAATCATGGAATTATACAGCACAGAAAGAGGCCATTCGGCCCATCGTGTCTATGCTGCCTCTTTGAAAGAGCTGTCCAAATTAATCCCACTCCCCCGCTCTCTCCCGATAACCTTGCAAATTTGCCTTTTCCAAATTATTATCCATCCTCCCCAAATATCTATCCAATAAATAAAAGCAGATGTGGCTGGGAACACCCAGCAGGTCAGGCAGCATCTATGCAGAGAGGAAAGTGAGTTAACATTTCAGATCGATGACCAAAGATTGCTGAGAACACACAGCAAGACCAAAGGTCAAATACCTTAACCCAGTTCTCTGTGGCGGGCATTGTGTTATGGCAAGAGCGTTTATAGTGGGTATTCTTCAGAGATTCATTAAAAACTAGAGCTGCTGTAATATGGAGCAAGTTAGAGCACTTGCTTTGCAACCTGGGTTCGATTCCCAGCAGGGTGAAACCTTGGTCAAAAATTCCTTACTCCACACACCTAATAATAATCTCTCAAGAAAAAAAACAATAATAAATTGGTCACTTCAATCCCCGACTGTTCGTGGGACGCTGCTGTGTGCAATTGGCTGCCGCGTACCCAGTCAATTCACTTTACAGTCTATTCTGTGAAGCACTTTGAGACGTCTCAAAGACATGGAAAGGGCTATATCAAATGCAAGGATTATTATTGTTATTATTATTATAATAATATACACATAGTTTTGGCTGTCCTCTGATATTGCACCTCATCATTTTACACCTACCAGTGGAGTCACGACTTGCACATACACAGTGGCTTTCACATAGGATGACGCCTCGATGTCTTTGTCATGGACTTTCATGTCAGACAGATCACCACACAAACATTGAAACAATGAAATGAATACTAGGGAAAATTTGCAGGTAGTTTTATATTGGAGTATTTTACCAAACAAATGGAGAGATAAATCAGTTCCCCAGGAATGCTAGATTGCTGTGAGCTGTGAAGGGCGGCATGTGTGTAACCATTATGTAACAGCACAGATAGTAAAGGCCAGAGTGACAAAGGATGTTTCTGACTGCCAATATCTGCCTGAACTTTGTGTCACAGTTTGAGGGAAATAAAAGGAATTTGTGCAGGAGATAAGATTGTGAATTCCTACAGATGAGTCACTGACTTCAGGTGTGTGGGCGAAGCCAGGGTGTGAATTACCTTGTGCATCTTGTGTTTGTGGGAAGCACAGTGCTTTCCGTGTCTTTAATCACTTGGAAAAGCTACAAGGTGCAAAGTAAGTGGCCAACCCTTATCCGAGCATTCATCACTTCAAGGCTCGACTATGGAAACTCCCTCCTTGTCGGCCTCCCTAATTTTTCCCTCCACAAGCTGCAGATCATCCAGAACTCTGCAGCTCGGGTCCTCTCCCGCACCAGGCTCCGTGACCCCATTACCTCCACTTCTTGTCCTCACTTTTAAGGCCCTCTACGGCCTTGCCCCTCCTAACTCTCTGACCTGCTGATCCCCTATCAACCTGTCCGCTCCCTCCGCTCAGCAGGCTCTGGCCTGCTCCAATTTAGGAGTTCTGTAGCTCAGTGGTTAGAGCACTCGCCTTGCAAGCGAGACACCTGGGTTCGATTCCCGACAGGGCGAAACCTTGGGCAAGTTTCCTTACTCTACACACCTAATAATAAACCCTTCAAAATAAAACAATAATAAAATTGGTCATTTTCAATTCACGACTGTTTGTGGGGACATTGCTGTGCGCAATTGGCTGCCGCGTTCGTCCACAAATATACAGTCAATTCACTTTACATCATATTCTGTGAAGCGCTTTGAGACGTCGAGAAGACGTGAAAAGCGTTATTTCAAATGCAAGGATTATTATTATTATTCATTATTATGGTTCCCGCCTGAACCCCCCTACCATTGGTGGCCGGACTTTCAGCCTCTCTGCCCCCATCCTTTGAAACTCCTTCCCACAATCCCTTCCCCTTGCTCCCTCTCTTGCCTCCTTGAAGGTATGACTCAAGACCCTCCTTTTCAACCATGCCTTCAGCCACCCCCCCTCTGCCCTCCCTCATCCCAACCCTTCCCCCCCTCCACCACTCTTGGGTCCTGATCCCCGACTGTTCAGCACCTTGGGGTGTCCTCCAGTGTGAAAGGCACTTTACAAATGTGATTTTGTTGTTGTTGTTGTTGAATCATGAGTCACCTGCTTAACTCTCCTCTCCCCCTGCCCCTACCCCCCCATTTTAGTGAATATTTTGCCCCGCTGGTGAACCCATCTCTTTACTCATTGTTCCAGGCTACCTGGGCACTGCTGGCACTTGGCTGGATATTTGTGCCAGTCTACATTGCGGCAGGAGTGGTCACTATGCCCGAGTACTTGAAGAAACGGTTTGGAGGCCAGAGAATCAGAACCTACATGTCTGTGCTGTCCCTCATTCTCTACATCTTCACCAAGATATCGGTAAGAAGAGCCAAAGGAGGGGTGCAAAAATTATTTCTGTGTGATGCCCAAGAGTCAGCCTGACTCAATTGGTAGGAGTTAGTCCTACCTTCAAGTCACAGGATTACAGGTTCATGTTCCACACTAGGACTTGTGCACTCAAGCGCAGTACTTGAGGGAGTATTGCGATGATGAAGGTCAAGTCCAGTAGTTCAAGTGGACCTTAAAGATCCATGGGCACTTTGTTCTAGAGTAGAAGAAGTTCTTGGTCTTGGTCAATATGTCTCCCTCATCCACATTTCCTGCTCATTCATCTCCTTCACATAATGTCTACAGTACTAGTCATTGCATTTCAAAAACTCAATGTTTTGAGATACATTAACCTGACAATGGGTTGTACAAAGGTACAATTTATTTTTTAAAAAGTTGTCTCCTATAACACCGGAGCCACCTGGCAGGTGGTGCTACAGTTTGTCAGTGGCCAATTGTGAAGTCAGGAACAGCTGCTGAATGGAGCCGTGCCTCAATGTTCTGCAACATGCAAAAGTATTGTGTGGGACACTAGCGGTGAAAGCTCCCACACTGACTACTTCTACTGTCTCTGGATAACCTTCCTATACTACAAACTCCACCACCGACGTGCAGCGTTCAAACCCATGGAGTTCACAGAACTGGGGGAGTTCTGCTGTACCCATTGATCCAGTAAACATTCTCCAGTTCTTCCTCATGCCAGCACCAAGCAGCAGGGTCAGATTGCCCTACATGTGATTGATTTGCTGTTTTAAGTGCGGAGCAAGTCTAGAGTGAATAATCTCCACATAGAGTCCAGGCCTTTACAGCACAGGAGCAGTGATGGCTTGTTCTTTCTATGCAAAGTTCTCAATATAAATGGCAGGGTGTATGACTCATGAATAGTAGAACTTTGGCAATAGAGGGGTTGGGTTAATAATAATAATAATAATTCTTCCATTTGATATAGCGCTTTTCACTTCTTCTAGACGTCCCAAAGCGCTTCACAGTATATACTGTAAAGTGAATTGACTGTATATTTGTGGGCGAACGCGGCAGCCAATTGCACACAGCAATGTCCCACAAACAGTCGTGGATTGAAAATGACCAATTTATTATTGTTTTGTTTTTTTGGAGGGATTATTATTAGGCTCTGTGTGGAGTAAGGAAACTTGCCCAAGGTTTCGCCCTCTGCCTGGAATTGAACTCAGGTCTCTCACTTGCAAAGCGAGTGCTCTAACCACTGAGCTACAGGACTCCACATGTGTGATGATTGTGATGATTGTGATTATGAAGATGATGATGATGTAATGTATTCCTGTTTTCAGACTGATATTTTCTCGGGAGCACTTTTTATCCAGGTCTCACTGGGTTGGAACCTTTACCTGTCTACAGTAATCCTGCTGATCATCACGGCAATCTACACAATAGCTGGTAATTATTAGCACCACATGGCTCGGTGGTATCGGGCACAAGTGCATTCGTTCTGCCTATAACCACAATTGCCCACTCCAGCAAAAACTAAAATATCATCTTCGGTAATACTGTAGTTTATTTCTCCCCCCCAAAAGAGGAATTGACTTCCATTGCAAAAGCACTAAACACACTGAGTTAGTGAATACCTGAAAAACAATCAACGACAGGTATTGTATTCTGGGAAAATGGGAGGTAAATGGGCCTGAAAGGATTGTTCTTAAAGGGAGCTGGCGTAGATACGATGGGCTGAATGGCCTCCTTCTGTGCTGCAAGTTTCTATGGTTATATGGCCTGGTGCTCCCATCTTCATTACCTTGTGCAAGGCAGGGTTGCTGTGGTTTTTTTTTGGCAATAGAGGCTCCTGACGTAACCCATCTGAGGGAACTCTGCTGAGCAGCGTAAACAGTATGGGAGCAGGGTTCTCATGGGGAGTTGTGACACAGCTGCAGCTACTGGCAATACTGGGGTATCTTAATGGACTCCCCCTTTACAAACCATTGCCTGTTGGAGCCTGATAGCAAAAATAATAATCCTTGCATCTGATATAACCCTTGATCACTTCTTTGAGACGTCTCAAAACACTGGATACCCGGTAAAGTGAATCGATTGTATATTTTGTACAACAGCAACAACAAAATTACATTTGTATAACACCAAAAGTGACACTACAATTGGCAATTCCCATTTGTGGTTCACCCAGCAAGCGTGCACCCTGTGAACACCTGAGACTATCACTGAGGACCCTCGCTTCCGTTTCATTCCACATCCAGGACCTGCTCAGCTAATTCCCAGCTCCCAAACGCTGTATCTCAGCCCTGTGTCCTGGCTATTCCCGTATATGACTGCCATCCGTGCAGGCGTACGCCTTGCGGTGTCCTGGTAACATTCCAACCTCGAGGGCGTTAGAACAAGTTCAAATAAAATCCAGGACACATTTAATTTCAGGTACAAGGCACTGCCAGGCTCTGAAAGATTTATTTTCACCCTGAATTCAAGCTAAAAGCTACAGTGCACAGGGCGAGTGAACGTTTCATCAGATTTATTAGTCTTCAGATAATTGCTTTTGAAAGTTTGTAAATTACTATTTGTTTCTGGCTTTGGCCAATGACAGGGGGCTTGACTGCAGTGATTTACACGGATGCCCTTCAGACGGTGATTATGGTGGCCGGAGCGTTTGTCCTCATGGTCATTGGTAGGTGTTCCACTGTGAACGAAGGCAGAGACGGCACCGATACACAGCAACAAAAGCTTCTGACAAGGCGCAGTGTTATGGAGATAAATGAATTCATAACTAAAGAGCACGTTCCGCTAGCTGACCCCCGGGTCTTCATGATTATCACTTGCCTTACATTGCGATTGCTCGTACCTGAACATTAACAGAGGCTCATTAGCTGCAGGCTGGGAAAGCAGAACACAAGCACTTGCACTTACTCAGCACCTTTCCTGTAAGGTAATGGCTCAAAGCACATTACAGGGATGATGTGGGAAGAGGGGGCTGAGTGTTGGGGGGCAGAGGAACCTGGGTGTTAACCCAAAGCTTGGTTGGTTTTAGCACAGTTAAAAAGCAGGGAGAGGGGCCACACAGGTGAAGGGATTTTGGGGAGATGGTTTCAGGCGCGGAACCATAAGATTGGTTCAGAGAAGCAATTTGTCCCACAAACCTGAAGTGAATTACCAGCTTTATATCTGCTGGGGGGGGAATGTTGTTGGCCAGGTCACGGGGAGAAAGTGCCTTCTCCTTTCACATAGACCGTGAGATCTTCAATGTCCAACTGTACAGACAGACAGGTATCTTGGTTTAGCATCTTGTGTGAAGGAGGGCACCTCCAAGAATCCAGCACTCCCCCCACACTGCTTTGGGGGGTCAGCCTAAACAATCAGTTCACAATCCCATCATGGGGCTTGAACCCACAACCTTTGGTCTGAGAGGCGATAGTGCGACCAACTGAGCCAGGCTGACCCACAGCATTTGATTGCTTTAAATTTCTGCTGATTTGGGGTTTGTAAATTTTGTGCAAATACAAGTTATTTTGTTAAATTTGTAGCAGCTTAAACCCCTGGCCCTTAAGGAGCAATGTGAGTATTCAAAAATGATGACAGCATCACAAAGTCAGGGGAGAGAGCGATGTGTTACCCTGAGGTTGTCACCACGACACTGCAATTGATTGAGTCGATGGTGTGGAAAATGTATGTAAATCTGTGAAATATAATCGAAGAAAGAATGTATAAATTCTCAATCGATAATGGTTTTTGCTGATTTAAATACGTCAGTTCCCCCAAGTGCTACATGTCAATATTTCCCCAGGCCTTGGGTTAAATAAAGTTGCTGCAAATTTACCAAAATAGCTTGTACCAACACAACACTCATGGAGTCCTGTAGCTCAGTGGTTAGAGAGAGAGACCTGGGTTTGATTCCCAGATAGGGCGAAACATTACTCCACATGCCTCTGATTATCTTGCAGTGAGTAGGAATCCGCTTGTTAGTCGATTGGGTAATCGCTTTTCCAGGGGTAATAATTCCTTCAAAAAAAGAAACAAATAAATAACTTGGAAACTCAATCCACACCTGTTTGTGGGATACTGCTGTGCACAATTGGCTGACACATTTCGCTCACAAAATAGACAATCAATTCACTTTACCGTATACTCTGTGAAGCTTTTTGATTTGCCTCAAAGACGTGATAAGGCGCTATTATCAAATGCAAGTTTTTTTCAACACCTCCCCAAACCAGAAATCAGCAGAAAATGAGCAGTTTTGTATTGTCCCTGTTCAGTGCATTATGCATCTGTCCTCTCAATGGCAAACTGTGCATTTTTATAATAATAAGAATAATAATCCTTGCATTTGATATAGCCCCTTTGAGACATCATTGCGACATCTCAAAACACTTCACAGAGTATATAGTAGTGAATTGACTGTATATTTTATGGGCAAACAAAATATTTGAGCTGGTTAAACTCCCAGCAGTTACCCCAAGGCACATTCTGAGGTCCCCAAGCCTTGGCTCTCACCAACTTACGCCTACCGCTCTCGGCTATTAGGTAAGTAGGGTACATCCCTCGAGTATCCCATGATTCCTTAAGTGCATCCCTCCAGCTAACCCCAAAAAAAAATTTCTTACGTTTTTTAATAAGTTTATAGCAGCACCATGTTGCAGTTAGGCTCAAAGCCCATATTAATAAAGTCACAAAAACCTGATGAGCTTCAGGGCAGGTGTGTTTGATAGGTTTTGGCGAAAGCAATCTAAACATTGATAAAATAAATGGTGTGGAAAATGTATGTTAATTTGTGAAAAGAGAATCATTCAGACTCGGGAGAGCGGGTCCGAGCTGCCATTCCACCATGTTTTCACAATTTTCTGAGTCAGCATCCTTGTGTGAAGCGAAGGGGTGTTGAAGGGGTGCTTGCTGTCCTAGTGGGGAAAGGCAACTCTCTCTATCCAAGCTCATGCCTTAACGTTAGCCACTTGAATGAGGTGCCAGTCTGGCTCAGTTGGTAGCACTCTCACCTCTGAGTGAGAAGGTTCTGGGTTCAAACCCACGTCAGGACTTTGAACTCACATAGACCAGGCTAACACTCCAATACCCAGAGCTGCATTGCCGCCCCATGGATGAGACTTTAAACCAAGGACGTACTGTGCCTGTTAATGATGCCGTGGCACTGTGTAAATAGAGAAGGGAGTTTCTCCCGCTGTTCTGGGCCAACAATCCCCCAGATTACCAAAATGCAAAATACTGCAGATCCTGGAAATCTGAACCAAAGCAGAAGTCTGTTCTCACGAAGGGTCGTGGACCCAAAACGTTGACTCACTTTCTTTTCTCCATTGATGCTGCCTGACCTGCTGAGTGTTCCCAGCCACTTCTGTGTTTTTTAATCTCGCAAATAACACTGGACATTCACTTCATGGCTGTTTGTGGATCGTTGCTGAGTGCAAATTAACTGCCACATTTTTGTCCACAATTATTACTTGTTATCAAAAGGGAAAAAAGGAGTTGATGTCTTCAGTAAAGGAAGAGAGGAGCAAGAAAGGCTGTGTGGGAAAATGTGTTTGTTTTTTAAATTGCCTCTCTCCAATCCTCTTGGATCCACCTAAAGTAACTGAGAGAAAAGGAAGCAGGAAAGGTTCCCATTCAGGAGAGGTAATGCCTTTCATATGAAACATGTTGTGAACTGAACATTGTGCCTTTCATGTGAAACATATAGGAACTGAAAGCAACAGCCTTTCACTGTCATTAATAATGAGAATCCTGACATTCAACATTCCGCCTTTCACACCAGAGGATGTCTCAAAGCGTTTCACAGTATTTCTCTTTGATCGCAGGTTTCATCCAGGTTGGCTGGTACAAGGGTCTGGAGGAGAAGTACTTCCAGGCCATCGCCAACGTCACCGTGGCCAACACATCGTGTCACATCCCGCGTGCAGATGCCTTCCACATGTTCCGCCACCCAGTGACGGGCGACATTCCCTGGCCAGGCCTGGTGTTTGGCCTCTCGGTGCTGGCCACGTGGTGCTGGTGCACTGATCAGGTAAACCACCAACACCAGGACAGTTCCTGTCACTTGTGGCCAATCGTCAGCACGTGACTCACCCTCCCACAAACCATTGATATCTCCCATTGATCAACTGACCGCATTGGGGGAGGTTTTCAACAATGTGATGATTAATGCATCACAAACAGAACTTTTTCATACACGCACAAACACACCACAAGACATTGTCAAGACGGAGGTAGATAAATATTTGTTAGGTCCTATGGAGTCCTGTAGCTCAGTGGTTAGAGCACTCACTTTGCAAGTGAGAGACCTGAGTTCAATTCCAGGCAGATGGCGAAACCTCGGGCAAGTTTCCTTATTCCACACACCTGATAATAATCCCTCCAAAACCAAAAACAATAATAAATTGGTCATTTTCAATCTACGTCTGTTTGTGGGACATTGCTGTGCGCAATTGGCTGCCGCGTTCGCCCACAAATATACAGTCAATTCACTTTACAGTATATTCTGTGAAGCGCTTTGAGACGTCCTCCCGACGTGAAAAGCGCTATATCAAATGCAAGGATTATTATTATTATTATAGGTCAGGGTGTTAAGGGATACAGGGTAAGGGCGGGTAATTGTACTTGAAGTTCAGATCAGCCATGATCTTATAGAATCGCGGAACAGGTTAGAGTGGCTGAATGGCCTCCTCCTGTTTCTATGTTTCTGTGCTTCAAGCAATGTGGACTGACTGTGATATGCATGGAACCGATTGTATATTTTTCAATAAAAAAAATCTGAGCCTGAGAGCGGAAAGCAATTTTACCTTCAAAAAGGAGACATTACACCATTTGGAAGGAAAACAACTATTATCTGTTTTTCAATCGTGGGAAATGGGAACATGGAGTATGTACTTTAATAATCCCTGCATTGTTTTTCCTGTCCTGAGAAAATGTTATGATTTGGCATTGCCACCTCATTCTTAAACCCTGTTACCCCAGTGACTGCCAGTGTTACCCCAGTGACTGCCAATGTTACCCCAGTGACTGCCAATGTTACCCCAGTGACTGCCAGTGTTACCCCAGTGACTGCCAGTGTTACCCCAGTGACTGCCAGTGTTACCCCAGTGACTGCCAATGTTACCCCAGTGACTGCCAATGTTACCCCAGTGACTGCCAGTGTTACCCCAGTGACTGCCAATGTTACCCCAGTGACTGCCAGTGTTACCCCAGTGACTGCCAATGTTACCCCAGTGACTGCCAGTGTTACCCCAGTGACTGCCAATGTTACCCCAGTGACTGCCAGTGTTACCCCAGTGACTGCCAATGTTACCCCAGTGACTGCCAGTGTTACCCCCAGTGACTGCCAATGTTACCCCAGTGACTGCCAGTGTTACTGCCAATGTTACCCCAGTGACTGCCAGTGTTACCCCCGTGACTGCCAATGTTACCCCCGTGACTGCCAGTGTTACCCCAGTGACTGCCAATGTTACCCCAGTGACTGCCAGTGTTACCCCCGTGACTGCCAATGTTACCCCAGTGACTGCCAGTGTTACCCCCGTGACTGCCAGCGTTGTTGGAAATTTAGCTTTTTCCATTATCTGCAAACTTAGATCCGAAAAAAAAATGATGCTGCACTTTTTGTTGCTTTGGTTCAGTGCAATGCTTCACATGGTCACAGAAACTCTTTAACCCATCTCAAGACTTTCCTCTTTGATTGTGCTTCTGAACAGGTGATTGTGCAAAGGTCACTTTCAGCTAAGAATCTGTCTCATGCCAAGGGCGGCTCCGTGCTGGGAGGCTATCTGAAGATGCTGCCAATGTTCTTCATTGTGATGCCAGGCATGATCAGCCGGGCGCTGTATCCAGGTGGGTGCACAACGGATGTCAATATTTTTTGAGTGGATCAGTTTTAATAACATTAATATATAGCGTCCCATTAGTCTTCAAGACGTCCCAAAATGCTTCACAGGATATACTGTAACGTGTAGTGACTGTATGTTTTGTGGGCGAAACACGGTAGCCAATTGTGCACAGCAACGTCCACAAACAGTCGTGGATTGAGTGACCAAACTATTTATTTCTTTATTTTGAAGGGATTATTACCCCCCGGAAAGCGATCCGCCAATCGACTACCAAGGGGGTTCCTATTCACTGCTAGGCAAACAGGCATTTTACCTCAAAAATGCTTGTCAGACAGTTTTGCATACTGCAACGTCCCATAAACAGCCATGAAGCGAATCACCCTTTTACTCAGTTTATTCAGAGGACGATCACTTAGCTTCACCCAGGTTAGGGCAGGATCCTGTGTTGAGACCAGAAACACTACCGATCCCATTGAGGCCAGGTTGAGAGTGACGTGTCTCAACTCAGACTGATTGCCAATGTAGCCTGGCATCCTGTTTGCCTTGTTTATTGCTGCCTCACACTGTTTAGACAGGGTGAGCGATGAGTCAATTAACACCCCTAGGTCTTGTTCAGCTTCCTCCTTGACAAGTTCGAGCCCATCCACACAAGCAGCAAAACAGCAAGAAAAGGATATTTTTACATAGTTATGGGATTGTTGCCCAAGTACTGCGATGTGAATTGCAAAAGTGCAGAAATCTCTGCAAGTGCACTGCAATATCAGTAACTATAGGGTTCAGACAAGCACATTATTTTGTCTCTTTTAAATAAATCAATAATAATCCTTACATTTGGTATTGCGCCTTATCATGCTATTTCAAAGCACTTCACAGGATATACAGCTACTACAACTTTGTAGGGAAATGCTGCAGCTAACTTACTCACAGCAGTGTCCCGCAAATAACCATGAAATGAATGATTGATTTCATGTCTGAGTCAAAGCTAAAAACAGAGGTTGCTGGGGACACGCAGCAGGTCAGGCAGCATCTATGGAGAGAGGAAAGTGAGTTAACGTTTTGGGTCAATGATCTTTAGTCAGGCTGAGTGCTCCCAGCATCCTTAATCATCGACCTGAAACGTTGTGTTTATTGACAAAAGTCAGAGCATTAGCTCCTTTCACTTTGCAATTTCAATGAGATATTAAACCGAGGTCTGGTCTGTGCCTGTTTGGGGAGTGGGGCGGGGAGGGGCGTTTAAAGACCCCACAACAATATCGATAAAGGAAATAGGAGTTTCTCCTGGTGTGGTAGCCAACAGTTCCCCAGATCAAACCAGTCATTCATTTCATGGCTATTTGCAGGATACTGCTGTGAGCAAGTTGGCTGCCGCATTTGCCTACCACATCGTATTCACAGTACTTTCCTGTGAAGTGCTTTGAGATAGCATGATAAGGCGCTGCACCAAATGTAAGGATTATTATTGATTTATAAGAGTTAAAGAATGTGCTTGTCTGAACCCGTAATTACTGATATTCTCTCTGTCTCTGTTCTTCACTGGGTCTTATTATAAATGTCCTTTCCAGATGAGATTGGCTGTGTGGACCCTGATGTGTGCGAGGCGGTGTGTGGAGCCAGAGTAGGATGTTCCAACATTGCGTACCCCAAACTGGTAGTGGAGCTGATGCCTGTGGGTAAGATTGTGCACTGCTTCTGAATTTGATCAATTTGCACTGACAATAAGCCTACGATAGACACACAATCACACACAATCACAAGAGACCCCAGCATCCTCTCTTCACACAATGCTTCCTGGCCTCAGTACAGATTTCAGTGAAGAGCTCGTTCATTTGACGATAAATCTGATTTGTGCCAAAGCAGGTTTTAGCTGGTTAACCTCCAAAACGCTCCCCCCAACACAGACTCCAACCTTTGGCTCTCGGTAATCTGTGCCTATCACTCTCAGGATTTAGGTAAGCAGCGTGTGTTCCATTCCAAACATAGCTACATTTCCGTGTGGAAGTAGCAAACACACATACGTGCACCTCTCTGTCTGGTTTGGATGCTCTTAACCATGATGATGAGTTTCCAAGTGCATCAGGAATCCCGGCTGACCAAAATAAAAGCAAAGAGTAAGTTACAGTTGATCATATTTTTCTTCGTAGTGGGATTGCTTACCTGAGCTAATCTAGACCAAGGTGCCATTTACACAGTAACACAGTAATTGTGGGATATTTTGTTGTGCACAATTGGGCTGTCGTGTTCGTCTACAAATACACAGTCACTCTACTTCACAGTAAATCATGTGAAGCGCTTTCAGATGTCCTCCTGATGTGAAAGGCGCAGTATCCAAATGTAAGGATTATTATTTAACACAGTAACATTACTGCACAACAGTATCTCTGAGGGAGACATTCCATAATATGGCCAGGTTCATCTTAGGTTCTCCACCATGCAATGGAGTTAAGCTCTGTCTGGCCAATCAAGTGGCGCTTATTACAAGCTCTCCGAGACACTATCCTACATGAAATGCAAGTAGTAGTTGTTGTTCTTGGCAAGTGCTCTGAACAGGTATGTTAATGCAGGAAGCATTCTAGTGCTAGCCTGAAATTTTCCTTTGACCTTGAATAAGTTTCTTCAACATAATTATGTGACTCTTTGCCTACACGCCCCCTCCTCTCCCTCCCCTGGTATTTTTTTGGCATTCAGCTTGTTAAACTGTTTCACTGACGTCCTGGGGTAAAAACTAATGAATTCCACAGGATGTCAGTCTTCCAATGTAGTTTTGATAGTCTACTAGGTGGCATAACAGCGGGCTGCACCCGGAGACAGCTGTAATAAAGCCAGATGTCTTGTGATATTGACCTTGGCGGTTGCTGGGAGCACAGCGAGGCAAGATACTGATTTCCCAGTGCTTTAATGTTCGCTCAAAGAAACCCACAGCTCGGAAATCCACACTTAACTTCACACCTGAACCTGTGTGCGTGCGCAAGAGAGAGAAGCAGAGATCCAGGTAATAATGACTGTCTGGGAGAAGCAATCACGGACAGGGGTAGATGACACATTGAAGATTCCTCCCCCCACATGTAGGCTTTTTTAAACTAAAGTAATAATAATAATCCTTGCATTTGATGCATTTGAGACATCTCAAAGCCCTTCACAGAATAAGTATTGCTGTTTTGTGCTGGAACTGCCCTTGTGTCTGGGATGTATCTGCAGATATAACAGATCCTGTGCCTCAGTGACTGTAGCCAGATTACTGTGCAGTTAATGAAACAAAAAGCTAATTATTTTGTAAAGCTGCTATGGAGCTTTCAGCTGGAGATAATCTGGTAAATCTGAAAGTACAGTGCAAGGGATCAGTGGCTCAATAACCCAATCTGCTCCGCTCACTCTCACAATTTATTCCTTTCAACTTTTCCCCCTCTTTCCCACTTTGTTTTATTTCATTGTTATATTTTATTGGTTTGTAGTGCTCTCGCCATTGAGGCAGAAGACTGGATTCTAGGACTTTGAGCTCACATAGTCGAGGCTGGCACCACACTACTGTGGTGATGTGTAAGGGTGGGGGGCTTCATTGTGCAGTTCTTTCAGATATACTTTCAATCAGGCTCCCTACCCTGTCTGTGCCGGCCGGGTGGACATTAAAGATACCATGGAAAGAGAAGGGAGTTTCACCGGTATCCTGGCTGACAATCCCCCTAAATAAAATCAGTCACTCACTTCATGGCTGTGTGTGGGACATTGCTTGCTGTGTGCAAATTGGCTGCTGTGTTCATGAGCATTCTTCGTGTGTGACTCTAGACAGGTCGGCCAGCTGTTTGACTGTGGGTCAAGGGACATGATAGACAAGCCAGATCTTGTCCTTAACCAATGTCCATGCGTTTGTGGGGGGAGGGAAGCCTTGGCTCATTCTGCCTTTCTTAGCCTTACCTCTACACCAGCTGAGATCAGCTAACAGCACAAGCTGGGTTTGGAACGTCCAAGGTTCAGTAATGTAACAAGCCATTTGCCCCTGAACCACTGGGCCCTGTGGGAGCTGGAATTGAGTTACTAAAGGGCGCTCACCTGATACATCCACTGTAGACCTCACGTTCTCTGTTCTCTGTTCATTGACCTTATTTCTTTTGGGGGCTATGAACTGTGTTTTTTCATGTGTTTGTTCATCTGAGCAGGACTGAGGGGGCTGATGATTGCGGTGATGATGGCAGCTCTAATGAGTTCACTCACCTCCATCTTTAATAGCAGCAGCACTCTCTTCACGCTGGATATCTGGCAGCACATCCGCAGAGAGGCTTCCGAGCAGGAGCTGATGATTGTTGGCAGGTACCGTCACATTTCATTAAGACATTAACGAAAAGAGAAGAGGGAATGCAGGAGAACGGGATGGTTTCCTTTTTAAGGGAGAGGGTGATTGGCGTGTGGGACAGAGCGTCAGCTGAGGTGATGGAGCAAGAAACTGCTGAAGATTTCAAATAGGGACCAGACAAATTCTTGTCAATTTAAAGGGATTAAAAGGCTTTTAGAGACAGACACACACAGAGGAAAGATTGTGGGGAAAATGGATGAGAAGCAAATGGCTGTGGAGCAAACACTTCACTTATTACTTTGCTACAGTCAATCTCAACTCAGCCACTCTGGCAAGCTTCACAATATGAAAGGAGCAATGAGATAATGAACAGAATTGACCAGTTAGATAGTGGTCCACTGTTTCCGTTGGCAGAGGGATCCATTACAACAACGACAACAACAGATATAATAAATAATAATAATCCTTTTATTTGTAATGCTTGTAATGTCTTTGAGATGTCTCAAAGCGCTTCACAGAATATACTGTAAAGTGAATTGACTGTGAATTGACACAATTAACTGTGAAGTGAATTGTGGGTGAAGCACGGCAACCAATTGCACACACAGCGTCCCACAAACAGTCGTGGATTGAGTGACCAATTTTTTTTTGAAGGAATTATTACCAGCAGAAAAGCGATCCGCCAATTGACTAACAACCGGGTTACTACTTACTGCTAGGTTAACAGAGGCGTGTGGAATAAGGAAACTTGCCCAACATTTTGCCCTGCCAGGAATCGAGGCGAATGCTCTGAGCTACAGGACTCAAAATTGCATTTATATAGTGCCTTTCGAGTCAGGAGGACATCCAATGAGGAGGCATGGCCTTAAAAATATTATAATAATCGTTGCATTTGATATAGCGTCTTATCACAGAATATCGTCTCAAAGCACTTCACAGAATATACTGTGTATTTTGTGGGCGAAAATCAAAATCAAGAGATTTGGAAATAAAGTTCAGGAAGCATTTCTTCACTCAGACTATTGTTATAATATAAAACGCCATCAAAATGGGCGCTGGTTTGCCAAGCCCACAGCTGCCAAAATATACTACCAAGAGAATTGGTTTTAATGAATTGTGTTTTGATGGTGTTGGTCAGTGGAAAAGAACCTGTGCTCACTGTTAATTCTCCGTTAAGTCTTCACGATGTGGATAATTTGGGCCATTTATTTCACGGCGTGTGTTGTTGGCAGGGTATTCATCCTGTTCCTAGTCGGCATCAGTATAGTGTGGATTCCCATCATCCAGACGGCTAACAGTGGCCAACTCTTTGACTACATTCAATCCATCACCAGTTACTTGGCGCCACCCATCACAGCACTCTTTGTCATGGCAGTGTTCTGGAAAAGAGTCAATGAGCCGGTAAGACCAGCTACAATGAGAGCTGTTCTGATTACAGTATGTATGCGGGATGTGTGCTGGGGAGGTGGGAGGAGGGGCAGGGAGCGACTGAAGCAAATCATTTATGGGTGATGGCTTTTAAACTGTTCATTTGCAGTAAGTTTCCGTGTTGCATGAACAGTCCAGAAAATGATGCACTTCAAAGGCCGCTGATCCGTTCAATAAGAAATTGTTGGAGTTGGCAAAGACCAGGGCTGAATAAAGTCGATGTCTGTCGTCCCCCACCCCACCCATCATACCCAATACATCCCACCCATCCCACCCACCACACCCCACCCACCCCACCCACCACTCACTCACCCCACCCACCACACCCCACCCATCCCACCAACTCACTCCACCACACCCACGCCACCCACCACACCCCACCACACCCACCACCACACCACACCCACTACACCCCACGCACCACACCCACTCACCACACTCCACACATTCACACACACATACATACTCACACATACACGTGTCTTTTCTCTCAAGCTTTATTGAAATTGATCGTAAGCAGGAATTCCAGCTCAGGGTTGCCGAGGTGACTTGTGGCCGGCCTGTGCAGAGCCCAGCAACTCAGCTCAAGATCAGACTCGGGCGGCTCATATAGCTTTATTGACCGTCGCGGGAGAACGAGTAAAATGCATTATTAGTGACAGGAAGAAGAGTTCACTTCAACTGAGACACTTGTAAAATAAAATTGAGATTTTTATGAAATAAAATTTCACGTCCTCCCGCCGTGAAAGGCACTATACAAATGTAATCTTGTTGTTGTGGTTGGTTTGGACGAGATATTGAAGTTGTGTGTTTCAATGGCTCAGGGTGCGTTCTGGGGTCTGATGGTGGGTCTGGCTGTGGGACTGGTGCGAATGGTCATGGAGTTTGTGTATGGATCTCCGTCGTGCGGTGAGGAAGATAATAGACCGGCTGTGCTCAAGAACATGCACTATCTCTACTTCGCTTTGATCCTGTTCGGGGTCAGTGGGATGGTGATTGCTGCTGTCAGCCTGCTGACTCCAGCCATCGACGAGGACAATGTAAGTGACAGACACAGAGATTCTCCCCAACTGGGATCTAGTTAGTAGTTTGGATGGGGAGCAATGTTTGGCTAACTGTGTCTAAACACATACATTGTACGTAGAGGAAATTACAGATGTTACTACCTATAGAGTTATCAGACTTGACTTTTAAAGTTTTAAATTCACTTTACAGTATATCCTGTGAAGCCCTTTGATATGCCTCCATGATATGCTATATCAAATGCAAGGATTATTATCATTATTATTGATAATCACAAAATTAAGGTTACCTGTTTATACATCAGTTGGCTTAACCCATAAACTAAACCCTTTGGTACCATTCACCACAAAGCACACAGTCTACAGTAAATCCTATAAAACACTTAGAGCCATTCTCCTGACATGAAAAGTGCTGTATCATATGTAAGAATTATTATTATTTATCAGCTAACTCACTGCAGATCAGGTACATTTGAAAACCAGATACATTTATAGAAATTTGACTCTTCAGTTAGTTGTTTAAAGTTGATATATCCAAAAAAACTTTTTCAACAGGTTTTAAAAAATGTCAAACTCTTTTTAAAAGAAGTGAAGCAGTGGTGGGATTTTATTTCACACGATTCCTGAGGCTTCAGAGTGTTTCATTTATTTCATATGTCAAGTCGTGGAGCTGAGCTGGTACCCTGGCTCCGTGACTCACTGTTCTCTGTTGGAGGCTGATGTGTTTTTTTTATCAATTCGCTGCTTCATCCCTGTCATAAACACCAATTTCAGCCGTGAAAAGATTCCAGCCTTGTTTAGTATCTCTTATTTTCGCCCACCAAATATACGGTTAATTCACTTTAGGGTATGTTCTGTGAAGGGGCGTCTCAAAGACATGATAAGGCGCTGTTTCAAATGCCAGGATTATTATTTTATGCCTGCATGAATTATCAACACACGTCATTCTCCCTGTCACCTGACCTAAACGGGTCACATTTTACTCTTGGATATTTCACACATAATTAAATTTCCAGTGACACAGGGATCCACAGGGAGCCATCAATCAACTTGCGGATTGACATTCCGGCAGGTTGACAGGGAATGATGGAATTTCCTTACTGGACAGCAGACCCCAATGGAGTAAAAAGCTGTGGATTAAAGGGTTTGTTTAGAGCCATGTTGTTCAGAGAGCGAATATGACTGTCCTTTTTAACCTTGTTAATCACAGCTGATTCGATTGACTTGGTGGAGCCGACACAGTGAAGCTCCCAGCCTTGAGCCGGACAATCCTAAGAACCTGCCTGAACCTGCCTGGAGCGATGCGGAACTCGCTTCAGTTACACACACTGAAGGGCCACAAGGAACAGGTAGAATCCAGTGATGTTTTTGCCACAAAATATACAGTCAATTGACTTTACAGTATATCCTGTGAAGTGCGTTCAGACGTCTCAAAGATATGATAAGGCATTGTATCAAATGAAAAGATTATTATTATATGTTTCACTTCGCACAATATTTAGCAATGGGGAGGGAGAAGAAGGAAATCTGAAGGTTTCAGATAGCCAAGCCGATTTGCATTTTACATTTACATTTTACATTTAAAAGATACATACTTGAAGAAAAATATTACAGGGTATAGAGCAGAGAATGGGAATGACAGTGGAGAAGGCGGGGGATTGGCAGTAGCACCAACACAGACACAGCCAGTGGCCTCCTCCTCTGCTGTGCAGTTTCAATGATTCTGTCATTCTGAACAGATTAAAAGAAACATTTTAGCAGTAGACATGATAGGACCCTAGATCTATGAATTTATTTAGACTCTGTTTTAATAACAGTTTCAGTATAAGTTTTACACCTATTCTGTGTGGCATTCCGTACTTGAAATGTACAACTGTTGTTTTGGGCCAAGTGGCTCATAGGGCCATGGCTCCATGTTTAACCTGCTTGTGCGGCTTGTGTTTTAAGGGTTGGTGTTTCCCTGGTGGAAGAAAACCTGCTACTGGTTCTGTGGCCTGAACACACAGCCTAAACCAGAGCTAACAGAGGAGGAGGAGGCAGCCCTGCAGAGAAAACTCACCTGCATCCAGGAGAAACCCTTGTGGAGAAACGTGTGCAACATTAATGCTTTCATTCTATTGACCATTAACATCTTCTTCTGGGGATATTTTGGATAAAGGAACATAGTGAAGTTATTGTACAACAATTTAGTTTGTATCTACCAACAGCAACTTACAGTTTTACAGCAGCAATAACGTGCAATAACGCTTCATATTATTGGTAAAATGTGTGTGATTTTACGAAGCTACACATTGAAAGTGTTTTTGTTTTTTCAGTCAGTTGTCATTGAGGCCGAAGTCTGGTGTAGTGTCATTGCCATTTACAGGGGGAATGCCAGGCAAGGAGTTTGGTTCCCACTGACTTGCTTCTATTTTATCATTATTAATAAATATTAATAAATCATTTATAATAACAAATACATTTGTAGGAATAATAAATCATTGCACTTGATATGGCATCTTTCATATCAGAATGACTCCTCAAAGCGTTTCCCGATAAACAGACCAACCTTGAAAGACCTTGTAAAGAGTAACAGCGGTGTGTTTTACAGGCTGATGCAGCCTATTACAATCCCACAGTTTCTGTCCCCAAATTAGGGTTTAGATTTGTGACCTCTGTGCAATAATTGTCCCCAGAGGGAGAGAGGCAAATCTGGGATGCAATTCCAGGTCGGCTGAGACAACAAGGGGGAAGGAAAACCAGAGGCAAAAGCACTGATAGAACCCATGGACACAGACAGGATACTCACTCTCCATCATTGTCTGAGAATAAAGAAATATTTAATTCCACTCCCTCCCCCACCCCTCCCAAAAAGGGAATTTATTCAGAATAGTTAACACTCCCATGTAACATTTCAACTATATATAGAGCCTTGGTCAGACCCCACCTGGAGACTTGTTGTTTTGGGTACTGCACCTCAGGGAGCATATATTGGCTCTGGAGGGGGTGCAGTACAGACTCAACAGAATGATACCAGGGCTTAAAGGGTTAAATTATGAGGCGTAAACTTGGTCTGTATTCCCTTGAGTTCAGGGGGTTGAGGGATGATCTGATTGAGGTGTTTAAAGTAATAAAGGGATTTGATAGGGTAGCTACAGAGAAACTATTTCCCCTGGTGGGGAATCCAGAACAAGGGGCATCATCTTAAAATTAGAGCCGGGCCAATTAGGAGTGAAATCAGAGGCAGCAGGTCAGGCAACATCTTTGGAGAGACGAAAGTGAGGGTTAGGGTTAGGGTGAGATACGTTTCATCGAGTTAAAAGTCATCGACCTGAAACGTTAGGTCACTTTCCCCTCTCCATAGATGTTGCCTAACCTGTTGCATGTTTCCAGCCACTTCTGTTCATATCTCAGATTTGCAGCATCTGCAATATTTTGCTTTTTTTTTATGTGAAATCACCTTGTGGGTTATGGGTTCAGGCCTCATTTCAGGACTTTGATCTCACAATCCAGTGCCGCGGGGAAGTGCTACACCCCAACATGGCAGTGCCATCCTTGTGGATCAGACGTCAAACAAAGGTCCTATTAGGCTGTTCATTTGCACAACACCTTTCATGTCAGGAGGACATCCCAAGGCGTTGGACAGTCAGACCAGCTATTGGTTGGGATCAGCAGGTGTGGATGGTGGGGAGAGTAACCAAAGGCACGATTGAAGAGGAGGGTCTTGAGACACGTCTTGAAGAAGACAAGGGAGGGGAGAGGTGGAGAGACTGTGGGATAGAGTTCCAGAGGGTGGGGGTAGGGAGGCTGAAGGCCCAACCCCGGTGGTTCAGGTGTTCAGATGCATTCTGTATCTGAAAAGAGAAGGGAGTTTCTTGCATTGACTTAGCCATTATTCCATCAAATAAAATAATATATATATAATTAACTTAATGGCAGTTTTTTGGATGTTGCAGTGTGCAAATTGGCTGCCGTGTTTGTCTACAAAGTGCATCCTTTACAGAAAATCCTGCGAAGCTCTTGAGATGTTTTGATGAGGTAAGGGGCTATATCAAATCAGAGTATTATTATAGTACATTGCAATGGCATTTGTCTCAAGAACTTTATCGCAGTTCCTTCCCACCCCAATCCAGCAAATAACACAATGTGATGGTGACAATCTTTGACTTTAACCCCGTAGGACTTTAAAGTGTTTCATCAGAAAATGTTTTTTCTTATATAAGGTCCAGAGAATTGCCTTTGTATTTTATGATTTCTGAGATATTGCCCAGGGTTTCATAAGACCTTTTCTATACAGAATGTGAGGTGCAGATCTTGCTCTATTCTCTGTCTGAATGCAACTTATCAAGTTTAACACAAACAACAACTTGTATTTATATAGCACCATCGCCTCACACATACAGTATTCCTTCTGCCCACATAACCTGATAAATATCTCAACACCAGCAAACAAACAACTGTTTGTGGGACGCTGCTGTGCGCAATTGGCGTTTCACCCACAAAATACATAGACAATTTACTTTACAGTATGTTCTGTGAAGCTCTTTGAGACGTATCAATGACGTGATAAGGCTCTATATCAAATGCAACGATTATTATTAGTCACGCAGGATGGTGTCTCACAGCGCTGAGTTCAAAACAAATTGTATGTGGGTTGTATAGGGCTGGGGGGGCTGGAGGGGGTGGTGTATAAATCAACTGGAAAGTAAAACATTATTTTTATTGCTTAAGACTCAGAGCAGTAAATATGTTAAGATGTTTGTGTTTCATTTCATCAATACAGTCAGTAATAGGTATTGATTATTTTAGTTCTGTTTTGGTAAGGAATTGGTTGTTCATTTTAATCTTTATGTCTGATGAATCACCTGAATAGTGTCTTCTCCACAGTGCAACGACAATATCTTATTCAAAGCGTGCAAACATGCTTTAGAATTTTTTTTAGCTAAATAAATATTTTAAATACATCAGGTATTGAGTATTTCACAAATCTCTTTACTTTTCTGTGTCCTGCGATGTTCAGTGACCTTGTCAGGTATTTAGAATAAATGTACAACTTATTTATTTACTGCAGAGGTTAAAAGATAACTTTAACCTTCGTGCAAACCATCGCCTACTCAGTTCCTGTTAGTCATGCAAACCAAATCCCTAATGGATTGTGGGACACTGAAGTGCACAATTGGCTGCTGCGTTTTGCCTATACGTACAGTGAAGCGCTTTAAGACGTCTCGAAGACAAGATAAGGCGCTGGGTCAAATGCAAGAATTATTATTATTAAGGATAGGCCAGTCAAAGCTGGAGAAGCAGTGAGAAGCTTGCCAGACAGTGACGAGCTGTGCAGGTTTAGCTGCTGAAACTCTAGTAATTACCCCACGCTCTGGGGTCCTCAAGCCTTGGCTCTCACCAACCTGCGCCTAATACTCTCCAGAGTAAGAAGGTAAGAAGGACTCACCCCACCCTCCCCTCCCCCCAGAGAGAGTGAGAGATTATGCGGCATGTGTGGCATTCTGTTGGTTTGGAGGCTCTTAAGCACCGTGACGGGTTTACGCATGTGTCAGACATCTGGCTCTCCAAAACAAAATGCTTCCAGAAATCCTTCATAAGAAGCCATTAATTCCATGCTAAATCCACGTTGATGCTGCCAACTTGAATAGCAATTACCTCTTCTTTCCCTGCACCCCTTTACATTCCTCTTCAATGTTTGTCAGTGGCTTCAACTGTTATAGTCTTTAGCTGCAACGAGAGTCAACCTACAAACTGACAAACTCGCATCGAGAGCTGTATGTGGAAATCTTTCAGTGTAAATGAAAGCTTTTCTCAAGTTTTTTGTGAGGTGTGGATGTTTGTACATCACAAAAATATGCTATAAATCAAGAAATATTCAAACGAGAACATTTATTTTGTCTTTAAATTAACACAGACTCACCGAGACTCGTGCGAATGTTCAGAGGGACATTTCTTGACGGCCTTTAGGTTGCCCACCGCTGCTGTAAAGTGTAGTGACTGTATTTTGTTGACAAATGGCAACAGGAGCACACGCCTCCCTTTCCAACGTTGCTTACCTTAAATATGAAATCCTTTGGGCTGTTTTGCAACAAACTCACTTACTTAATTGAAAGTTCAGACGTATAAGCCTTTAAGTAACCAGCCTTCCCCACAATTGATTTATTCCATCCCAATCCTAGTTGTTTACAGCTGTAATAAATAAAGCTGTCAGATCATTTTTACAGCTGGTATGGAAAGAATTTGCTTCCCACAGCCTGGCTACCGATAACATATTTCATTATCTTTGTGACACAGACAGTGATCAATAAAGTAAACTTATTACAAATAAGAATGAAATGGAGTCTGGTTAGTAATTATTTTATTGATCTCTATCTTAGATGCGCTCAATAAAATAAACGTATTGTGTTCGTATGATAAAACACAGCTGGCTAAATCCAGGAACAGGTTTGCTATGTCATTTAAATAGAATCTGGTGCATGTATATCATCACATTGATCAGCAGCACACATTCCTTTCATCAGCACAAATTCCCATCCCCAGCATTTGCTGAGTCAATGGTTCATTGAGTTTGAGGATCACTGGAGGCCGGAGCCTCCCATTGGCAAAGTGTTTGTGCATCACAATGTTTAAATCCTAGCTATTTTTATAGAATCACAGAATCTTGCAGCACCGAAGGAGACAAATTCTGCCTGTGCCAGCTCTTTGAAAGAGTTAGCCAACTAATCCCACCAATCATCTTAAATCTGTGTCCTCCGGTTACCGACCCACCTGCCAGAGGATGCTGGCCTGTGTGAGGGGTGTGATATAAATGTTAGTTGTGGTTGTTTCTGCTTACTGACTATCAAAATCCCTCAGAATTTTGAACACCTCTATTAAATCTCCCCTCAACCTCCTCTGCTCTAAGGGGAACAATCCCAGCCTCTCTCGGTCTCTCATATGACTGAAGTATTACAAATAGTTGCACTGAATAATGTAATTTGCAAATCAGTCAGAACTGAAGGTAAGCAATGCTCATGAGGCTGCATGGTTTTCAATAGTTACAACACTGACTTGTCTGAATACCTTCATTTCACTATAATGACCCACAAATGTACTTTTTCAAAAATTAATTGCTGCATTGATTTGAACTTGGACATAATTCCTGCTTCAATCATTAAAATTTTCAGGACTGAGGTGGAGATGTTTGTTAGGTCAGGATATCAAGGGACACAAGGGAAAGGCGGGTGATTGGAGTTGAGATGCAGATCAGTTTAGCACTTCTGCAGTAATTGGCTACAAACCCAATGTCCCCAGCTTTGACACAACAACTTGCATTTATATAGCCACCACACCCCCCCACCCACACGCCATAGTCCCACCCATACAATAGCCCCGCCCGCCCGCCCTCATCCAGGGCAGCGTCCCAGAGCGCTTCAACATCTATCTCTGTCAGATACGTATATCTGTAGCACAGCTTAGCCACATTTGGTACATGTTGCTCTGCCCACAAATACTTTCCAAGGCTGACGGCAGTGAACATGAGCAAAGAATCTTTCTAATCAGATCAAAAGCAGTGGTCGTCCTGTTTAGCTTGAATATGTGAAGGTTTAGAGCAGTATTGATGCTTATTGACAATGGCTGAAAGGGCCTGGGCGATGTTAGCTACCTGTACAATCAGTCAGATGTACCAGTCATAATGTTCTTCTCAAGAGAAGAGGTCATAACTGCCTCCCATGGAGCTGAACAGCAAGTGCAGGTCAAGTAGGAGATGTGTGACTAACACCATTTGCCCTTGTCCTTGGGTCAGTCAACTCTAACCACAGTCAGGTGACACATACAATAATCAAATACTTTGACAAATGTAGATCCAGGTGAATCTTCTGATTGAAGTCAACTATTTGGGAAAAGGTTGTCAAGTGAGACTAACCCCCGTGTTGGACAGTGGGGGTGGGGAAAGGAGGCATGACCCTTTATTAACACAATTTGATAACTCTTGGCGCTGCTAAGTTCAACCTCTTGGCAGTGGTTTAGAGGGCAAGACAGATGGTCAAGTGATGGAGCTGCAAAACGTGACCTTCAGCTGAGCTCAACGCACCAGCCTTGAGAGGAGATCATCACCTTCACTGGGTCACATTTCAACCCAAGTCACTGAAGGTGACAAAACAACACATTAAAATTTAAACAGATTTTAAAAAAAGTGTTAACACAGCAACTTAATTTGTGTGCTCTTTGGAATATTTAGCTGTAAATTGGCTGCTTGTTAGAATAATTCAACAAATGCCATTTTGCCAGTGTGATCAAGACCATGATCTTTAATTATGGATTGTGTACATATGGTGGGTCATTAAGAAAATCCAGGCACGGGAATGTTCCAAGCAAAATTATCCATGCGTTCAGTCCTCAATTCTCTCCATGGACTAAAGCTTCACTTCTAGCCATCTGAAAGCGCTGGTGAAACTCTCTGGATGCCGTATATAAAGGCACTTGAGCAAGCATTTTGCACAGGCAATTTACTCCACAGTTGCCTTTGAGCAAAACTTGCCAATGTCAGCATGCCTTTGGGGTAGTGATTCACACAAGCTTAGTAGGCTGGTGGTGGCTGTCTGTCAGCCTCCGTTCTGTTCTTTTAAATGAACTTACATTAAATCTACTTGTGGATGTTTTCTGTTAAACCCTTTGCTTAGCCATGCTTTTGTTTTAAGCTTTGTTCATCCTATCTTAAATAATCGGTGTCACGAGAAGGACCTGTGTTAGTGTAACCAGCAAGCTTAGGCAATGAGGGTTATTACCTTCTATAAACTGCTTAAAAAATAATCAGGAATGATGCATACCAAAAGCCCAGAGGAGAAAAGCTGGAATTATGGAGCAGATGTTACTGTGCTGACAAAACTGTTTCCAATTAGTTTTGCAGTGCAGAATGAAAGGTCAATTTGCACCTTTAGGGATGTGTTTGGCACTCCGCATATAAACAAACTTTTTTTTCAAAAAAGGCAACAAACAACTTCGTAAACACATTAATTTGATTCCTCTTTGATTTGCACCAAAGTCAAAGTTTTAAATATAAATTGGAATTCACGCTTGACTGGTCTGTGCATAATCATCGTTTTTAAACAGGTTTTTTTTTCTTATTTTCCTTCTTTATTCTTGTAATTCCCCAACGAATGCAGTCACTACACTTCACAGTAAACGGTTTTGGTGATGTGATGAGGTATTATTAGCAAATGCAAGTATCAGTATTATTGTTAATTCCTCACTATATAAAGGACTCCTGGCTGGGGTTGAGGTCAGTGAAGGACATACAGTATATCACCAGCAGAAGGTGGCCTTTTATCAGGTAAAATAGTCTGTGTGACAGTTATCCCCCCACAGTCTGACAACTCTCAGTATTTAGGTTCACAAATAATTAGTGGTCACTTGGACACGATATCAGGTATTTCTATGACATGGAGGTAGAGCCTCTGAGGTTGTGAGTTCCAAGCCCCAAGTTGGGACTTTAGGCCGCCACTCCAGTGCGATGCTGGGGGGGCCGTCCTCAGATGAGATGTTAAACCAAAGATCCCTCTACCTGTTCAGGTGGACATTGAAGATCCTACGGCACTACTTGAAAAGAGAAGCGCATGTTTCTCCCAGTGTCCTGACCAACAATCGTGCTGCATTGTTAGAGGTGCTGTCTTCACACGAGATGTTAAACTTATCCCTTCGAGTGGATGGTAAAGATCCTGTTGCATGGGTTGAAGAGAGAAGGGACCTTGTCCTAGCCAACAATATGAAAAATAAAATGATCGTTCCCTGGAAAGACTGGTTTGGGGACATTGCTCTATTGGCACCTACAAATAGTCACTGCCGTTTACAGGAAAACTGCGTCAAGTTTGTTGTGTAAAAGGCATTGCATTAAATGCAAGAATTATTGTTGTTGCTATGAAGACTTCTTTCAAAACGTTTCGAATGTTGACTTTGAATTCTTTACTCAAGGAGGAAGGCAGGGAACACTGCTTCTCATTGTGATTATGTTTTAGAGCGCAATGTTTCTTCTAAATGATTCTATGATGTATTTTCCAAAGCTTTGCACATCACCCTGGAGTATCAGATTGCAGGCTCTCTATGGATGCTCTCTTACTTACTTCCCTTTCACATCACCCTCAGACACTTGCTGAGAGCACAAACCACTTCAGTAACAAAGCCCCACACACGGCAGCAATTAGCAGCACAGTTTCACTCGAGCTCTCGCTATTTTCACACAAGTCGGCAATTTCCAATTAGCGGCTCCTATCGGCTTCCTAACCCTGTGCTCCGCAGCTTCAGTCTGAACCAGAGTGTGGGGGGATTCCCGGATTCAGGCTGATTGTTGGGTAGATTTCATTGGGAGTAAATGCGAACCTTTTTTGTGTGTGGGACGTGTGTGAGTGTGGTGTGTGTGTGTCGGTGTGCTTAACCTTGTGATCAAACATGTTCCACTCACGCTGTGAAACTGAACATTTCCAACTCGTAACCACTGAATCCATCAGTTTTTGTAGCATGCTGCTGTTGCAATTGGCTGCCGTGTTTCACCCATAAAATACACTTTACAGTATATTCTGTGAAGCGCTTTGAGACGTCTCGAAGATGTGATAAGGCACTAGATCAAATGCAAAGTTTATTATTATTATCCACTTGCATTGTTTCTGATTTTGTGTTGAGAGCAGTCAGTCCTCCCACCCAAACTTCCACCTTAGTCTCGCAGACATGCTTCCAACTGGGCAGGTGATTCTGAGAGAGAGAGAAAGAATAATCCAAGCTGGGAAATAATCAGGACGTCATAGGGAGCATGGTGGCAGCAGATGGCATAATAATAAAAACACAGGTGATCGCAGCAGCTGCCATAAAACAAATAGTGTTTGTGTTTTTACTTTCTGGCAACCCATAAAATTAATTTGCCTGAGGTTACTGCACTGACAGCACCTCCAAACTCCCTGCTTCAGCATCAAACACAGAGTGACAGAGTGGGGAAAGGCTATATTGCCAGGACTGTAGCTCAGTTGTAGGGACAGTGTAAGAGAAGTCAGTGCCACTCCTTTGCTGCCAACTCAAGTATTCGCTGTTGGTCAGTGAAACACCCAACCTGCCCCAGCTTGTACAGCTAGCAGAGATTGTTTTTTTAAAAAAGGGAAAACATAAATGCTGGCAATCTGAAATTAAATAATATCACACCGTCTGAATCAACAGCAACTTGGGTATATTTACCCTTTCATGTAGGATGGTGTGTCAGAGCGCTTCACAGTGGTTGGGTTGGACACAGAGCTCAGGAAGTGGGGGTGGGTGGGTAGAGGAGGTGACCAAAGATACAGTCGAAGATGTAGACAGGTCAGATTGGGGGAGAGAGTTTCAAAGCTTTGGGGCGTAGTGGCTGAAAGCGCGGCCACCGATGGTGGAGAGGAGGGCACGAGGGACGAGCAGGAGACCAGAGCCAGCCAAGCGGAGGCAGCGGGTAGTGAATTTACTATTCAAGGATAAATTTAGAAAGTATTTCAAATGAAAAACAACTGCAGCTTGATCAAAGCAATAATTAGGCGAAAACGATTACCACTGAATATTGTAGGATTCAGAATATTCTTCCTGAATTTAAGAGGTTGATCGTTGGCGCTTTTTAATTTGATGAATTATTTTGAAGAGCATGTGTCCAACTTTTCACTAGGTATCAACATCATAGGCAGGTTACATCATAGGCAACATCATAGGCAAGATATAGCTGTGTCACCTCTTATGGTATTTCAATTTCCAACATTCATTGATCCTCTACTAGTTCTCCTGATCATCTCATAATTACAATTAATAAATCTTTGAAAAACACATAGATAGGAAATAAAAACATCAACATTTATTATAATTCTGATTTACCACATGAATTTT
Organism: Callorhinchus milii; assembly: GCF_018977255.1. Lineage (NCBI taxonomy): Eukaryota > Metazoa > Chordata > Chondrichthyes > Chimaeriformes > Callorhinchidae > Callorhinchus > Callorhinchus milii. The sequence continues at coordinate 704,044 of NW_024704746.1, read as the reverse complement.
TTAAAAAAAATACGGATGGCAAAACGTATAAATGTAATATTTTGGCACAGCACCACAGCATCAAAACAATAGAGTGTATCCCACATCCTATCAAAAGCATATTGAAAAAAATTAGAACAGAAAATTAATAAAAATAGAAATTGGCATTAATAAAACATGTATCATCTCATTTCAATTATATCAAGTTATATCAACTTCTATTTCTCCTTCATTTTAAAAAAAATACAAAAATCTCTAATTCAGTACGAACAGTCTAGAATAACAGAAGAATAGAATAACAGCAAACCACTTCCATTACACATGGCATTTTAGTTTAACACAATAATTATACAAATGTATTTGATAGTTCATTATTGCTACAAGGTTAACGAAGACAGGTGCGTGGCCTGTTGTGACAAATACATAACTTGAAAGTCTGAACATGTTCTTCCCTGATTGAATGCCACTTGTTAACAGGTTCCACTCTTATGCTATTTATGACAATTTTACCACCCACCCAGCCCTCCCTCAGGAGAAAAGTTGCTCGTTATGAAATTAACCACAAACTGTAAAGACAAAATTAACTCATCAATAAAAAAAATGCTTACACAAATCCCATCTGGTATTCAGTGGGCGCTGTTAGATATACAGTATAAACAGCAACCCTGTTACTGGCCTTTTAACATTCAAAGAAAAACAGCTGCCCACCAATATTTGAACTGCTGTTGCATTTCTGCTGCACCCTAATAAAATAAATGTAAATTTATGTATAAAAACATTTATATTCAAGATCTGGGATTATAGTGCAAAACAAATTATTTTTATGCCTTAAATATTTTGCCTTCAATATCTCTTTCTACAGCTAGAATACTTACAGGGAAAGCCTGCAGTAATGATGAGCAGCTTAGAAAGACATCTTTAGCAGCTAGCCTGTGTTGGATTATTTTGCTGCTATTTGTAACACCCTGCTATAACATTTAAATATTAATGGAAAAATCAGCTATCTTATTGTAGGGAATTCAGGTCACGTATATCAACGTGAAGGAGATGATCACAGGTCAAATCCTTCAAATTGCTGTGCTACCCTTTTTCGGTTTAGCTCTTGTCCACTAATAGTATTCATTCAATCACTTTCTGTTACTACTTAAAAATACTATTTTGGTTTTCTGGTTCTTTGGAGCTTTCAAAAATCAAGTAAATGGTAGCAGAGAATTCTCCATTCAAACAAGTTTGTGAATGATGTGATTAGTACTTTTGATATGATCTGAATCATCAATCAAGTCTCAGTGTAAAACACTTAGCCCGTCAGAATGTTTGATTTAAAAAACTGTAACCAATTTCATTTTTCAATACACTAATGCTGAAAACAACTTGATCAAAACAGAATTAATCTTCATTACAAGTTTGATGCCATTATTACAGATTTATATTATTGTAGACTACTGTTTATTTCTAATGGATTTTCTGTAATTTGTAATTGTGGAAAATTCATGCCAAGTATGAGCAAAGACCCCTAAGAATTCTATTCTATTCCTTCAATTGGAAAAGATTTCCCCCATTCAAGTGGATGGATAACAAGAAGCAGCTGTCCTGAATCAGCTATTACCCACATTTGTGCCCAACAAAAACAAGTCAAAAAGTGCCAGAGAGTCTGCGTATGTTATCAACAGCTCCTCCGGCGAATATCATCTACATCCAAACATGTCTGCTCAATCTGAGATACTGGCACTCAATACATCTCCCTGGATCTCTCCACAATTAGATTCTGATGTATTTTGTATCATCTTAACTTTGTTCTTGCGTAAACGTTAAATAATTGTTTTTATATTAAGTGAACAAACAATGTAGCACCTTAATGATTTTGTTGTAGTAAGGAAAGTGATCAAATTCAAGGATTTGCACATATATCAAATGCAAGGATTATTATTGATTCTTTAAATTTTCCCATGTAGTAACCCATCAGATTATTATAAAGCTAAAAAAAGTTACGTTTCTGCAACAAAAATATTTATTCCATACAAAACCTCAGGAAATGGGATACACCACATCCCCCCAACACACCAATATTTCCAAAAATAAATTTGGTGCAATTGCAAAAAAATGTAAAATGCCGCCATATTTATCCAAATCTATTTTGACTGCTCTGTAAAATACAATTCTTGTGCTACTTATTATGCGGAGATTTTTGCAAAATTGTATTTATGTCTTTGGGATAATCAACAATGAAAACAGCTAAGAGTCTCAAATGTTCTTGGTATTCTTAGAAAGCTTCAGGTATAATGAAACACAATTACTATAGACATTAATGATTGCTGAAGATTAAGAAAAATACTAAAATAAAGACAGCAAATTGTTGACCACCATTTGTGAACATCAATCCATCACAAGCAGGTTAGAAAATAGAAGCCCTAAATTGGGCTTGAAAATTGAAAGAGTTTGAAATGTGCTGGTCTGTGTATTGTTTAGGTGGTGCTTGCAGCTTTCCTGTACAGATTCCTGTAGATTTTTTCCAGGCTATCTTCAAAGACTGCCCTGTGAGGTTTCCCTTTGTACATAGCAGCACGATTTGACCAATAGTCACCATTGCCTAGGTGAACAGACGTCTCTCGTTGCAGTATGGGACTGTGGAGACAAAAGAAAAATGGATTCTGTGCAACCGTACCAGCAGGGAGAATGGCATATTGTACATTGTAAAGTGTACTGACTGTGTATTTTGTTTGTGAACGTTGCAGCTACAGACACAATGTCCCATGGACAGTCCTGAAGTGGACAACCAATTTCAATTAAGGATTTGTTGGCTAGGACGCCAGGAGCAACTCCTTTGTCTTTTTGTGCAGGGCCATGTGATCTTTAACGTCCACCTAAACAGTCGGGTAAGACTTTGGCTTGAAATCGCATCCAAAGGACAGCACCTGAAACAATGCAGAGAAGTTATAGCACTGCAATGGAGTGTAAGCCTGGACAATGTGAGTTTAAAGATTTCACTGTTTCAACGTGAGGTTTGAGGCCACAGTCAAGAGTGTGACCAAGTGAGTCAGGTTAACCCCTATCGCATGCTGAGAACAGTGAGTGTCTAGAACATTGGAATTCACTATTACCTGGAATAACCCGCACTGTCACACAGTGAATCTTCATACAAGGCAGATCTCCTGTCTGGGTGATCATGTTTTATAGAAAAATCTGCCTGGAACATGAGGGAATCGAAAATAAAATGGGTAACAGTCAATCACAACACATTTCACCAATTTAACCTGCAAAGATATGATCTACTCTACTAACTTTCAAGCTTTCAGCATTGCTAACAATGATAACTGCATTTAAGCAACAAACATGAAGCTTTTCTCCCCCTAGCCTCAGGAATATACCATTTCTCCCCAAGTTAGTAGGTACCAGAATCAGTTCAATATTGCACATAAATGCACTGAAGTGACAAGTACAATTAAATGTAGCAAAACAGATCTAGCTTTTATATGTCTGAACCACTTGACTCCAAACCAATGATGACAAGTCTGATTTTCAGATCTGACTGTCATTCAAGCAAGGCTTTTCTCCTTGAGCGAATTTCACCAGTTCTAAGCCAGATGGCGAGATAGATCACTGTGCAGCAGTGGAGTGTTCCACGCTGGGAGAAACTGGCAGGAACACTCAAACCCTGCAGACATGTACTGCTCAGTATTGACAGAGGTCACAGTGAACGAGAAACATCTTCCCTTCCAAACACAAGCAAGCACCATGATCAGCCAGAAATAGCAACTAGGGAGCTAATTTTTTTGTTTTTGAAAACTTTAAAATAATGTATGATGCTGTATATGCTCAGTAAGTAAGTATATGCTCAGTAAGTAAATACGTCACGCGCCTTGGTACTGAACCATACAAACCGAGAAACTTCTCATCAATATCCAATCACTTGCCGTGATATAATACATGGCAGAGCAGGTTTGACAATACAAAAGGATCTACTCCTATTCCCACAACCTCTGATGTTAATGTGGGTCTGAGCGGACAACAAGATGAAACTAAATGATTATTTAGGTGAGGTGTAATGGCTGGGCGTAGGGGAGGGGGGGAAGGGGGGTAAGTGCCATATCCTACCCAAGAGGTGGAAAGACAAGAGAAGAAATTGTAATTGAACTTGTAATTGAACTTATGGAATTCACTACCTCAGAAGGCTGTAGATGCTCAGTCCTTGAACATTTTCAAGGCTGAGACTGATAGATTCTTGAAAAATAGAGGGATTAGGGGATATGGGGATAGGGCAGGTAATCATAGTTAGGTGAGAAGATCAGCCATGATCTTATTGAATGGCGGAGCACAGGCACGAAGGGCCGAATGGCCTACTCCTGCTCCTAATTCTTATGTTATTACGTTCTTATGTAAAGGAACTTCATAAAAGATTTATAGGTGAATAGAGATAAGATAGTTATTTGAAACACAACTTCTTACTTTAGTTCCGCAGAGACTATTGACAATGTTCTTGTTGCTAACAATTTGCTGCTACAGAATTGGCTAGCGATGTCTGTCACAGTATATACATGCAATTGTTTTATAGTCACTAAAATAGACACAAGGATATTGCAAAATGCAAGAACAATTCATACAAAGAGCTGAATGAGGAAGCAGGAAGATTCAAAGTTTCATATTGTTTTAAAATAGATATAAATTGGACAGAAATTCAGTGATGCAAAGAAAGAACATTTACAATTATCAACACTTTTTTTGCTTTGAAGTTTGCAAACTAAATCTTTTCATTAAATCTCATAGAATCAGAATTATACAGCACAAAAGGAAGCCATTCGGTCCATCGTGTCTGTGTTGGCTCTTTGAAAAGAGGTATCCAAATGCAGACTGGCTCTTAATAACTTAGGCAGTCTCTTAAAAACTTACGCTGCAATAAATATTATATAAATTTATATTATATAAATTTATATTATATAAATATATATATTATATAAATATATAGTGTATATATAAATGTACAATAGTAAATATTAGAAATGATCCCCAAAAAAGACTGAACACATAAATCAGTAAACTATTCTGACAATTTCTAAAAGGCCAATAAATTACTTCGCTAACACCTTTCAGGGAAGAAGGCTTAAAACTGCCTGAAATCAAGGTCAGAAAGATATACCCAGGCTGTGTTTTTTTATCAGTTTATGAACAGCTGTTTGGAACTGTCTGCATTACAGCGGCATCTGAGAGCCACTGTCTGCAGAAATAATATTCTAGTACAGAATGTACCCAAAAATTAAATTAAGGGTTTTTCTGTCTTGATCCTATCAAGTTTCACTGCTTTCTATGACTGGAAAGCACAATGTATAGAAATATTTGAAATTCATAGCTCTAACAGACGCCATGTCACTGTGATCATGTAGTCAAGGTGAGCAAACAAGCAACAGAGCCTTTCCCACTGAAAGGGCATCGACAGAGGTCTGCAAGCAAGTGCCCTACCCACCTTCCTTCTTGTGGAATGCTTTGTGATGTCAGGTACGATGTGTGGAAATTAAATAAATAATAAATAATCCTTGCTTTTTTTGATATAGCACCTTATCACATCATTGAGACGTCTTGAAGCGCTTCACAGAATATACTGTAAAGTGCGGTGACTGTATTTTGTAGGCAAAATGCAGCAGCCAATCATGTACAGCAGCGTCCCACAAACAGCCCTCAATTGAGTGACCAAATTGTAATTTTTTTTAATTAAGGGATTATTACCCCAAAAGCAATATGCCAATCGACTGAAAAATGTGTTCCTACTTACTGCTAGGTAAACAGAGATGCATGTGTGAGAAATAAGCCTAACTTAAAACTTGCAGAGGAGATTGCAATGACATTGATGAACATACAAATTGCATTTGGATGCAATACAAGAGTCCTGTAGCTCAGTGGTTGGAGCACTCGCCTCACAAGCAAGACACCTGGGTTCGATTCCCGGCAGCGCAAAAGCTTGGGCAAGTTTCCTTGCGCCACACGCCTGATAATAATCCCTCAAGAAAAAACAATAATAATTTGGTCACTTCAATCCATGACTGTTTGTGGGGCACTGCTGTGAGCAATTGGCTGTTGCTTTTCACCCACAAAATATACAGTCAATTCACTTTATAGTATATTCTGTGAAGCGCTTTGAGCCGTCTAGAAGACATGAAAAACGCTATATCAAATGTGAGGATTATTGTTATTACACAATCATAACTATGCTGAATAAGTCAGACATTTATTTTTGTAATACTAAGTTCTTAATAACACTTCGTTCAGGTCACATATATTACTCCACATTCTTAAAATTGCACCCAAATGATCGCACTACTTACAAATGACAGCCTTTTTCTTGCGCTGTGTGTTTCTAGTATTTTTTTCACTCGCTGATGGATCTCTTCCCATTTTGTTGGTGTAGAGCGATCTGAATAAAATCTAAACATGCAAAACTACATGAAGGATATACATATGTATATATATTAAGAACTATTAACAGAAGCTCCTTCCCTTGGAGGAGGAGAGTTTAATTGGCTGAATGTAGTAGCAAAATTTGCACACAGACATACTGCAAATGGCCAACTTTCAACAAAAAAAATACTGTAAAATATGCTTGTCTGCCATCTCTATGTGGATTTTGCAACATAGGTGAACAAGTGCTGGAGAGTGAAAATTAATGGAAAAATAAATTTTTGGACATTCAATATTGTCGAAACTAAAAAAGAACTTTGCCTCTCACTCCACTTTTGGATTTTAATCTTTTCATGAAAATCTGAGATGGACTGAATACTGTGTTTTTAGGCTGATCATTTTCATCTTCAGTCAGACTTCCAAACACTTCAGTGAGTTACTTTGGCATTGTATTGTATTTTACTGCTATATATTTTGTTGGTTTAAATTAAATTGTTTATTAAAACAATAAATTTTGGTATCACGGAAACAACTTTCTTCTCATCCTTAGTTGGTTTGCCAATAAATGAGCTTTACATCAGCCAGTTCCTGTGAGTGTTGACAGACGTGTATGTGCGTTGTGTTGGGGGAAAGGAGAGAAGGATAAATAAAATACTGTAAGGTGATTTCTCCTCCACACTGCTCATTTCGTAAACATTGGGACAAACTCTGGGTGAAAGAAAAAGCTGCTTACATTATACTACTTAAATGAAAATATAGTTTACAAGCTGGTTAGCAGCCTAACACTTTTTGAGTATTTGGAACATTGTTTGCTTCACTCTTTAGCCACCTAGGTTATGAGAAATGTGTTGGTTCTTATCCTTCAGCTTTGGGAAAAGAAATGGAGGCTTACTTGCCAACGATAAAACGGGATTTTCCCTCCCCCAACCCAAGGCACTTAGTTTTTTGTGTGAGCATCTTTCACTGACTGTCCCATAGGATGTGTTGCCAGGGTACTGCAACGGAATCTCAATGAAAACACCACTAATACAAAACCAGCAGGAAGATACACAATAATCAGTAGATTCAGTTCCTGGATTTGAGGAACATACAAACCAAGACACACAGAAACAACTTTTCACTAGAAGCAGGTGACAACGGTTTTACAATAATATGTACAGTACTGTACTAATCAGACCCCTTGTTACCCAATTGTTGTGTGGAAAGCCCTAGGGATGTTGTGGATAAAAATCCCTGATGTCCAAAGGTTCTCCCAAGTCCTAAGATTTTTAGAATAATGTAAAGGGAACTCTCTTCCCTCACACACAACATTTTGTCTGTCTAACTTCTTGCAGTGAACAGGACTTCACTTTAAACATTCCATCTTCCTCTGTTATTTAAATGTTATGACAGTATAGCTATGTGCCAATCCTATCCACTAGTCTGTGCTGTTGTATAAAGCAAGTCAACTACAATTCTGTTTCGTGCAACAGCTCAGCCTCTCAAAGTCAGCATGACATTCAGATTAGACCAGTCCATAGATGTGCACAACATGCCTTCAAATATCTTAAGCTGCAATTCCACTCAAAGCTTTCAAAACTTTCATTCTCTTCAAACTGGTTTTAAATGCCTTTGGCACGATTTTTGGGGGGGAGTATTGTGTGATGGATTTGTAGCGTTTGCTCAGTAGTAATAACTTGTTTTTTCTTACCCTAACCCACAATCAGGAATAAATAACAATCTCTTTTAAATACAGTATGTGAAGTTTGCCGATAAATTGAGCTGTTTAGAGTCCACCACACGCTGTCAATGTGGATACCATCAAATTTGGAACAAGAACACAGGTTCCTCTGATTTGCATCAAATTTCCTGTGGACACCTTCACCGGGTTAACTGTGTTACATAACCTGGGCCAATAGAAAAGTACAGCTGCAATTTTCCCCACAGAATCCGCTACAAACGCAGTGTGCTCAGCCCCGCTACACACCTGTACACATAGAGTGCTCAGCCCCACTACACACCTGTACACAGTGTACTCAGCCCCACTACACACCTGTACACACACTGTGCTCAGCCCCACTACACACCTGTATACATAGTGTGCTCAACCCCACTACACACCTGTACACACACTGTGCTCAGCCCCGCTACACACCTGTACACAGTGTGCTCAGCCCCGCTACACACCTGTACACAGTGTACTCAGCCCCACTACACACCTGTACACACACTGTGCTCAGCCCCACTACACACCTGTACACAGTGTGCTCAACCCCACTACACACCTGTACACAGTGTGCTCAGCCCCGCTACACACCTGTACACAGTGTACTCAGCCCCACTACACACCTGTACACACACTGTGCTCAGCCCCACTACACACCTGTACACAGTGTGCTCAGCTCCGCTACACACCTGTACACAGTGTGCTCAACCCCACTACACACCTGTACACAGTGTGCTCAGCCCCGCTACACACCTGTACACAGTGTGCTCAGCCCCACTACACACCTGTACACACACTGTGCTCAGCACCGCTACACACCTGCACACACAGTGTGCTCAGCACCGCTACACACCTGTACACACAGTGTGCTCAGCCCCACTACACACCTGTACACAGAGTGTGCTCAGCCCCACTACACACCTGCACACACAGGGTGCTCAGCCCCACTACACACCTGTACACAAACTGTGCTCAGCACCGCTACACACCTGCACACACAGTGTGCTCAGCCCCACTACACACCTGTACACAGAGTGTGCTCAGCCCCACTACACACCTGCACACACACTGTGCTCAGCACCGCTACACACCTGTACACAGTGTGCTCAGCCCCACTACACACCTGCACACACAGTGTGCTCAGCCCCACTACACACCTGTACACACACTGTGCTCAGCACCGCTACACACCTGCACACACACTGTGCTCAGCACCGCTACACACCTGTACACAGTGTGCTCAGCCCCACTACACACCTGTACACACACTGTGCTCAGCCCCACTACACACCTGCACACACAGTGTGCTCAGCACCGCTACACACCTGTACACAGTGTACTCAGCCCCACTACACACCTGTACACAGTGTGCTCAGCACCGCTACACACCTGTACACACACTGTGCTCAGCACCGCTACACACCTGCACACACAGTGTGCTCAGCCCCACTACACACCTGTACACACAGTGTGCTCAGCCCCACTACACACAGTGTGCTCAGCCCCACTACACACCTGCACACACAGTGTGCTCAGCCCCACTACAAACCTGTACACACAGTGTGCTCAGCCCCACTACACACCTGCACACACAGTGTGCTCAGCCCCGCTACACACACTGTGCTCAGCCCCCTTGGGGCAAACATTTCTGCACTTTTCTATTGACCAGCTCATTAGGGGATCAAAGATCCAACACAGCAATATCCTCCCCAAATTGTTTTGGGTTTCAGCGGGTTTTAGAGCCTTTCACCTGGGAGACCAGAGTGTTAAACTAGTCACAATCAATTTCAGCATTCAATTCAGTTCAATTCTCAGTTAGCAGAAATGCAAAATACAAAGTTGCTAAATACTGCATCAAATTGTCAGTTTCACTCAGAGAGTCTGGTGTGAAAGAGCACCTTATGTACGAAATGTGGTGTTTTCTAAGGTTGAGGTTATGGCAGTGTAGAGGGTGCTACCTGGAATGTAATCCATCCTACACATGCAAACAGAAAATGTTTTTTCTCCTTGTACTGATACACCTGCCAAGCATAATATTTTTAAACAAGCATTTCAAGCTGAACTCTAACCTGTTCTGAACATTGAATAGTATTTCTCATGAGCTACAGGAGACAACTAGCTCCATGTTGCCAAAGAAGAATCTTAACAAGTCCCTCATCAAACAAGACAGATTTGGGCATGTGGAAATTTATTTTCAGTAATTATCAGTACCTCTGAGTACACTGATCATATCATGGCAGATATTAGGGAAAGATAACAAAAGTCATACCCCAATAGTGTGAATAAATGGAATCAAAATCAGCAATGATAAGTCATTAACCTGCCCAAGAAAATAGATACTTCTCTCCAAGCTAACTTATATTGTGGTCATGGCGTCAAAACATATTATTCAGGAGGCAAAAGATGTTTCACACTGCAGAGGGGAAAATGAAGCGGTTATGGATTGTGGTTTTAGCAATAATTTTCATTTATCTTCCAGTGACAAATACTGGTATTTTTAATTGGTTATTGATAAATATCAGCTCATGTCCTAGAGAAACATTGTGCAATGACCAAGGAAGACAGGTCAATCAAAAGATTCCCTGGATTCATTTGGCCAATGCCAGCATCAGCCTAAACCCTACACACACTGACCCACAAAAACTGCAAATCAATAACAATTTCTAGCAAAAGAAATGTAATTTCAAAATGTATGATCATGTAATCAATATGAGAGCTGTGGAACAGGTCACACATCAATTTAAAAAAGAATGATATTTGTGGCCCATGGAATGAGAATCCTACATTGCATTCTTTCACTGACAAACGGGAGGCTTTGTATTCCTCACTTTTCTTATTTTACAGCTATTTAGATTATAGTCAAATGTTTATCGTTTAATTGTAGATTTTTGGAAATCAACAGATTTAACATACATTCCTTTAGTTGGTATAACCAATGGTTATTGGGACAGAGCTCAAATTTAACTACCTGACAACAGGCACACCAGCTTGATTCTGGTCAATGCCCAAATTGAGCAAACTGATTGATGGCTGGAATTTTAAAGCAGCTGGAAATGTTCATACTAATGAAAGGCTCAGAGGAGACCTTATCATGGAATCTTACAGCACAGAAAGAGTCCATTCGGCCCATCGTTTCTGTGCCGGCTCTTTTAAAAGAGTTTCCAATTCAATCCCACTCCCCCGTTTTCTCCCCAGAGCCCTGCAAACTTGTCCTCCCCAAATAATTATCTACTTCCCTCTTAAAAGTTGTTATCGAATCGGCTTCTACCACTCTTTCAGGCAATGCATTCCAGATCCCAACAACTTGCTGTGTGAATTTTTTTTGAAAACTTCTATTAAGTCTCCTCTTCACTTACTCTGCTCCAAGGAGAATAATCCCGGCTTCTCCAGTCTCTCCTGATAACTGAAGTCCCTCATTCCTGGTACCATCCTGGTAAACCTCCTTTGCACCCTCTCCAATGCCTTGACATCCTTCCTAAAGTGTGGGGCCCAGAACTAAACACAGTCTCTAACTGAGGCCTAACCAGTGTTTTATATAAAGGTTCATCATAATTTCCTGACTTGTGTATTCTATGCCCTTATTTATAAAGCCCAGTATCCCAGATGCTTTTTTAACAGCTGTATCTACCTGTCCGGCCACCTTCAAAGATTTACTTATATGAACCCCCAGGTCTCTCTGTACCATCAGCTTTTATTGCCTCTCCTCATTCTTCCTCACAAAATGCATCACGTCACATTTCTCCACATTAAACTGCCACGTGTCTGCCCATTTTCCCAGTCTGTCCATGTCCTCTTGCAGTTTGCTATTATCCTCCTCACTGTTTATTACTTCTCCATCTTAGTATCATCTGCAAACTTGGAAATTGCCTCCCTATACCCAAGTCCAGGTCATTTATATAGATCATAAACAGCAGTGGTCCCAATACTGATCCCTGGGAGACACCACTGCACATTTCTCTCCAGTCAGAAAAACAACCGTTCACCACCACTCTCTGCTTTCTGTCTCCCAGAAACTGCTGCCACTGTCGCTTTAATACTGTGGACTTCTATTTTGCTGACAAGTTTCTTATGTGGCACTTTATCAAACGTCTTTTGAAAATCTATATAAACTACATCAACTGCTCATTAGCTGTTTTACCTGCCAATCCTTCTTTCCAGTCCACCTTGGCTAGGTCCCTTTTTAACTCATGAAATTAGCCTCTTCCAATTTAGTATCTTCACCTTTGATTGTTCCTTATCTCTTTCCATAAGTACTCTAAACTTAATAGTGTTGTGATCACCGTTGTCCAGATGCTCTCCTACTGGAACCTGCTCCATTTGATCCACTTCATCCCCAGAATGAGATCCAGCACTGCTCCCTTCCTCGTTGGGTTGGAAACATACTGATCCAGAAAGTTATCCTGCACACGTTTCAGAAATCCTTCCCCTTCCTTGCCCTTTACACTGTTATTTTGCCAGTTTGTATGGAAGAATAGATAAACTAAACTGTAATAATATGTTTAATGCAATACACAAATCCAGAAAAAAACAGGACATGTGCTCAAGTTTAGGAGAAGGCAAAGTTCAATTTTAATTATTTTGTGCATGGAGTTGACTACACAGAATGACCACAGGATCTCAAGAGTGGTTCAGATGAAGACCTTTTGATCTCCTTCCAGAACACACATCCATTCTACTATCCTCTCATCTCAGCAACAAGCCTTGCGTTTCTTGAACGGGCGGAATGCCGACAGGCAATCAGGGCCCGATAGGGTCGATGAGCAGAGGTACACACCAATGAGAAGAGAATTAGAAAAATAATGACATGTTTTTTTAAAAAATATTAGTCTCACAATTGGATTTTTTAAATAAACAAAAAATTAAGATAATTACAGTAAAGTACAAAAATAATATTGTTTAAAAAAATCCTGTTAACTTGTAGAATATTTAGATTCAACATCAAAGCCTGATAACATCACTGGGAACGAGCATCAAGGAGTTACTGAGGCAATCAATACAAGAGGCTGGCTCTACCTACACAACTGAAATGGCAAAATCGCAAAAGCACTCTGGGTTAATAGCTGCACTTATTGATATTAATCTGGCTCCCTCCCACTACAGATCTTGGTAAATGCTCCAAGCCACTTTTGTTGATGAGGTTATGAATACTCCCAACATGGGGGAAGGGGAGATGATATTGAATTGTTCAGTCTAAGTGGGTTTCTGCAGTTGCTCACTTCAAATGGCGGAAAAGAGACAGAGATTGAAATATTTGTAGCAATATCACCTCGGATGACAAGGAAAGTGTTTAGGGAAAAACATCAGGTTTTCCTTCAAATTTATCCCCCAAAATTAAATGAAAATGAGATGCAATGAATACATTAATTTGAATCAAATGTCACTGTAGCTAAAATACATTTGGCAGTGAAAAGATTAAAAAGAAAACCTTTCTCGAAGAGATGAGGTGTTCAACAGAGAGCTTTGTTTCTGGATAGATGATGGTGCAGAATGGACCATTCGAGACCTAGAGGAAGGAACGAGTCTGCCAGCTGTTTGTGACATGATGTACTCATCGCTGTCATCAAAACAACCATCTCGAAGACCTTTCCCTGGAGGAGGCTTCATAACCTAGAAGATAATACAATGGCTGTAATAAACCATCACTAAAAATACACAACGGAAGCTTTGATCTTGGACAATTACATTCTTTGGTAGGAAATGATTTTGAAATGAAGGCTGCTCTAACTGTTCATGCTTTCTAAACCTGAGAAACTGCACTAAAACAGCAGCACTATTCTGCTCCGATCAAAGTGAAACAATAATCACATTTCCAATGCACAAAGTACAATCATTCCAAGCTTGTTTTACTAGTTTTGGAAATGTGAATAGGAGTGCAGTATTGCAAAGAGCAGTGCGAAACAAGTTTTGGAAACCAAAAATTTGAATGTCATGTGCTCAGTGACAATATTTCCAAAGAGATTCACAACTCACTCACTTTCCCTAACATTCCCTAACGGTGACAAACTGCTTGAAATTTGTTTGTGCTTGTAAAAACAAAGAGCAGCAATAGACATAATGCCTAATCCATCAGACCTCTTGTATACTTGTTAAAAGAGGCTGACTCAAGGTTAACGGGGTACCATGACCTTGAATACTAGTAAAACATTTTTGAATGTTTTTGACAATGCTCTGTAAACAAACCCTCAAGAAGCACTAAAATAAGTTAATGTCACTACACTTAATAATCTCTGTGAATCCTGACGTGGCTGTAGCGATTGACTTTCACATTTACACATTTCACATTCACATTTTCATGGAAGAGACTATCATCACCAGGGTGGCCTTTCCTTGAGAACCTTTTACTCACAGAAAAGGTCATAGAACAGGGACAAAGGACAAAGATGGCAAATTTACACATTATAGGTGGATCATAGCAAATTAAAATAATGGGATGTCATATATGGCGATTTCTGACAGGATTCTTTAATAAAGAAACTTGAAGTATGTTACACGGCATCAGAGAAACACCTGCTGATATGGATTCTTACAATATGCCATAAAGCCACTTACTGGAAGGGATCCCATTAGAATTTGCCACATATTAGACCCCAGTATAATTAAAGGATGTAATTTCACTGTTGCAGTTAGTTAATACACCATGACACTAATAATTAAATCTACAATTTTAAAAGACCAGATTTAATGTAATAATAATATAATCAAAATACTTTTAGTGAACTCCTCTTGGGTCTGTAACTGCCCCGAAGTGAAGGATCTGGAAAAATATAAATGCAGACATAACGTACATCATACCTCTTGTATATCTGTTAAAAGGATGTACAACCCACGTAGGGATAATAGGCTACCATTATCTTGAATAATAGCAAAATTACAAACAGTAAAATAAGACTACTATTCACTTGAAGGCAATGCATTGAAATCTAAGTATTTTATCTACTTCCATTAAGGTTGATCACCACAATGCACCATTCCTCAGCTTGGGATGTGGGCAGACAAACTGTGTCCAGATTCTGCCCAAACCACTCTATTTACAGCTTCTGGTAAGTAGATGAAAGTATTCCATGCTGATCCACTATTGGATTTCCTGCTGTGTCCCTTTGAAGAGAGCCTGGCCTGTAATTGCTATCTGTGTGTGTGAACCTGCCACTCGGCCTCACAGCTCATTGGTTCAAGCCCAGCCATAACACTGATAAAAATGACTGTCCTCAGGCCATTCAGGAAAAAGAACAAACAAAACGATAGAGGTGTTTAGAATGATGAGGGGTTTTGATAGATCAGACAGGAAGAAATTATTTCTACTGGTCAGTGACTAGAGGGCATCAGTTTAAGATAATTACCAAAGGTGCAAAGGGAGAGATTAGGAGGATTTTATTTAACACATCACACACACGCGCAGTGTAGAATTTTCTGAAGGATCAGTGGTCAAAGTGGAATCGAAACCAGCTTTTAAGGGCAAGCTAGATAGACATCTAAAAAGGAAGTCTTTGCAGAGGTATAGGAGATAAGGCATGTAAATGGGACTGAATGCATTGCTTTTTCAAAGGGTTAGCACAGACACGATGGGCCAAATGGCCTTCTTCTGTGCTGCAAAGCTCTAAATTCTTTTAAATGGATTATACTTTGTATTGTACTTATTTTTTTTCCTCCCAACTTTGAACTCTGTTTCCCCAGAGTTAATTTTGACATTTATGCTATATTTAAGGCCTGTATCTATGGCATTTCTTTTCAGAATGAACCATTCTCGTTCCCTTCCATGTAGATCTTTGTTGGAACATGTACTGGAATTAACCTAGATTCCTGCAACACTTACATCTTATGATTATTACTCTTCATTATGAACTGCCATCTTACCCACGGTATGCTCCCTGTGACAACTAGCTATTTTTAACCCTTGATCGTGCACCACCAATAAGTTATCTAGTCAGGCACTAGGGCCTATTTGGGCTGCCAAATATTGACCTAATTTTCACTTTACTCTTTGACCCAGTTGGTCCAGAGATACAACCTCTACGATGTTTAGTCTCCTGACTATCTAAAAACAAAGCCTTTGCTACTAGATTTTGCCTATTGACAGAAAGTCATTTGGGTCCCAGTGAGGTAAAATAGGAAGATGGAGGAGTCCAAAACAAATATTTCTTTATCCAGAAGATAAGTAATAACTGGAACAGAGTCACCAGGAAGGGAGGTTGAGAAACAGCTATATGCTATAATAGGAGGAAGGTAATGTGGAAGGTAATCTGCAAGGATGCTAACAAACCTCTTGTGATGAGATTGTATTATTTAAACTTACTCAATACATGTAATGAAAGGTAAAGTGATATTAAAATATTAAATGTCAAAGAAGAAATTAGAAGAAGCAAAGATGGGAACAACAACAACTTGCACTTATATAGCACCCAGCATGCAGAATAGCTCCTCAGAGTGTTTAAAACATTGAATTAATTAAATATTTTATATTTAAAATTGTGATTCTATACTATATTTTAGTAGTATGAGATATTAGTATATTTATTAGTATAAAATAATGATAATCCTTACATCTGATATAGCACCTTATCATGTCAAAAGCTCTTTGAAGTAGGGGACTTTAGGTGAAGATGATTATTATAATAAGACTATTCGAGATCTAAACAGCGGTAGGTTTCAAAGAAAAGAAATAAGTAGAAATTATATTTAGTGATTGCCACACCAACATGGAACCACTCATACAGTACCTTCAAAATGCTCCTAAAATATCTCTATTCATGTCTAAACTTAGGACATTGTGTCATGTAAGTTTTTTAAAATTACAATTGAGTTTAGAATACAGGTTCTGACTGGCATTCTAGATCCCAATAATTCAAGATGGATTCAAGATGGTGACAGTTAACTAAGAAATAAAACCACTGATTACACTGTGTAAAGGTGATGTTTAGCTGTACCATCATATAGTCGAGAGCCTGGAGACCAACTGTTCTGAACGCTGGGCTTACAAGAAAATGAAGATGAGAAAACATGTAGATCATCTTTTGGTGAAACCTTGTGATTAACCTGAAAAAGATAAATAAACTGAAGATTTTTACACATCCCACAGACTTTTTTTAAAAAAAGAAAATGCATGTATCATTTACAATCAAAACCAGCCAATATAATTGACCTTTAATATTGGGATTCAATGCACGGCAAGGTCTAAGTTGATCCAGCTAAATTATTCAGAATGACAAAGGGTCCAAAAACTAAGTAAGATTATTCAAAGTATTCCACACAATGATTAACAAAGGTTAGAAATAAATGAATGGGGAAGGCTATTGAAACAAATTGCATAAATGATTCAATAATCAACTAGATGTATTCAGAGAAAGGAAATGGTGAATTTAGTGAGAATAAGGAAACTTGGAGTTGGGATCTGCCACAAAGAATAGGCTTGATGAGATAAAGGGCTTTCCTACTTTTAAAGCAACAACATTGCTCTATGGGCACTTCATTATAAACTGACTTCAATCAAAAGGTGGACCATGCACCAGACCAGATGCCTGGTGTGCATTTTTGCTGAGTTTATCAGAAATTAATCTGTTGTTTACAGATTTAAGAAAAATCTAATTATTTTAAAGGAAGGCTATTTAAAATAAAAGCCTTTAGCAACCCGCCATTTATGTAGAATTGTTTTGATTTATTTGCAGACTTTTTTCTAACACTGTCTTTATATTCATGCCAATTATTTTACCACATTGAACTAGACTGTTAAAACCTAAATTTAGAAATTCAAGGCTTTAATATTAGGATCACTGAACAGTATGACCAGACAAAGAAGTCTTCATTTCTGTGGTTATTGAAAAGGCTTGATGTGTTGGCCAATAAAAGAAGAAAACAATTTCCCAAGGCTAGACAATGGGTTAAAGTAAGTATTAATTCTCCAATATGATTTTGGTGCAGGGATATACATACATGTCTTACTACAAATGGAGGTTTGTTATCAATTTCTGTTTTAAATTCAAAAGGCCCTAAGTTCAGGTGTCCCAATCTTTGCTTGGCATCTTCCGAGAGCTCGGCCATCCGTCTTCTCGTGTACGGTGATGGAGATCGTAGCTGCGATGCTGCTGTAGGCTGCTTGTACTTTATTTCTTTATTGTACTTGCTGGTACATCCCCCTGCGAGGAAGGGTTTCCTCTTTGACATTTCTGTAGTGGATTTTCTGAGTGGAGAGACTTGTGATTCTAAGGTTATATCTTGCTTCTAAAGAAGAAGAATTGTAAAGAAAGTTCAATGTAATGACATTTTTAACTAAATTGGAAGAAAGGTTCACAAACCCACTGTGAAGTTATTAATTATAACAGAATCTTTGTATTTTACTGAACAATGATTTTAAGACAGGTAATTTTTTTTGAACACAGCCATTTTATATTTCCACGGAAAAATCAAGACATATCACAGAGCCAGACAAAATGTAATTTTAGACAGCAATAATCTTCTTCCTCCAGGCTAGGCAAAACAGTGAAATTGTTAATTGCATTTGAAAGGAGTCACTGTATAATTTAATAATAACATTACATGCCTGGAAAAAATGAAAATAAATATCAGGAAAATGCTACCACATTTCACTTCAAAGAACACAGACATAAACCTGACGGCAGTCAATTTTATTGAAACTAAACCGCAAATCAACAGGATACGTTATAAATAGGCAGTTGCACCATCAGTGCAAGTACACTTTGGTAATAATTTGTGGAGCTGTCATGCTTAGTCATTCATGTTTGGTGCACAGTAACAACAGCACAGCACCTGGAACAAACTCAATTTCTAAAATAGAATTTTCAGAAAAAAAGTTGTTAGTATCAGACTGCTTTGTAAATATTGTATTTTGGCTTAGATAAACAGAATAGGGTTCCTGGTGTTTTAAAACGAAAAATACACAGCATGTTGTGGCAGAAAGCCACAGTGAGGCCTAATTTATACTGATCACTTAGAAGTACCAATCGTTTTCGCTAAATCTTTCTAATGGGATTTTTGGGTGGATTATGTGTAATGGGATTATCTTGAACTGTGTCTGCCATTGTGTACTTTAAACCAGTTACCTTCTTCTGGTCTACCACCAAAGATTTGTCCTTGGCAAGCGAGTTTCCTTTCAAATTTTCTGTCAAGGGTTCGTCATTATTCAACTTTTTTTTCCCTCTCCTGCAACTTCAGTGTGGTGTGCCCGGGGATCTATTTTCTCTCCCACTTTGCTCCTTCCCCACATCAATGACATTTCTTCACTTTTCTTTCAACACTATTCCAGGCAATTGCTATGATTCTTGTTGATATTCACCAACTTCCTTCAACTCACACCTCCATTACTTTTACTCCCCCTCACTGCAAACTGTCTGAATCATTAAACCTTGACCATACTCATAGAATCATAGAATCGTACAGCACAAAAAGAGGCCATTCGGCCCATCAACAACAACAACAAGATTCCATTTATAGAGCGCCTTTCACGTCGGGAGGACGTCCCAAGGCGCTGGACAGTTGGGTCAGGACCCGAGCAGGGGGGAGATGGTCAGGGTGAGGGGAGGGAAGGGAGGGAACGAGGGGGGGGTAGAGAGTCAAGAGGGGAGCTCGGTCAAAGAGGGGAGGCCCGGTCAAAGAGAAAGGTCTTGAGACCGGCCTTGAAGGAGGAAAGGGAGGAGACGGCGAAGGCACTGGGGGATGGAGTTCCAGAGCCAGAGCCTCGGGGCTGAGAGGCTGAAGGTCCGGCCACCGATGGTAGGGCGGTTGGGGTGGTGGAGCAGACCGGAGCCAGAGGAACGGAGGGTACGGGCAGGTAGGTAGGGGGATAGTAGGTCGGAGAGGTAGGAGGGAGCAAGACCGTGAATGGCCTTGTAGGTGAGGATGAGGATCTTGAATTCGATCCTCTGGGGGATGGGGAGCCAGTGGAGGCGAGCGAGGGCGAGGGTGGGAGTGATGTGGTCCCGAAGCCTGGTGCGGGACAGTACACGAGCTGCAGAGTTTTGAATGACCTGCAGTGTGGAGGGAGGTGCCGGGAAGGCCGGCGAGGAGAGAGTTCCTGTAGTCCAGCCTTGAGGTGATAAAGGCGTGGACCAGAGTTTCAGCCGCGTGAGGGGTGAGGTAGTGCCGTAGTCTGGTGATGTTTCGGAGGTGATGGAAGGCGGTGCCAGTTGTGGCGCGGATATGAGGAAGAAAGGACAGCTCAGGGTCGAACAAAACACCGAGTTTCCTGACTGACTTTGAGAGGTGGAGAGTGCAGCCTTGGATGCTGATGATGTCAGCGCCATCGGGTCTGTGCCGGCTCTTTGAGAAGAGCAATGTAATGTCAATCCCACTCCCCAGCCCTTTCCCCATAACCCTGCAAACCCGTCCTCCTCAAATACCCGTCCACCGCGTTTTAAAAGTAGTTATTGAATTGGTCTCGACCGCCCTTTCAGGCAATGCGTTCCAGATTCGAACAACTCGCTGTGTGAAAAAATGTCTTCTCACCTCCCCTCGGCTTCTTTTAAAGACTATTTTAAATCTGTGTCCTCGAGTCACCGACACACCCACCAATGGGAACAGTTTTTCACTTTCTAACCTATCAAATCCCCTCATGATTTTGAAGGCCTCTATTAGGTCCTCGTCACCTTCTCTGCTCCAATGAGAATAATCCTCACCTCTCCAGCCTTTCCTCATCATCACGGTCCCTCATTCCTGGTCCCATCCTCGTAAATCTCCTCTGTACCCTTTCCAATGCCTTAACATCCTTCCTATAGTGCGGTGCCCAGAACTGGGCGCAGTATTCCAACTGAGGCCTAACCAGTGTTTTATATCGGTTAATCATAACCTCCTGACTCTTGTACTCTATGCCCCTATTTATAAAGCCCAGTATCCCATATGCCCTTTTTACAGCTTTATCTACCTGTCCTGACACCTTCAAGGATTCATTTACCTGCATTTACCTACCAGGTAGAGAAATGCATTACCTCGCATTTCTCCACATTGAATCTCATCTGCCGTGTGTCGCCCATTTTACCATCTGTCTATGTCTTCCTGCAGTTGGCTGCTATCCTTCTCACTGTTTACCACACTACCTAACTTTGTGTCGTCCGCAAACTTGGAAATGGTACTTGCTATACCAAGTCCAGATCATTTATGTATATTAAGAAGAGCAGTGGTCCTAATACCGATCCCTGGGGGACACCACTGTACACTTCCCTCCAGTCAGAAAAGCAGCCGTTCAAATTGGGCAATGATAATCGAGTTTTCTTCAAAGAAAGTTTCAAGTAGTTTCAAGTTTCTTGCAAGTGTAACCACAGGCTAGCAACTCTTATCTTTGATTAAGAGCGCATCCTTTTTCGACGATTAACATTCTGTTCCTCAGTGTCGCCTCAACATCAGGTGAACCTCTCACATCTCCTCATTGCTAAAGCAATCCAAAAGGCTCAGCTTCCTCTTGTACATCAAACATTTTATTCTCCCTCAACAACTTTTATCTTTCTATGAAGCCCATATCTGTTCGATAGTAAGGCTCCTTTTAATACCTTCTAGGACAGGGTACAGGAAAAAAGCTAGTCTGCTGATAGTTCAATATAGGCGTTTGCCTATGTAACAATCACTACATTTGACAAAAAAGTAACTTATTGAGAATTTTCAATCTGCTTGCAATATTAAATCCAATCATTAACTCCGTTTCGCCCTTAAACAATCCATAGGATTTCAAAACCTAACCTCAAGATTTTTTTCTCGATTTATTTTATTTCTCTGCTACCCTTTTCAACCTTAGTGAGTACTGCATGGTGGCCCTCAGCCTGCAGATTTGACATGGAAGATATGGTGGGGTTGCTGTTACATGGTCCATGCATTGGGCAAAGGTACCAGCTCCTGTTTACTACGCATTGATCAGTGCTGAGGTTACAAGTAAGGGCAGAATTGGGCTCCATCATGACATCTCCCATGTTTAAATACCTAACTGATATTGACAGTCCAGGCTCAATTGCAAAGAGTGGTTACGTAAGGGCTATTAGTTCTAATGGAAACTAGTATCAGTCACCGCTTTCTCCTCCCTCCCCCAAATAGGACAAGGGAAAGCAGAAGGAAGTTGGCAAGAATCACCAGATCAGTTTCCAGAGGTCAAGTACACCACTGCTCTGTGGTCAATTACACCACTGCTGTGGCACATGACAAACAAATACAAACAGACCCCAGCAACAACTGAGATTCTCCATAGGGAGAGTCAGCAAGGGCTGCTTGGTTTATATTGTGAACTGAACTTATTAATTGTTCTTATTCATTATATTTAAGCTTGCTCTTAAAATAAAAGTACATAAACTGTTATTCTACAGGCTTAGTTGCGAATAAAAAAAGTCAGTTTTCAGGCAAAAACATACACACAATGAGTGTCAAACATATGATGAATTTTAACTGCAGCAATGGATGCAATGTAACTCGATCAATGTAATCTACTGGTCCTACAATTACAATCAATAGATGCAATGCTCACCTCATCTTCTATTTCAATTTGGTTTAGAGGACATTCTTTAATGATTGAAGTTGTAGAAAATTCCAATCTGGGAGCAATACCCTGAAGAAACAGCAAATTATATCAAGCACTAGGACATGTCTTGCTCACACACAGACAGAAAATAAGAGCCCATACGATTCTCAGAACTTTAATTATTCATTGTAACTTTTACAAATACAAACCACAGCAAATTATATAAACTATACAATCTAAATAGAAATGGCAGCAAGTGAATATGTTCAACTGCTTTTTTTTCACACTATTTTCAGCTATGAGTTATCCTGGGCAAAATCTTTCTATTACAGAATATGAAATAAATATTAAACCTTTATCCTCTACACCCAAATTATTCTTCTATAAACTGGCATCAACACAGACACAATAAATTAAATGACCTCTTTCTCTGCTATAAATTGTCTAAGATTCGATTTCACCTTAAATAACAAATCTACAATCACATGATAGGACATAACTTTCTACTTCAAACACATTTCGCCCACAAATATATAGTCAATTCACTTTACAGCATATTCTGTGAAGCGCTTTGAGACTCTAGAAGACGTGAAAAGCACTATATCAAATGCAAGGATTATTATTATTAGTATGACTATCTTTTTCCACCAGAAAAACTCACTGTTGCAGATAGTTTTCACAATAGGCAAGAAGTTTTAAAAATGGGGTCAATGAAAATAAATGTCAAAATATTTAAGAATCCTCTAAGCGGCTCTTGCTAGGTTTAAAAACACTTCTTTTTTCCCTCCAGCAATTAATGAGGATAACTGGAAGCGGCAGAACTAATATGAACTCTGGGGTGGATGAACCATTCACATTTTGAGTAATTCAATTACAATGTATTATTTTGCTGAAAATAAGATGTAATTTATTGAAAAGTTCTGTGCCAAGTGTAATTATATAGACAGCCTCAGCTCAATTTCCCTCGTATGATATTAACCACATATTCTCTATATTCCTAATTTAATCACACTACAGACACGTCATGTATACTTGATTAGGAGGATAAATGATGAACTGTCTCCATGCCATGTTGCCAAAAAAAGACTTTACTGAAAAGCTTATCAACAAAAAACTCTACACACATGTCCAAATTGGCTATACAAGAAAGTACTCAAAGTAAACAAGATAGTTCCATATATTTTAAGGAGATTAAAAGCTGATTAATTAAGAAAAGAAATTACATATTGATAATGTTTCAGTTGTACTACAAATCAGTTGTAATCTGCAGTTTAACAAAGAATAACTAACAACTCAAAATAAGACACAGTCAGGTGCTCAGTAATAACCAACCCTTAGTTGCATCACCTTCAAAGAATTCTGTGTTGATGAAAGAGAGGGATTACAGTGCTGGGAAAATAATATTTTTCTACTAGCCCCTTGGACAACAATTGAGCATTGCTTTGACAAAGCTCTTATATAGAATCAACAGTGGATTGATTCTGGAAGTTAATGCTTTTCTTCCAACTGCCACTAGATCCTTGATACACAACAATTTATTAATATTCCATATATGACCAAATAATGATGTTGATTTTGTGTTAGATAAATTTATAAAATTTGAAGGGTGATAATAGAACTTTTTAAATATAAATTTCTAAAGTTTTTAGTAAATTATAAAAATATAAGCTTTAAAAGCCCTGTCAGGTAAGGTATAGTGGGCAGATGACATTAGGGCTATAATAATAATAATAATCCCTGCATTTGATATAGCGCTTTTCACGTCTTCTCGATGTCTCAAAGCGCTTCACAGAATATACTGTAAAGTGAATTGACTGTATATTTGTGGGCGAACGCGGCGGCCAATTGCGCACAGCAATGTCCCACAAACAGTCGTGGATTGAAAATGACCAATTTATTATTGTTTTGTTTTGGAGGGACTATTATTAGGCTCTGTGTGGAGTAAGGAAACTTGCCCAAGGTTTCACCCTGCCGCGAATTAAACCCAGGTGTCTCGCTTGCAAAGCGAGTGCTCTGACCACTGAGCTACAGGACTCCACAATTCAATTTACTGTGTGCTACGCTCTACTTCAAGTCTAATTTCAGCTCACAACTTACAGCACCAACATAACTCCAGTTCCTTCTTACAACAAATGCTGTGCCTGAGTGAGATTGCTGAATTACTGCCAATCCTCGCTGAATCAAAAGGACGTTTTATGCTATTGACTCAAGCCCATTGGGAACGGAGTTCAGACTACCCAGTGGCAGGGTGACTGGCAGACAGGCAGAGCCATAATTACAACCTTCTTCTCACAGGCTAAGGGCAACAATCAGCAAGAATTCTTCCTATCTCTCGATTAGATAGAGATTTTATGTGGAAATGAATCTATATACTGCATGATTTTTTTCTTAAAATCTAAGCCTATTAAAGTAAAAACATGTGGATTAAATGCGGTGATTATTGCCTTCCTGAAAAGTGCAATAATCTGTACCTGTTTCATAACATTTGCACGAATATTTCCATAAAGAACTTGACATAAAAGCAGAAACTTAGGTTTCGCCAGTTTGAAAAAAAACTAAGAACCAGGAAATGGGGAACTGCCCATAAAAAGCCTGCTTCCCAGCTGACTTGTAAGAAATCTCTTCCCGAGAGGAAAGACATATGCACCCAATTTACACACCACTAGTCTGACAGCCATGTTACTTTACTCAGATTACGATCTGACAATTTCCTAAATGTAATAATAATAATCCTTGCATTTGACATAGCGCTTTTCACATCTTCTAGCCATCTCAAAGGGCATCACAGAATAGACAGTCACAGTCTTAAAATTAAGGGTCAGCCTTTTAGAACAGAGTTGAGGAAACATTTCTTCACTCAGAGGGTAGTGAATTTATGGAATTCACTCCCCCAGAAGGCTGTAGATGTCAGTCCTTCAACATCTTCAAGGCTGAGACTAATAGATTTTTAAAACACAAACGGATTAGGGGATATGGGGATAGGGCAGGTAATTAGAGTTAGGTCTGAAGATCAGCCATAATCTTATCAAATGGCGGGGCAGGTTCGAGGGGCTGAATGGACTACTCCTGCTCCTAATTCTTACGTTCTTATGTTCTTATGAATTGGGTGTATATTTGTGGGCGAAACACGGCAGCCAATTGCTCACAGCAGTGTCCCACAAACAGTCAGGGATTGAAGTGACTAATTTTATTATTTTTTTTGAAGGATTATTATCAGGCGTGTGGAGTAAAGAAACTTGCCCAAGGTTTCACCCTGCCGGGAATCAAACCTTGGTGTCTCGCTTGAGAGGTGAGTGCTCTAACCACTGAACTACAGGATTCCACAGGACTCTAAATGTAGCAGTTTCATTCAAACATTGGTGCCTGTCAAAATCTAAAACTAAACCAAATTATTGCAGAGCTGCTATTAGGCTCACTGATGCTCTACCAATTAATTTTTAAAAAGTAATCATTAAATTGATCATCCAAGTACCTGAAAGGTTATCCCTAAATTTGTCCATAGAGGATTCAATAATGTAAATGACCCAGACTGTAATGAATTTCTCCAGAACATCAAACAACACAGAATTTTTATGATTTAAAAATAGAACCTGTAAAATTGGCTTCAGCTTCTATAAATTTCTCCACGTTGATTATTGTCCAGAGCCATGTTTTAGTGCAGTTATGCTGTGTTAACAGTGAACGGTTCTAATTCATTAAACATTTTGGCCTGTATTGCTGCCTCGGCTGGCATCAGTCACGTTTCTCTAATTAGGTAATATTGGTACCTATCAATGTCTATTCAAGATCCTCATCCTCACCTACAAGGCCATTCACGGCCTTGCTCCCTCCTACCTCTCCAACCTACTATCCCCCTACCTACCTGCCCGTACCCTCCGTTCCTCTGGCTCCGGTCTGCTCCACGTCCCCCGCCCCAACCGCCCTACTATCGGTGGTCGGGCCTTCAGCCTCTCAGCCCCGAGGCTCTGGAACTCCATCCCCCAGTGCCTTCGCCGCTTCCTCCCTCTCCTCCTTCAAGGCCGGTCTCAAAACCTTTCTCTTTGACCTTCAGCCTTCAGCTCCCCTCTCGACTCTCCACCCCCTCCTCGCTCCCTCCCTTCCCTCCCCTCACCCTGACCATTTCCCCCCTCCTCTCTCCCTCCCTTCCCTCCCCTCACCCTGACCATTTCCCCCCTGCTCGGGTCATGACCCAACTGTGCAGCGCCTTGGGACGTCCTCCTGACGTGAAAGGCGCTCTATAAATGGAATCTTGTTGTTGTCTTGTTGTTGTATTGAGAGCAAATAGGATTCATAGAGTGAAATATTGAGTATTACCTTCAACTCCTCAAATTACTGAGGTCACAAATATCAATACTATCATGCTGGGATTGTGATTATATCAATGCTGATATAAGCACTTTATATATTGTTAAAATATCCCAAACTATTTTCTAACATTTTGAAACAGATCGCCTACATGTATTTACCTATGTTCACTTCAGCAATATGTTCGTAATGTGCACTGAATAATCTCTCAAAACAACCATCAGTAATTTCATGCTTAGACAATAGCTAAAATGATTTCTAACAAGAACAGCTTATGTCTGTATTTTTTTAAAAATCCTAGTTGGAAGCAGTGTAAATATCAACCTTAAAAACCCAAAACATTCTAAAAAAAAAGCATCGAAAAGCCCCTCATTTACTTTATATAAAATGACTGTGTTTGTTTCCACGTATTGCTCAGATTTCACTTCAGCAGTGGCCGAGTTCTATTGACTGCTCATTTTTGCTCGGGAAGAAAACTGCTGGAAGCTAAATTTACCCGATGTAAAATTTTGCCATAACTCTGGACTGTTTGCAGAATTTATATTAGCAATTTCAAGGAGCCAATCAGTCATATGGACAAGCATCAGGCCAGAATTGAAATCTGTTACATCGTTAGTCATGGTTTACGAGCTATATGGAGTCTCTCCGACTGAGATTTTCCTATCATTCTGTCTATACTACTCACAATTTGTGCTTTTGTTCAGCTACTCGCCCAGAACCCAAAAAAAATGCTGACGGTGTGATTCAAGCGCAGAACGGTATATATGTATATATCAATGAAAGAAGATGTGCGTGTCTGTGCTTTCTGATTTGCCTCCTAACCACATGAGCGTTAGTGTTGGCCATGGTCACAATGGACCTCTGTTTTCTGGGGCTACAGTTTGATTGGCTCATTTTAAAATGAGTGACATTGGCCATGTATCTATATTAATTAAAATAATTATGTTCAAGGATTTGATTTGGGGTCCACGTTGTTGAACACGTGGTTAGCAGCAGGAAAGAAGGTCAAAAGCAACAGCACTGAATTGGTCCCTAATATGGATCACACAATTTGCAACTGTTTGTCATATGATAATACTGACGTTCAGTCAGCCATTTCCACACAACCTTTTTTACTGAGTTTGAAAATTGGAATAACCAACTGAAGTTTTCATTTATTGCCCACCAGATGCCCTTGTAGTTTATATTCAAATATATCAATTCTAAAACTTGTGAGTTCAGGGATAAACAGCAGCATTTCAGGAAATTCCATTAAAACTGAAGAACGTAAAGCAAAACTAAGGGAAATTTACTCTGTTTTTTTAGTCCAGCCTTCTGGTAAAGTACACTAATCTTACATAATAATAATAATCCTTGCATTTGATATAGCGCTTTTCACGTCTTCTCAACGTCCCAAAGCGCTTCACAGAATATACTGTAAAGTGAATTGACTGTATATTTGTGGGCGAACGTGGCAGCCAATTGTGCACAGCAATGTCCCACAAACAGTCATGGATTAAAAATGACCAATTTATTATTGTTTTGTTTTTTTGGAGGGATTATTATTAGGTGTGTGGAGTAAGGAAACTTGCCCGAGGTTTCGCCCTCTGCCTGGAATTGAACTCAGGTCTCTCACTTGCAAAGCGAGTGCTCTAACCACTGAGCTACAGGACTCCACATCTAACCTGACTAGGTAGTACTTGCAGGCAGTATTGCATAGAAAACTGAAAAATGTCATTCTCCCCTTTTCCATCACTGAACTCCTTCTGAACAAGTTTTGTTCAAGAGAAAATGTATTCATTCTTTATAATTGATGTTCATGTAAAACTTGTTTATGTACTGAATTGTAAGTATGCATTAATACTCACTTACAGGGAAATTAATAGACCGCTTCATTAACAGCTCCCTGTCTGAGCCAGTATAGGTTGGAGTCAGTCTCGGCCCCGGATAAAGAAAGTCCCTTGTGTTCTCCTCATGGACAGCTAGCGTTTCACCTGCTACAAAAATAGGACAAAAAGTGAAACAATTTTCAAAGAGTTAATTGAAATACACAAAATTTTATATACTAGACTTATACTGGCAAGTTACCAGAATTTACTAACTCACCAGTATAAGTCTAGTTGCTGTAATAAACTTTAAAAATTAACCTATGCATGCATGAAATACAGTAAGTTTTTTTAATATGAACTTGAATAAAGTGAAACCCTCCGAGACGCTATTCTAACTTAATGGTGGTACATAAATGCAATTTTTTGTTGTTTCTGAATAGGGAAAGGAGATAATTATTTTCTCTTTGAAGATTCTGTATTTGTTTTCCTTATTTCTAAGGCTTTTATTTCAGATCTTTAAGAATGAGGGATCTCTGTGCACTTCAGTCAAAAACAACAGGATAGCAACACAATAATAATAACAACAACACAATACTGCTGCTGTATTTCTAGTTGTGGAAAGCACTCCCTAATGACTAGATAGTATAATTCACACATTATTTGGTATTCTATCCAGTGTAGTTGCATATGCACATCTAATTGCAGGAAGTGCCAATGCATATTCTTACATCTTACATGCACAGTGCACACCAAGTAATGTCAGGTGACCCAACAATCCAGAAGTCGTCCTTATTTTACTCAATTATTATAACACAGGTCTGAGATATTGAACCCTGACAATCGTGCTAGAATGGTGTTACCATGAAAACAAGTCAAAATAAGGTGGAGGGAGGAAGAAGAGGGTAACAACAACAACAACAACCTGCAAATATATAGCACCCTTCATGCAGTGTACCATCCTGGAGCGCTTGAGAGTGAGTGAGTCTGAGCCTGAGGGAAAGGGAGGAGGGTGATGACCGTCAGCACGATCAAAAAGGAAGGTCTTTAAGCCAGATTTGAAAGCGGTGAAGAAGGCGGCAAGGCGGAGGGATTGAGGGAGAGTTTCGGGGCCTAGTGGCTGAAGGCACAGCAACCGATGGGGGAGCGGAGGGCAAGAGGGAAAAACAGGAGTGGTGTAGAGTTGGGTAAGCAGGTCGGAGAGGAAGGGAGGTGCAAGGGCATGAAGGGATTTGAAAACCAATGAGAAGAATGTTGAAATTGATCCATTCAGTATCTGGGAGCCATGGGAGCCTGGAAAAGACTGGTGTAATGGGGTACAGAGTTTTGTGTGGGTGAGAATCCAGGCAGCGGAGTTTGGGGTTAATTGAATTTTGTAAGAGGGTAAGAGGGTGGAGATAAGTGGCATCATCCTGGTGTTGTACTGAGGCCAAGGAGATATTCCAGGTACCACCAGGAAGATTATTAGTAACCCAACATATTGCTGATGGTTGTCCACCATGTTTAGTTTACCAATGAAATATATAGGTCAAGCTCCAAAGGATAGGGGTGTCATAACCATAACAGTACAATGAAAATGACAAGTTCTTTGCAATAGCAAGCTCCATGATTACAATCAGGAAAGATTAGGTTTTAAGGTACAGCACTAATGTGTACAGCATTTAAAATGTTTGTGGTACTTTTCTTAAGACGTGTAGCTATCAGCAAAATATATATATTCCCACTGGGCAAATACAAATATAACAAGAGAGAAAAATATATATTTTTCAGTACCTGGGGGAGTCAGCTGTATCAATTCAAACTTTGTTGTATCCACTGCAAAGGAACAAATCATAAAACAGCACAAGCTCAGTATTAAAGAAATGATAAGTAAGTCAAAAAGATTAAGATGTACATGTTCAGAACACGTACATATTCAAAAAAACTAATGTTCTGCTCTTACGTTCCAGAAGGTCAGCAAGATGTGCTGGATTCATAGCTTCCGGAAAGATCTAAATTTATACAAAGGAGAAGAAAGAAAATCAATTCCAAGGAATCACTAGCTGGGATCACAGGGAAGTATTTGTTTCACATTTCAGCATTGAAACAAATCCAATACCAAAATAGCTATTTCAGTCAGAACAACTGGTGATACTGGTTTTGTAGAGGACTTGTAAATCCGGATTGATGAACACTCTGAAAAGAAATAGATCTTGCTAAGAATTCACGAGTAGCATTTCACTGGGAGTAAACTCCTGCACTTGGACAGTACACATCAATTTAATGTAATATAAAAACAGAAGTCACTGGGAACACTCAGCAGGTCAAGTAGCATCTATGGAGAGAGGAAAGTGAGTTAATATTTCAGGTTGATGACCTTTGGTCACTTTCCTCTCTCCATAGATGCTGCCTGACCTGCTACGTGTTCCCAGCGACTTCTGTTTTTATGTCAGATTTCCAGCATCTGCAGTATTTTGCCTTTTACATATCAATTTAATGTTGCTTTTATCTTTTTTTTATATTTTGTTAAGCACTGAATGCAACTACCCCCAATTCGATAGTCGTTTGAAGGCATTAGTTAAACCGGAGTACTGAACCCATTTTATCAACATCAAAAGAGCAAAGAGCTGAGTGCACCCACTGGGATTCGAACGTGGAAGCTTCTAATCCCATATCCAGTACTCTGCTGATTGAGCTATGCTTACACCAGGAAATAGAAGCTAAATCCTTATTGACATGTATTTTTTTATGTATATTTCAATAACGCAATGACAGACTCATTTAAGTGAAACATATATTGAATAGTGTGTAGTGCAGTCCTAAATAATTTGCAAAGTTCTGAATTGTTTATTTCTGGAAACAAAGAATAAGCAGAATTTACTCTTGATGCAACTGGATTAAATTTAATGGTAGATTTCTGGGAAGGACTTAAAGTCGATTTGTGTGTTGCGCGGGAGGGGGAGGGTCTTGGAAAACACTAAATGAGTTGCTTCTTGCTCATTTCTTTTACTTATAGAAACAAGGAGAAACAGAAGATTGCCGGAACCAGGTTCGGAATCAAAACGGTCATAGCATAAAAGGTCCTCCAATTACAATAGAACTAATGGAAAGAAAAGCCTAGGATCAGCAGAATTGTCTACAGGCCGACACAGTTATACAGCAATATGGAAGAGCGCAGTCTACTTATGTAATTTGTATCACAAAATACACAGTCAATCTGCTTGACAATATATTCTGTGAAGCGCTTTATGACATCCCAATGTAATAAGGTACTATATGAAATGCAAGGATTATTATTATTAAATATTCTGGCTAGTCACCTAGTCCTCCCTGCCCGCACATCTTTTTTTTTCTTTCTCTCTCTTGCATGCATCGGGTTTCCTCTTAAATGCATCATTAGTGCACAGCAAAGTCCCTGCACATTTTGGTGGGAAGAATTGCATTCTCTTAGACTGCATTAAACAATTCCATCCATAGTTTAATCACATAAATGATGCTGACAAAAAAACTCACATTCAGAATCAATACAAATATTGTACGTATCAAATTAAGTAATTAATTAAACAACAGCACTTTTCTAAATCATCTGGGTCATGTAAGTACAGTATTTATAAACTCATTTTCGACAGATCAATCTACTTACCTTTTCAAACTTCATTTTTCCATTGAAATTCAATGGAAATATCGAAGGAAGAAACTTGGTTTTATGGAATTTTCCCATTATGCATACACTCAGATAGACATCATCCTTTTCGGGCAGGAACACCCCAGGGCATGTGACCTGTCACAAGTGAAAAATAAAATAATAAACTAATTCTTTAAAGCAATCATTCAGAATCTATCCTGCCCTTTTTTTAATGAGTTTGTTCTTTGGCTGCAACGTATTGAGGAAAACCTTACATAAGAACATAAGAAATAGGAGCAGGAGTAGGCCATTCGCCCTTTGAGCCTGCCCCGCCATTTAATAAGATCATGGCTGATCTTCTAACCCAATTCCATTTACCTGCCCTGTCCCCATATCCCTTAATCACTTTAGTTTTTAAAAATCTTCTGCTTTGACCATACATACGGTCGTCTCCCCTCTCCTTTATTCGGCTTCAGGCTCTGCCACTGTTAAGCGCTCACACGAAGGGTGCTATAAATGCAAGTTTTTGTTGTCGAGGTCTAATCTACCCTTGGTTTGAAACTCTGAAAGGTACTCCATATAATAGGCTTTTTAGCACACTGGATAACAGGCAAGTAACATGTTGTAGTTTGACTTACAAGTTATCACCTAAACATCAGAACACCTTCCCTCTACATGTCTTTAAATCCCACCTAAAAACCCACCCCCACCCCTTTGACTGTGACTATAATCACCCCCTCCCACCCCACCCACTCACTCAGCATGCGACATAATCTCTGTCAAGTTCTTTGACACGTTATTCTATGTGGAAGGAGCGATAGAAGCTGTTGTTCTCTTTGTGGTACTTCAACGGGACGATGAGACCAGGGAACTTGGTATATGGAAATAGGCACATAAACAGATGCCATGCTTGAGTAGCATAGTAAGTGCACACATCAAGGCACTACATTAATTACCACTTTCATTTTATTATTTTTAACCATTGCACATGAAATATGGCCTGACAAAAACAAACCGAAGCATACCTTCAACCAGTAAACATTAGATGATATTACTAGGGATTCAGTCAAGCAGAGAGGACAGGATTTAAAATTACAGTATTCCACAATGTAGCACAGATTCAACACATCCATTGATCAAAACATGTGCAATATATAACAGATTGAAAAGCAGTACTGCACAATAATTTCATCAATGGATTCATCTCCCATCATAAACATCTGGAACGACAAAGCGAATTGTGGCCTTCAACTCAATCTTGGTCGTTTTCATAAAGTCACATTTCCAATATTTTGGAGTCTGATTCTCTGATATGGTCACATTCCAACAGTCAAGAAATGAGCACAGTCCCCACCAAAATTTGTCAGTCAGGTGTTTGACAAATGCGGAAACCATTCACCGTGCCTAGCAGTAACTGGGAACACGGTTGTTAGTCGATTGGCTTTACCGGGGGTAATAATTTGTTCAAAAAAATTAATTTGGACACTAAATCGATGACTGTTTGTGGGAAACTCCTGTTGCCAATTGGTTGCTGGGTTTCACCCACAAAACATAGTCAATTCACTTCACAGTATCTTCTGTGAAGCGCTTTGAGAGGTCTCGAAGATATAAGGCACTACATCAAATGCAAGGATTATTATTATTATTAACAGTATCCAAACCAAACTGAGAATTGCACACATCCCACCTACACATGGAGATTCCTGAGATAGATTATTAGGCACAGGAGGGGAGGGGGGAACCACAGAGTATGTGTTGGGGTAACTGCTGGAGTCTAACCAACTAAAACCGTGTATAGCCACTGACATTAAGCTACTTCCCACTCAGGTCAGGTTTAACCTTTACAGTGCAATATTAAAACACAGAGGAATTGCACTGCCTGAGGCTCCATCCCACCCAGAGCTTAATCACATCAACTGGGGGTCAATTACTCCAATGATGTGAGGAGGCGGGGCTCTGGCCCCTCCGAGGAGGCGGGCGCTAGTTCCCCCAGAGGAGGCGGGGCTCTGGTTCCCCATGAGGAGGCGGGGCTCTGGTTCCCCATGAGAAGGCGGGGCTCTGGTTCCCCTGAGGAGGCGGGGCTCTGGTTCCCCCCGAGGAGGCGGGGCTCTGGTTCCCCATGAGGAGGCGGGGCTCTGGTTCCCCTGAGGAGGCGGGGCTCTGGTTCCCCATGAGGAGGCGGGGCTCTGGTTACCCTGAGGAGGCGGGGCTCTGGTTCTCCATGAGGAGGCGGGGCTCTGGTTCCCCTGAGGAGGCGGGGCTCTGGTTACCCTGAGGAGGCGGGGCTCTGGTTCCCCTGAGGAGGCGGGGCTCTGGTTCCCCATGAGGAGGCGGGGCTCTGGTTCCCCTGAGGAGGCGGGGCTCTGGTTCCCCTGAGGAGGCGGAGCTCTGGTTCCCCATGAGGAGGCGGGGCTCTGGTTCCCCCTGAGGAGGCGGGGCTCTGGTTCCCCGGAGGAGGCGGGGCTCTGGTTCCCCGGAGGAGGCGGGGCTCTGGTGTCCCCCATGGAGGCGGGGCTCTGGTGTCCCCCATGGAGGCGGGGCTCTAGTTCCCCTGAGGAAGGCGGAGCTCTGGTTCCCCCCAAGGAGGCGGGGCTCTGGTTCCCCCCAAGGAGGCTGGGCTCTGCTTCCCCATGAGGAGGCGGGGCTCTGGTTCCCCCCTGAGGAGGCGGGGCTCTGGTTCCCCCCTGAGGAGGCGGGGCTCTGGTTCCCCCTGAGGAGGCGGGGCTCTGGTTCCCCCCTGAGGAGGCGAGGCTCTGGTTCCCCCCATGGAGGCGGGGCTCTGGTTCCCCTGAGGAGGCGGGGCTCTGGTTCCCCTGAGGAGGCGAGGCTCTGGTTCCCCCATGGAGGCGGGGCTCTGGTTCCCCTGAGGAGGCGGGGCTCTGGTTCCCCCAAAGAGGCGGGGCTCTGGTTCCCCTGAGGAGGCGGGGCTCTGGTTCCCCCCAAGGAGGCGGGGCTCTGGTTCCCCAGAGGAGGCGGGGCTCTGGTTCCCCTGAGGAGGCGGGGCTCTGGTTCCCCCCATGGAGGTGGGGCTCTGGTTCCCCTGAGGAGGCGGGGCTCTGGTTCCCCCCAAGGAGGCGGGACTCTGGTTCCCCCCAAGGAGGCGGGGCTCTGGTTCCCCAGAGGAGGCGGGGCTGTGGTTCCCCATGAGGAGGCGGTGCTCTGGTTCCCCATGAGGAGGCGGGGCTCTGGTTCCCCCCAAGGAGGCGGGGCTCTGGTTCCCCAGTAGAGGCGGGGCTCTGGTTCCCCAGAGGAGGCGGGGCTCTGGTTCCCCCCAAGGAGGCGGGCTCTGGTTCCCCCCAATGAGGCGGGGCTCTGGTTCCCCAGAGGAGGCGGGGCTCTGGTTCCCCTGAGGAGGCGGGGCTCTGGTTCCCCCCATGGAGGCGGGGCTCTGGTTCCCCATGAGGAGGCGGGGCTCTGGTTCCCCCAGAGGAGGTGGGGCTCTGGTTCCCCAGAGGAGGCGGGGCTCTGGTTCCCCTGAGGAGGCGGGGCTCTGGTTCCCCTCTGAGGAGGCGGGGCTCTGGTTCCCCTCTGAGGAGGCGGGGCTCTGGTTCCCCAGAGGAGGCGGGGCTCTGGTTCCCCAGAGGAGGCGGGGCTCTGGTTCCCCTGAGGAGGTGGGGCTCTGGTTCCCCAGAGGAGGCGGGGCTCTGGTTCCCCATGAGGAGGCGGGGCTCTGGTTCCCCAGAGGAGGCGGGGCTCTGGTTCCCCTGAGGAGGCGGGGCTCTGGTTCCCCCCATGGAGGCGGGGCTCTGGTTCCCCATGAGGAGGCGGGGCTCCGGTTCCCCAGAGGAGGCGGGGCTCTGGTTCCCCATGAGGAGGCGGGGCTCTGGTTCCCCTCTGAGGAGGCGGGGCTCTGGTCCCCCCCACGAAGCCCCGCCTCCTGCTTCACACCATTGGTAGAACACGTCCCGCGCTGCCACTCTCCCATTGGCCGGCGATGGCGTCAATCACTCTTGTTCAGCCAATCACATTTGAAGGCCGTGGCGGCGGCGGCGCGAGGAGGATCCGCCCCCCACTCCCTCCAACGGCCGTTTGTTGCCGTGGACACGGTCTGACCGTCTGTTATTAGCCTCAGAGACAAGAGCGGCCTTTATTACTGTAGCGCGCGGCAGACCCGGGACACACAGTCCTGCTCTCTGTGGTTGTTACTGTTTTATATTATATTATTATCAAAGGACAAAACCTGAGATTCCTCTCAGAGAGACAACAACCGGCGGGGAGGGCCCCGGGCGGGCGGGCGGGCGGGAGGGCGGGAGGGCCCGCGAACTCACCGCCTGCACGTCCAGCCGCACTGTGCACCTGAGAGCTTTCCTCGACATCGTGTGTCCTCGGCGAGTATCCGCTAATCTCTCTCTGTGCGCACAGCGAGTGTCCGGGCGGCGCTCTCTCTCTCTCCCCGTGAGGCCGATGGGCGGCGGCAGACACCGAGAATCCTCGCGTTGCCATGACACCGGAACTCAGCGTGATGACGCGACGCTGCCCTCGCCACTCCTCGTGGCAACCGCTAGAGGCCCTGCCCTGCCTGGAGCACCCCCCCGGCAGTGTGTCCTGCACTACACTGTATGCTGAAGGCAAAATACTGCCGATGATAATAATAATCCTCTCGCATTTGATACAGCGTCTCAGCACGCCTTCGAGACATCGGTTGAACGACATGCATCGAAGAATGGCTCACGGGAAGAAAACAGAGAGTAGGGATAAATGGGTCCTTCTCAGATTGGCGGGAGGTGACTCGTGGAGTGCCACAGGGATCAGTGCTGGGCCTCAGCTATTTACAATCTACAGCAATGATCTGGACGAGGAAATAGAACTTAACGCATCTAAATTCACGGATGACACAGCTGGGTGGGGGAGTGAGCTCTGAGGATGACACAAAAAGATTGCAAAGGATAGGCTCGGGGAGTGGGCGAGTAGGTGGCAGATGGAATTTAATGTGGGGAAGTGTGAAGTTATTCACCTCGGTAGAAAAAAGAGAAACACAGATTATTTTCTAGAGGGGGAGAGATTAGATAGCGTTAGTGTGCAGAGGGATTTGGGTGTCCTTGTATACCAGTCTCAAAAAGTTAGTTTGCAGGTGCAGCAGCAACTAAGAGGGGGAACGGCATATTAGCGTTCATTGCAAAAGGATTCGAGTACAAGAGTAGGGAAGTCTTACTGCAACTGTATAGGGCCTTGGTGAGACCGCACCGAGAGGATTGTGTGCAGTTTTGGTTTCCTTATTTAAAAAAGGACATATTTGCCCTCGAGGGGGTGCAGCGTAGGTTCACCAGGTTAGTTTCTGAGTTGAGGGAGTTGACCTATGAGGAGAGGTTGAGTAAACTAGGCTTATATTCTCTACAATATAGAAGAATTAGGGGTGATTTTATAGAAATATATAAGATTCTTATGGGACTTGACAGAGTAGAAAGTGCGAGACTATTTCCCCTGTTAGGAGAATCTAGAACCAGGGGTCATAGTCTTAAGATTAATGGACAGCCCTTTCGAACAGAGTTGAGGAAACACTTCTTCACTCAGAGGGTAGATAATTTATGGAATTCTCTACCCAAGAAGGCTGTAAATACTCAGGCCTTGAACATATTCAAGACTGCGATTGATAAGTTTCTAAAGAACAGAGGGATTAAGGGATATGGGGATAAGACGTGCAGATGGAATCAGGTTAGAAGATCAGCTACGATCTTATTGAATGGCGGAGCAGGCTCGAGGGGCCGAATGGCCTACGCCTGCTCCTAATTCGTATGTTACTATCCTATGAGATGTCTCAAAGAGCTTCACAGGATATTACTGTTAAGTGTAGTGACTATGTAGTTTGTGGGACAAACGCGGCAGCTAATTGCGCACAACATTGTCCCACAAACAGTCATGGGTTGAGTGAGCAATTTATTATTAATTTTTTTGAAGGATTATTATTCCCTGGGAAAGAGATACCCCCAATCGATTAACAACCGGGTTCCTACTTACTGCTTGTAAACAGAGGCGTATGGAGTAAGGAAACTTACCCAACATTTCGCCCTGCTGGGAATCGAACCCAAGTCCTCTCGCTTGCGAGACGAGTGCTCCAACCACTGAGTCACAGGATATGAAATGAAAACAAAAGCCCCTGGGAACACTCAGGTCAGGCAGCATGACCTTTGGTCATGGAGAGACAACCTTTGGTCATCGACCTGAAACATTAACTCGCTTTCCTCTCTCCATAGGTGCTGCCTGACCTACTGCCTGTTCCCAGCCACTTCTGCTTTTATTATGGTATTGCTATGTGTGTGGACAAGCTCACAAGAGAAGTCATTCCTGTTATTAATGATAATAATAATATTTATATTTGATTGTTGCACCTTTCACTGTCTTGAAGCACTTCAACAACTACAACAGCATCTTGCATTCATATCGCTTTACATTTGTATAGGGCCCTTCACATCGGGAGGACGTCCCAAGGCGCTGGACAGTGTACAGCATTTCAGATCTGAGCTGGGGTCAGAGGTGGGGAAGGGGGGCAGCCGATGGCGTGGCTCTGGTGCCCTTCTTGCAGGGATAGCACCTTGGGAGCGCTCAACAGGATTCACTGTAAAGTATACTGACTGTATTCTGTACAGGGGCGACAATCGATTTTCGCAGAAGAGGTTCACAATATTGACAATCCATTTGATATAACCCCTTTCACATCGGGAAGACATCTCAAAGCACCTCACAGAATTTACTGCAAAGTGTATTTTGTAACCCATTGCATCGACCAATTTGTGCACAGCAATGCCGTGCAGTCAGCCAGTGAAATGAATGATTATATCCAGCGCTTTCCCCAGGCACTGCAGTCTGTGTCAGTCTAGACTGGGAGCTCAAACCCCTGATGTGGAGACTTGAACCAACAACCTTCTGACTCAGCGACAATGCAGAACTTTGAAATCAAATATTTGGGTTTTTTAACAGCAATATCAACACAACATTTGTAAAATTGGTTGGTTTGAACCCATAATTCTTACAGACATAAGATCAATAGAGGTTTGTGGATGTTTTATAAGAACCTTTCAAGTAAAAAAGGAAAACTTGGCATTATTTCAACGAGCCTTGCAAATCAATTTGATAGACAGTAGAAGGTATGCAAAACAGGTAGCCTGCCACTTGAAATGTTTGTCTGCATAAGTGCCCAAGCATGTAGCTGTGGTAATGTTGTGCATATGATATCACCACAGATTGCGAACCTGTCCATCCCCATTGCTGTCAGTGAAAAACAAATCACCAGTTACACCAGTTGTTGCTTTTTATAACAGATCCTCAGAGAATTACATAGAACGTTACAGCACAGAAACAGGCCATTCAGCCCAACCAGTCCATGCTGGTGTTTAAACTCTACATGAGCCTCCAGCTTTCCTAATTCTTTTGCATGCTCTGCTACCTTCTCCTTCATGTCTGCATCTTGTTTCCTCTTCATGCTTTCTGCTTCAACCACAGCTTCCCAAGGTGAGTTCCACATTCACCGCAACTCTGTGTCTGTGTGTGTGGGGACTTTGGCCAAGGATTTGAGTGACAGCAACTTTCAGAAGAGGAGAAAATTTGCAAAGTAAAAGTGTACATCTTCAAATCCGTTACATTTAGCGAGGCAAATTTCTCACCTATTCTGCCTGCTCATACGACTATAATAAAATAAAGGTTGTCAATCATATCCTCTAAGATTACATATAACCTGAGCAACATATAGTCTAGGCTGACACTTCAGTGCAGCGTTGGGGATAAGCTACATTGTTGAGGGTGCTGTCCCCATGTCTCATGTGCCTGTTCAGGTATTCACCTGAAAGATGTAAAAGCTCTCTTGACACTATTTGAGAAGAGAGTTTCTTCACATGTCCTGGCTAACTATCCCTCAAAATAAAATCGATTATTCGCTCCATGTCTTTGTGGAACATTGCCAAATTGGCTGCTGTGTTCACCTAAAGCAAACAGCCACTACATCCTGTGAAGCACTTTGATGTGAAGGATGTTGGAGCAGATGCAAGGATTATTATAAGATAAAGAATAATTAAGATTTCAGCACAGACGGAAGTTATTGATTCCGAAGTAAGTTAGTGCTTGAGCTACATACTCTAACCCCAACTCCCTGGCTCTTTTCAGTGACCATTTTATGTCGCTGGTGTACGTACACACCTATGTACTTCACATGTGTGTGCTGTGAGGGGTTCAATCAAACTTCTTATTGCTCTTTCACTGTTTTACTGTCCATAACTCTGTCTGTCCAGCGCCTTGGGCTATCCTCTCGGCGTGAAAGGTGCTATACAAATGTAATTTTGTTGTTCAAGTCTTATTGGAGAAGTGATTAGGCAGAGATAACCATGTCTTTTGTTAAGCTTGAGGTCGTTGCTGTATTGTCCTGTTCAGGCTGGTTGCTTTTCTCACACCACCCAATGCTTTGAGCAGCAATCTTGAACCCAGGTCATGCTAGTTATGGGGCACCACGAGTGGCAAGTCCACTGCAACTCACCAACCTGTCATGTGCCTTTCTGCTGAGCAATATTCATTTTGTGTCAATTTTAGTTCGGATCAATGCAAGATGTACGGTATAATGAGGGACAAGGTTTTTCCCAGTGCCAGTCAAATAAGCGTGTTTTCCCATCTGTTAAACTCCAGGCACATTTGTGAGATGTCAGTTATGGGAACACCTCTTGCACAGCTAAGGCAGAACAAGATTTTGGTTAGACACATAAAATAGTTCCTATTCTATCATTGTAGCTATTTATAAAGCATGGAGCCTGCAAAAACCTTTGCAGAAACAGTACAAAGTGATCAGTTATGAGAATGAGAGCAGTCATGAGTTGTTTATTATTTTATCCCAAACAAACAAACGGAAATGGATAAAAAGCCCAGTAGCAAAAACTAATAATGGAATCTCTTATCTTGTTTTTGATCTCGGTGACAATAATATGTAAAATAATGCACTTTAAAAATGGAATTGTGTACCATTCATTAAACTAGTTGAGCTACTGTTCAAAGGAACCCATCCAGAAAGCATTTGAAACTTTATGTTCACTTTGATGTCTCCTATGAAGGACACTCCTCCAGCACTACATTGGCGAAATCAGACTGTGAGTTCAAGGTTCCGACATGGAGCTTGAACCCAAATATAGTTAACAGTGCCAGACCTGACTTATCATATTTTCAATCTTGCCTGAAAAGTACTATTATTGAAACTCAGTGACCATTTCATTTTGATTTTTCTCTGAAAATGCTGCTAGTTTTATC
The DNA here is from genome assembly GCF_018977255.1 of Callorhinchus milii. Lineage (NCBI taxonomy): Eukaryota > Metazoa > Chordata > Chondrichthyes > Chimaeriformes > Callorhinchidae > Callorhinchus > Callorhinchus milii. The sequence continues at coordinate 662,600 of NW_024704746.1, read as the reverse complement.
CATGAAGATGTAACACATCATGCGTGGTGAGTTTTAGCTGCTGTAATAAATAGGAGAAAGGGCAATGCAGCAACGAGCAACAATGAGAAAAACCATTTACTCATTTTGTGATGTAAAAAACAAGATATTATGTGCGCTTTGTACATTTTAAAATACCTAATTTATAAGAAATTAAACTACCAAATATACACAGATTTACAGATTTTTCATTTTGGTCGAAGACTAATGAGTCACAAACAGAATAATGTCTTTAGTAATATCAGCCTTAAAAAACATTTTGCTTAATGAGGTACTAAGTCTTTATAATTAGGCTCAGAAAGGGAACAATATCTTGTTCATGGGGGTCATGTTGATTGCTAAGGCTATTTACTTAATTTAAAAGATTCACAATATTAATTGTTTGAAGAAATTATACATTTCCTTCAACAATTCCCAAATAAAATTGGTCCCTTGTTCCTATTGGTCACTCGGCTATTTATGGGACACTGCTGTGGCTGCCACATTTCACCCACAAAATACGCAATCAATCCACTTTACAGTATGTTCAATAAAGCGTCTATATCAAAACGCAAGGATTATTATTATATTGCTGAATAAGCAGTAATGCCACTCCACAAACCATCGACCGCCTCCACAGCTCCCCCACTCCCCCCGAAGACGTCAATTTGTGAGCAAACCAATGTATCCCAAACTGATTAACAATTTCAATCCAGCTTTTCTCTCATGAAAGTTGGTCCCAATAGGCTATTCACCAACACACATAGTCGCAAACTGGCAAGCATAATAATGCTACAATTGAGGCTGGGGTCCTTAGTGATTTTTGTTTGTAATTTTTATACTTAAAAAGTTGTTTTATTGCACTGTGTATGTACACCCCTGTGTGTGGTTTACAGCACAATTAAATATTCTCCAAAGAGCCTTGAAATGCAGTGACTGTCACTATGTAAGATAGTAATTGCCATGTTTTTCCCCATGGCTTTAGATCTAATATAAAATAGCAATGATAATCTAAAATTCATATTTCAAAAGGCTTTGTGCCACAAATTCTTTAGTAATTAAGCAGCAAAGCACCTTATCAAATAAACATGCTTTCATTAAGTTTCTATTCATTTGTTGAAATTAGATCATAGACAAATTGCAATCCAGACGGCAGCATTAGTCAAGGGTATACATATTTTATCTGCAAACAACTCAAGGAAATGCACACTTATTTCTCAAAAACTGGCGTTAGTATTTCTCATTCTAGATATATTCTCCAGTGTTTCCTGGTATTAGATCAAAGTACTATTAAGTGCAAAAGTCGGAAATAGAGTGGAGATGACATTTAAGCAGGGAAATGATTTGCCCTGACAGTTCTTTCAAACACAGTGCTTATTCAATTGTATTATTTTGTCATTGCAAAGATTTAGAGAAAGATCACAAAATCAGGTAAAATTTATTTTACATTCTCCTGCAGCAGCGTATTCTATAGTCAGTGCCTTGTATGTTAAAGGATGATGCTTTATAATTGAGAAAGCAAACCAAGAGCAATACTTTAGGATGCACCCAGACAGTAGAACAATATAGTTTTAGAGTTTTAGAGGCAATTTCAGGACAGGAAGTTTTTCTTTAGCTGGTCAGTAACTAATGACAACAACAACAACAAGATTCCATTTATAGAGCGCCTTTCACGTCGGGAGGACGTCCCACTGAAATAGGTTTCCAGGAGAGGTGGTTGAGGGCAACAAACATATGTAAAAAGCAGCTTAATGCTGTGACGGGAGTTCTGGAAGGACAAAATCAAATGGGTCTTAGGTTCTTCATCAAAATCAATATTTTTGATAATCTCAAGTGAACTGTAAGACATGTGTCCATATAATCATGTTTTGTTTATCTAGGTTTATTTAATGCTATCTACAAGGTGATAATCTTTATTGAAGCCCATGTAGCTTATCGTTTAGACATGGCTTGAGTATAGCCAGAGATTTCCAGAATAAGCAATTCAGACTACAGTATATGCGTAGGAAGAATTGCTGGCTATCATATCTGAAATACAGACTCCCAAGGCTTCAAAACAAAGCAGTGCCCGTGTAGCGTTGGTGGAGTGAATCTCCTGGTACCCAACTTTATTCTGCTTTGCTAATTAATACCTGTAACTGACGGTTCAATGTCTCCTCTAAAATATGGCACCTCCCAACAATGTAATGCTCCCCGAGCAAGTGTCAGCCACGAACATGAGCTCAAAGTCCAGTTGTGGGGCAGAAACCCCCAATCTTCTGATTCAGAAGGAAGAGTGCTACCAGCTGAGCCAGACTGACACCTTATGTGAGCAGTGTTCCTGTGCATGAACATATTCAATAGTATCTCTAGACTTATTATATCCACTGACTGACATCGATCTAGTGAGCCAATCAGCAGTGAATCCTGTTAAATTGAACAAGAATAGAAATATTTTGTAATCACATTCCCAACCCCGATGTTTTTCCTTGTGTAGCTGCCGTATACCAAGGAGATGGGTGGCCTTGCTGCGAATCCATTACTACTGTCAATACCACTGGCATAAAAGGCCGGCCAAAGGTGCAACTCAAGGCATTATTTTGTTCTCCCTGAGAATTTAACACTTTGGTAGTGCATAGTATAGCCTACAATATTTGGGTTGAGTGACTCAAACTCAACAACAAATTAAATTTGAATAGCGCCTTTCACTATAGTCAGGAGAAACACATGAACTTCTTGAAAATTACCAGAGCTCAGGCACTTGGATTACCAGGCTTTCATCTTGTGAAGGGAATCCATTGTAGGCCCTTTGATAAAACACTAGTGCGGTTCTAATGTGCAGCTGTATCAACCAAAAGTGTGGTAAACACCCAGCTTCACTACTAGATAAGGTCCATACTGAGGCAGGCTAATCCCATTATCTTATCTGGGCTGATGGGGAAGAGGGACCGATACAAATGACGCATCTGCTGAGAGAGAGAGAAGGAAAATGAAAGACTCTGGAGCTAATGTACCAGTTTAGCAGCTCAATAGGAAGCAGCCTAAAGGTATCTGAGCTGCCTGCTTTATCAGCTCTGAGAAGGCATGTGACACGGGAGACAGCACCATCCTGTCTATTTTGACTGCGAGTACAGGAATGGCCAGGGAACACGCCATGGAAAGATCTAACAGGTGAAATCATGGACAAGGTTAGTAACTCAATTGGCTGAATGCTACATTGCCAACAGGCTGTGAGTCTGGGCTGTCAGACAATCAGAAAGTAATCTACAAAGAGAGAGGGGGGATTAAAAAATGGAAATCATCTCTGGACTTTATTTCAAAATTATCAACTTTTCACATGGCTTCCATTACGTACAGAACTATTCATCAAAAGTAACAGCACACAAAAATAAGAACTGATAAACTCAACCCATTAGGAAGCTTTGTTGTTAAATATATCTTTTCAATTTTTTTTTAAAAAATCGGAATTTGAGCTACTGAAACTATTTAAGTATAGTATCTCACAGACAGACGTTTCTCTTCTCTTTTACATGCTAATCCAGGTCATGGGAAGGTCATTTTCATGCTTTAGCTATCATTCAATTTCCCTTCTCACAGAGACACTGAGATGAGAAGGAGGCACTTGTGTGAATTGAAATTCATTGATGCACATTTTTCCCTTTCAAACACTTACTGCATTTAACCTATAAAGTTTCAAATCTGCAACATAAACCTTTGAGCTTCAATGAGATAATGATAACACACCCAACCCCTAAGTATTAGGATTTAAAATGGAAGTGACTACAATCACACAAATATTTCTTCTGCTTCATTCTGATTCATTTAACCACATTTATCCCTTTTTTATAGTTGTTTATAAGACGATTATGATGTCTGAGAGCGAAAATCCTTTCGATTTATTTGGTTTCCCCGAGCGCCGCTCACTCCTGTCTTGTTTTCGGTGCTGTTTCCACTGCCGTGACGGTTTGTCTGTCTGAGACCAGGTGATTTCACTCGGCTGCAAAAAGCACAGATTATAAAAAGAATGCATTACTTTTGGCTAGAGGTTTATAATGAAAATAATAACGATAAGTCAGGTCTTTTCCAAACAGATCAATGTGTTCTTGTATGTACAAAATAAGTGTCAGGGGATAAAATGCGATATTCTCAAACTGTATTAGTTGCACTAATTGGACTTTTGGTTGGAAGATGTCTTTTTGCACATTATTTGCCAAATGATAAATCCCAAGCCAGAAAAGTTGGGAAAAAATCACTGATGGGAAACAGCTGTCAGTTTGCTCACCAACATTTGTTCAGGTGCCAAGCTTGGCTCAGTTGGCAGCGCTCTCGCCTCCAAGTCACAAGATCACAGTCGACACTCATGAATTTGATGATTTGTAGTTTAAAATGAGATTGAAAAAGTAATTACAGAACAATACCAAAATAGTAGAGAACTAGATAGTTGAACAAGAGGACACAGAGTTAGAGTTTAGAGTTGCAGAGGGCAATTTTAGTGCAGACACCAGAAAGTTTATCATTACCCAGAGGGTGATTAACAAATGGAATAGATTGTAAGGAAGGGTAGTTGAGTCCAGGACACTCACAGAAAACACAGCTTGATGGTGTGATGGGAGGGTGGGTGTCCTGAGGGATGAGATCAACTCGGCCAAAGGGCCTTCTTCATCCAATCTTGTGAGTTTCAATTTTCATGAAGTCAGCGTCCAGGAGGAAGCCCAGAGTGACGCCTGGGATAATGAACTAGTTATGAATATCTTACCACGCCAGCATTTTCTCTCCAATCCAACAATATTTAAAAGATTGTCTAGTTAAATTCAAGGAAATTAATCCTCTGAATTTCTCAGACAATATTCTGGGGAATATTACCTTTATCGAATCCCTTCAGAGGCAGATTCCTGAGTTACAGGATAGATGTGAAACACTGCAGCAGTTGAAAGAGAAATTGGAAGAACAAGTACAGACAGGGAGGTCTTGTGAGCATGTACAAGCAGAAATAAACACTTGAAAATGGCTAATTTGGAACAACAACAATGTACAAAAACATTTGCAAGTGCCAATTAGATGAGGCTAATAAAAAAAATCCAATCAAAATGATTCAAAAGATGCCATAGGTGTACTTCCACCCAGCAGGATGGGACATCTCACGATAATTGTTGAGTAGAAGCTTGTGGCAATTAGATAGATAGCTTCTACACTGGAGGAGGTGGCATTAAAGACAGCAGCAGCAAATGGGTGAAAAGCAGAGGCACATAGAGGTCGAAAAAGTTGCAGTTCACAACGGGATTTACTAATAGCAACTCCAGAGTTACTAATGGGAATGCTGCCTGTCACTGGCAGAACATAAGAGCTAACTAGTGGGACTCCAGCTGGGATTGGCTGGCAATGGATTGCGGAGGTCCCTGTGAGCGAGATGTCATGTACAGCCTTTACCAACAGGAAACCAAAAATCTCCTCGGAGCTGAGTTCTCTCAGGTCGGCACTTTACATCTCAAAGGAATTTTAAATCACCATTTACACTGCCATCTTCCCAAATTGCAATTCCTCAACTCCCATTGCCTAGATTTGGAATCTGCTGGTAGGGAATCACAGCAGTGCAACTCATCTTGTTTATAAAACAGGAGACTAAATGCTCCCCAGTGGCATAACAGCAACTCTCAATTAGTTTCAAACAACGTATTTTAAAGATAACCGTTCCCTCCCACTCATTCACTTGCTGATTTGTATCTTTCAAAAATAATAATAATAATCCTTGCGTTTGATATAGCGCTTTTCACATCTTCTCAACGTCTCAAAGCGCTTCACAGAATATGCTGTAAAGTGAATTGACCGTATATTTGTGGGCGAGCGCGGCAGCCAATTGCGCACAGCAATGTCCCACAAACAGTCGTGGGTTGAAAATGACCAATTTATTATTGTTTTGTTTTGGAGGGATTATTATTAAGCGTGTGGAGTAAGGAAACTTGCCCAAGTTTCGCCCTGACGGGAATTGAACCCAGGTCTCTTGCTTGCAAGGCGAATGCTCTAACCACTGAGCTACAGGACTCCACAAAAATTCTGAAGAGCAGAACTGGGAGGAAAATCTTAATTTCACTATTATAGTTTGCATGAAAAACTTGGATAAGCCCAGTGGGATTGCACTTTTTGTAAAGTATTTTAAATCAAAATGTACATTTCCTGGCAACCAAAAGGTCCCCAAATTTCTAAAAGAATAATTTCAATAGTATGGGCCGCGATCAGGGTTTCATAGTGACCCATGCGCTTTTAACGTTAATGTGAACAATGAGAGGCAGAAATTGGATGACATGACTTAAATAACACAGAAAGGCTCATTTGACACACAGAAACATAATTTTACATCCGTATTAAAGTGTCAGATGAGACTGGCTGCTAGAAAATGGCTCACCCAATCTCTTAATATAAATGTACAGCGAAGGCCAGTGGCACTGAAATCACTATTTCTAAGTGCTTCACTTCACATAAAGTGGTGATTCAGTCAACATATTGATTCTTCTGCACTTGACAGTGTAATTATTGAAATGGAATTTTGTAGCATCCTCCGCTCAAACTTGTCTAAGCACACAGTTCCTGGGAAACTGCTCAAAACAGAATTGAATTTGCATTCTATTCCATGGTGTGTCTGTGTATGTGCATGACTGTGTGTGTGCATGTTTGTGCATGTGCTGTTCATGTCTGTGTGTGTGTGCATGGATGTGTCTGCATTTGTGTGTGCACACATGTGTATGTGCGTGAAAAACGTGAGTTTTCACGCTTCCACGTGACATCAAATCTGTTAGGAAATATGCCATTTTGCAGAACGATAATAGGCAGTGATACAATTAGCACCAATTATTTGCGTCTCCCAAAATGGGAAGCAGTGACTTAACACTCATCCCAAGCTATGTGACCAGAACTCCGAGACATGAGTTCCCCACTACAGCATATTTCTGTTGTTTAGGGATGCATGTGCAAAACCAATGTATCAGCAGAGAAAACAAAACACAAAATATTGCAGATGCTGGAAATCTGAAACAAAAACAGAAGTTGCTGAGAACACTCAGCAGGTTAGGCAGCATCTAGATACTGCCCCACCTGCTGAGTGTTCCCAGTGACTTCTGTTTTTGTGTTAGCAGAGAATACTCGCTGGGAAATTGTGAAATGCAGAACAGAAGCCGTATACAAGGAAAAGCCAATAATTCGTGAGTAATTTCACTTCTGAGCTATCAAGGTCTTCCATCAATGGTGATATCAATTCCGTGTTCAAATTTCTAATTTAGCATTTTATTTATATGACTTGAACATACAGATAAAGATGAAATTGAAGCCCAGTTTTAATTACTTTCACCGAAGACTATCACACATGCATGAAGTCCTTTAATATTTTATTCTGCCAGTTACTTACCTCTCTCCATGAGCAATCTATTTCAGCAAAAAAAAATTAAATATCAGGCAAACAGTCCAAGATAAAACAATGCAGCAGTGAGTCAGAAAGTTAGGGCAATATTTTAACTTCCGACTTCTTATGGAGAGAAAACCTGTAAATTCTTTCTTAAAATCTTAGTACAAAAGTATTTGTGATTTAGCTATTTTACATTTTCTCTTCATAGATGGGTACCAAGCTAAACCTTTCATTCCAGCTCTGATGACTCACTGCTGCACTGTACTGTAATGTTAGTCTGAGATATCACTGTGAATCTAATCATTGATTCTCACTCAGGGAATTCAAGATGGTATCCAAAACTCTGCTGCAGGATGAGGGGGTGGAACTGGTGCTGATTATAACGTGATTTAATGAATCTCATTTCATTATGATAAAACAGCAGCTTTTATTTAATGGAAATTATTCACCTTGAAAGCAACAGACCATAGACATAACAGCATGAGGGAAATGTGGAGTGAAGGCAGAACCTTCAGCAGGGAGAAAATCAGAAGCATACAACAAGTAGCGGAAAATAATGAGGAGCTGTGGTTGAATAACTTTCCACTGATGAATTATTCCCTGGAAACGGCATCTCCTGTTGTTATGACATCAGGGGTACATACACCACAGCTCCTGTTGAAAAACTGCAACTGGGACGATTTAAAAATAGAGAATACTGGCTACTTATTGTTCACCGGTCATTTAACTGTACCTGCCACTGATTTGCCCATCCGTCGGACAGCACATAAACTTTAAACAAACCATAATTATTTGGAAGTGAATTATTTGAGTATTTCATTCCAAGATTGGTGGAGTACAAGATTTTTTAGAACTAGGCTTGAAGGTAGGTAGTTTTGTTGTAAGGTCTGTGCAATACCCATTGATAGCTTTGGAATAATGAAACTGGTCAAAGTCTTGGAGATAATTCGCTGTGTGGAGAGTAAATAGAAATGTTCTACAGGTTAAGCTGGTCCATACCTGAAGTTAGACGAAGGAGCTGAAGGTCTCAAAGTGGCCATGATATTCGATTTATAGTAATCCATGAAAGTTCGAGCCAGATTGTTTCCAAGTTTCATATCTATTGATTTGTAATTAAGGATTTAAGGCAAGTCTTCATAGATACAACCAACTACATTCAAGACATATATACCATTCCATGTATAAACACCAATTTTGTTTGAGCTTAGATAACTTTGTTTTGATGCAATCAGATTGTGGTTGAATAATAAACTACTTGGATGAGGTGGTTTGGAGAAGCTGTGTGATTTACAACCGTTGCAGGGCAAACACAGCAGGTACCAACAACAACTTGCATTTATATAATGCCTTTCATAATATTCAGTGCTCGACAGTGGTGGAGTCTGACCCTGAGCCATGAGCCAGTGGAAGAGGGGAGGTGACCGTAAGCACAATGAAAAAGGTCTTTAGGCGGGATTTGAAAGTGGGGAGGGAGGGGGCAATGCGGAGGGATTGGGGGAGAGAGATCCAGAGCTTCGGGGCAAGGATCCTGAAATCGATCCGTTCAGTAATTGGAATCAGTGGAGCCTGACAAGGACTGGTGTGATAGGGGTACAGAGGTTTGTGCGGGTGAGTATCCAGATGGCGGAGTTTTGAATTAGTTGTATTGTGTGCATTGTGGAGCTGGGGAGACCAGCGAGAAGGGCATTAGAATAGTCCAGCTGGGGAGTGGACAAAGTTTTCGGTTGCTTTTGTTGTGAGGTACGGACGGAGGGGGGCAATGTGACGGAAGTGGGAAAAAGCAGTCCTGATCGGGGAACGGATGTGTGGTAGAAAGAAAACCTGGGGATCGAGCCTGATGCCTAAGTTGTGCATCGCTAAAGTGAGTCTGAGGGAGAGCCCAGGAAAGTTGAGGAGTTGAAGCCTGCGGTAGAGAAGACGTTGAAAAGTATGGCTTCCGTCTTTCAGCTGCAGAAAATTTGTGCTCATCCAGGCCTTGATGTCCGTCAAACAAGCTGACAGGACATCAGGGGCCTGGGAGACTCAGCTGGGGCAGGAAAAGTATATTTGGGTGTCATCCGCATACGCATGCAGAGGTTGACCCGTCTGCGGATGACATCGCCGAAAGGGAGTATGTAGATAAGGAAAAGAAGGAGCACAAGGATGGAGCCTTGGGGTACCCCGCAGGTGACTGGGCGGAGGCAGGAGAAACCATTTGCAGAGATGTATTGTTGGCGATTAGTTAAGTAGGACACCAATCAAATCAGATTGACCAAACTGGGCTGAACAGTATTATTACAGGCAAGTTAATGGACAAAAGCATCAATGTCAACTCTCTGATTCCTGTCAACTAAAATTAATATAATATAAGATAACAGGGACCAACTTCTTTTCAAATAAAACAATTTCTGCATAAGGTGAGAGCAGTTTGCTCTTAGTTTGTTAGAAAAATGCTCCTAATCTTTTTAAAATAGTGAATTCAAAGGACAAGATTGCTCAAGGTCCTACATTTAATACAACCGTCTGACCACTTAATACAAGGATGAGGGATGCCCACTGCCTGTGATCGTAAGGATGATTTGTCTTTAAATTACATTCATGACTTAATGAAAGAGTCCACCAAATGCAGAGAGAAAATTACAGAGCTGGGAGCTGAGGGAAAAACCTGATTTGAAGTCCAAGCAATGAACTCTTTAAAACTTCTTTCAGTGCCAACAATTAGATCATCTGGTTCTGCTACATGGACAACAAAGTTACTTATTACAGCCATTGAGTGTGGGACGCTGCTGTGCGCAACTGGTTGCCGTGTTTCACCCACAAAATATACAGTCAATTCACTTTACAGTATGTTCTGTGAAGCGCTTTGAGACGTCTCAATAATAAGGCACTTATAACAAATGGCAGGATTAGTATTATAAAGAATGAATGTGTATTGTGCTCTATGATGTAGATCAGTGTGGCCCTACTCGAGACCCACGGCCACACCTGGCCCAGCTGGTGATTTTATCCGACCCAAGACCATTGGGAACATTCCAACTTTTGCTCCATCCCTAATGAACGTCCTCCTATGGCAGCGGGAGAGAGGGAGGGGGCAGAGAGGAGTGACGAGGAGGGGGGAGAGAGGGGGAGAAAGGGGAGAGAAGGGGGAGGGAGGGAGGAGGAGGGAGAGGAGAGTGGGGGAGAGAAGGGGTGGAAGGAGGAGGCGGGAGAGAGAGCGCGAGAGAGGGGGGGAACAGAGGAGGGAGAGAGAGGAGAGGGAGTATGTGTATGAGAGAGACAAGAGAGTGGGGAGAGAGAATGATTCAGAGAGGGAGAGAGGGAGTGAGAGGGGGAGAGAGAGTGTGAGAATGTGTTGGGGGCAGTGGATGTGAGGAAAAGGAGAAGAGAAACAAAAAGAGGAGGGGGGAGATTGCGAGGGTGATTGATAGAGTGTGTGTGGGAGAGGGAGAGTAATTGAGAGCGTGTGAGAGGAGAGCAAGGGTGTGCGAGAGAGTGTGTGAAAGGGGGGTGGAGAGAGCATGAGGGAGTGGGGGAGAGTGAGTGAGAGAGAGAGAGAGAGAGTGTGAAGGTAGTGTTTTTTGGTTCACTGACAGGACAGATGATCAGTCACACCCCCCCCTCCCCCCACCCCCAAGCGATGCCATGCAGTTTCCTCACAGAAAGCTCACTCTCTAGGTTCATCATTCCACCTCCCTCCCCACCCTCTGTGACCTCCCGACCCGGCTGTTCCCTTTGCCCAGCAAACACCAGCTTGCTTCATGCCCCCCACCCCATCTGCCCCACCATCGCCATTTTGCTCAACTCTGGAGCTCATTCCTGGTGTCCCTCTGACTGACTCCCTCCCTCGCTCCCTCCCTCCCTCCCTCTTTCAAAGCACATCAAGACCGAACTCTTTGACCATATTTTTGGTCATCTTCTCCCCTCCCCATCCCCCTCAGCTCCCACCCCCAGCTCAGGTGCCCAGCTGACAATGTCAAGATGTCGTTCCAACACGAAAAAGGTGATGTGTCAGTGTTGTTATGTTTCTGGAAGAGAAACACAAAATATTGTTTGTGTGGCCCGTGAATATTTCTCAAATAGGGAATCTGGCCGTCAGCAGCCAAAAGTTTGACCCCCGTGATGTAGATCATCACAAAGTCCTTCACAATAATATTGTCAAGTGGCAATGACTTTTTTTTTAACTAGGCAAACGCTGCAGTCATTTTGGGGACAAGTTCCCACAAATGGGTCATGAGAGAAGGCCCAATTGCATCTGGAGGATTGTTGGATGCGTGTAATCCTTGCATATGATACAGGGCCTTATGATAGTCAAGATGTATAAAAATTGCTTCAAAGGATTTTACTGTGAAGTGTAGTGACTGTTTATTTTGTAACGTGGCAGCCAATTTGCACAAAGCAAAGTCTCACAAGCAGCCATGAAATGAATGACCAATTTTATTTGGGTGAATGTTGGCCAAGAGAAACCGGGAGAAACTCCCTTCTCTTTTTGGATAGTGGAATGGGATTTTTAACATCCACCAGAACAGGCAGACACGACCAAAGGATGGCACCTTCGATAATGAGGCCCTCCCCCCAACACTGTTATAGTGTCAGCCTGGACTAGACAAGCTCAAGGTTCTGACAAGGGGCTTGAAACAACAACTTTCTGGGTGAGAGTGGTGCCAATTGAGCCAGGCTGACACTGAGACTAAATGCCTATTTAAAATGGAACAACAACAACAACAACAACAAGATTCCATTTATAGAGCGCCTTTCACGTCAGGAGGACGTCCCAAGGCGCTGCACAGTTGGGTCATGACCCGAGCAGGGGGGAAATGGTCAGGGTGAGGGGAGGGAAGGGAGGGAGAGAGGAGGGGGGAAATGGTCAGGGTGAGGGAGGGAAGGGAGGGAGCGAGGAGGAGGAAGAGAGTCGAGAGGGGAGCTGAAGGCACGGTCAAAGAGAAAGGTTTTGAGACCGGCCTTGAAGGAGGAAAGGGAGGAAGCGGCGAAGGCACTGGGGGATGGAGTTCCAGAGCCTCGGGGCTGAGAGGCTGAAGGCCCGACCACCGATAGTAGGGCGGTTGGGGCGGGGGACGTGGAGCAGACCGGAGCCAGAGGAACGGAGGGTACGGGCAGGTAGGTAGGGGGATAGTAGGTTGGAGAGGTAGGAGGGTAGGAACCCTAAGGTAAATATGTTCTTTGAGACAGGGATGCTAAAATTGATCTTTTGTGAATCTTTTCAAGTAAAGAAAATGCAGAATTACAACGTGACAGGTATAATTTGGGCACTTGTGCAATGCGGTCAACAAGTTTCCTACTTTTCTTGTTAGAAAAGCTATCGAGCTGTCGATTCAATAAAGTCCTGATGATGCTTTGAACACATTAGCCAAGCATGCCCAGAAGTAATTCACTGTATTTAGAGCATGTCTTAAATCAGCAGACAAAGCAAACGGTGGGCAGCATCTTCATGCGAGCAGTTTAAAATCATAGTCTGTCACACTGCAACGTGTCCCATATTTTGACCTAGGTACAAAAAATGTAGTGATTTAAAGTAATTGATCAGCCATGATATGTCAGCTTCAGAATTATTTACTTCCCCGTGCAGAAGCCACACAATATATTATTCGCTGCAAATGGCTTTCTTCAATAAATTTACATTGCTTAGAATACTAATTAAAATGTCCAGTCTCCAAAAACAGATTCCTGTCTAACACTGCTCTGCATTTATCTGAACTTTAAAAGGAACGATGGAAATAATTTTGTTAGTTTTAATCCTCCGGCTGTGCAATCGTGATCCAGACAATAATAATCCGTGCATTTGATACAGCGCCTTATCACATCTTCAAGACGTCTCAAAATGCTTCAGAGGATACACTGTAAAGTGGTTGAGGTGTATTTTGTGGGCAAAACAATGGGGAGGTCACAAAAGTAGCAATTTCAACCAGGATAAGAATTGAGTCACAAATGGTTACCGGGAAAATATCATCCAGAACTTCAGGTCTGCTCCGAAGCAGGTTGGGTCTGTGTGATGTCAATCCAGTTACCTGTTGCCATTCGGAATCCCATTTGTAATCGCCACAGTTTAGATATAGACCGTGTTCTGATGCATGCAACGTCCTGATGCACCACAGTAAGTACCAGATTTGGTACTACAGGGAGCACTGTTTTTGTCCTGGAACTGACCTCAGAGGCCATCTGATATCCCCAAAGCAGGTCATTTTGTCCCATGGCCTCTGAGGCCTCTGTGGGCTCTAATCTGTTGTACACAAAGACCTGCATTATACTGAGGTTCCTCTGTCGTCCCCTTAGAATCAGAGAGATTGAAGCAAAGTCATTTTCCTATAAAAGGCCATATTCCGAGGTCAAAAACTGTGAATTCTGTGCCTCCAAAGTCCCAACAGTAAAAAAGGGATGAGTTACCGTAATTTTTTTTAGTGAATGTAGAGAAGGGAATACTGGTCAGAAGACTGGGAGAACTCCTGGTTCATCCTCAAAACGCCTTGCTAAAAGTTTTAAAGAACTACCCTACATAAAGCTTTAGATGACAAGAACTACTATATTGATGTTTGTGGCTGCCATGTTTCCAGGCTTGTCTGTCTGAATGGTTGATTTGTTTATGCGCCTGAATACTGATAATATTAAATAAATAATATTTAATAATTTAGCATCTCCGACCCCACCCTTTGGAGCGCTACGCTATCCCACATTCCATTTGGCTCACTCCCTCCCTTGAATGTCTCAAAGCCCTCCTCTTTGACCCTCCGACCCTCCCTGCCCTCCAACCTCCCTGATCACAACCCCTACCCCCCCTACCGCTTGGGTCCAAATCCCTGACTTGGGACCTGAAGGGTCCTATACAAATGTAATTTTGTATTGTATTGTGGCCAAATTCAATAGTTAAGGAATCATATCCAGAACTTCAGTAAAGATATATTCCAAATAAATACATTTGCATTTTACATAACGCATAGGAGTCCTGTAGCTCAGTGGTTAGAGCACTCGCCTCACAAGCAGAGACCTGGCTTTGATTCCCAGCGGGACCAAATGTTGGGCAAGTTTGCTTACCCTATACGCGTAATAATAATCCCTCAAGGAAAAAAACCCAATAATAAAATTGGTCACTTCAATCCATGACTATTTATGGGACACTGCTGTGTGCAATTGGCTGCTGTGTTTCGCCCACAATATACACTTTACAGTATATTCTGTGAAGCACTTTGAGACGTCTAGAAGACGTGATTAAGGCGCTATATCAAATGCAAATATTATTATTATCATCATCATTACATCAAAACATCAATTCGATGCTTTTAAGTGTAGTAACTGTTGGTGTAAAGTAAAAGTGGTGGCTACTCTGTGCCTCCAAAGTCCCAACAGTAGGAAGAGATGAATTACCAAATGTCATTTTTTTTAGTGAATGTAGAGAAGGGAATACTGGTCAGAAGACTGGGAGAATTGGCTCATCCTCAAAATGCCTTGGTATTATTAACATCCACCAGAGCACAGACTAGACCTTGGCTCAAAGTCTTGTCCAAATAATTGTGTATGAAGGGACTAGAAGATAAAATAAGGGAGCAGAGATGTCAGCTTCCTTAATGTTGAATATATTACAAGAGTATCATAGTGTATCAGCCGTCACATTTTGTGAGCAATGTGATTAATTCCTGGGCATGTGATTCACAATACTACATGGCAGAGTTCAATAATTCTAAGATAGAGAGAAGAGGGAGACAGTAGCTCTCCCTTCAGAGAAGGAAACTATTAAAACTGACCCTATGAAAGATACCTCTGGGAGCAGGAAACCACTTATCAGCTTTAATATCCAGCTCTGCGCTGGGTCAACAGGAAGTATAACATCATCATCCTGAAATCTCCTAATGACACCAGTCACCTTCGCCTGTAAATGTACTGCCCCAATCATGGACATTCTTCAATCAATGCCTTGTCTTCAACTCAGCTCCTGCCCTTGGACAGTAGTATTTACAGCCAATCCGTCTGACACAAACACGTTCTCACTTGAGAGGGATATTAATCTCTCTCTGCATCACATCCCACATTGCAATTTGGCATCCTGTTTGTTTCTATCTGCCTCACATAATCAAGTGTACCTACACACCTGGGTACAGCATCAGTGTTGTTTATTGTGCACTGGATTCTTTTCCAAATAAAATCAATTGAAGTACAAGCAATCAGTTCCATCCACATTTCAACTATGAATCATACAACAAACTTTGAAAGGGAAGTCCAGGGGTGAAATTGTTCACAAGCCTCATGTTAAAAAAAAACATCTGCAGTGATCTTGCATTCATTTTCTTGTTTTCAACTCAATTGTCAAACAAAGTTGTGACAAGGGTTGGATGGTATTTTTGTTTCTCGGGATTGAATTTCTATTTTACATCCAATGCTGTGAATGCATTTTCTCCCTGTGCTGAGACACATCAAAGACCAATGATTCACTCAATGACCTCTGCCCCATCACTTCTCACACAACACTGGATGCAGTGATGGTGGGACGTGGGGTGGGTATGCTTGAGGGATCAGATCAGATGGGCCGATGGGGCTTCTTCATTCAAACCAATTTTGTGATCAACAACAGAAGCTGGAAGTGTGACTAGGGCTGGTATGACTGATCCAGCCTCTTTGTCTCCTTACCAATGCATACCTTAGGCTGCGTCATGGTCCAAGGTAAGCCTGGGTAGGACAATTTTAGGTGTTTAAAATTAAGAAAGGATTCAATAAGGTGGATGTCAATCCACTTGTTGGTGATTGCAACAGAACAACAACAACAACAAGATTCCATTTATAGAGTGCCTTTCATGTCGGGAGGACGTCCCAAGGCGCTGTACAGTTGGGCCAGGACCCGAGCAGGGGGGAAATGGTCAGGGTGAGGGGAGGGAAGAGAGGGAGCGAGGAGGGGGGAAATGGTCAGGGGGAGGGGAGGGAAGGGAGGGAGCGAGGAGGGGGAAGAGAGTCGAGAGGGGAGCTGAAGGCACGGTCAAAGAGAAAGGTCTTGAGACCGGCCTTGAAGGAGGAAAGGGAGGAAGCGGCGAAGGCACTGGGGGATAGAGTTCCAGAGCCTCGGGGCTGAGAGGCTGAAGGCCCGGCCACCGATGGTAGGGCGGTTGGGGCGGGGGATGTGGAGCAGACCGGAGCCAGAGGAACGGAGGGTACGGGCAGGTAGGTAGGGGGATAGTAGGTTGGAGAGGTAGGAGGGAGCAAGGCCGTGAATGGCCTTGTAGGTGAGGATGAGGATCTTGAAATCGATCCTCTGTGGGATGGGGAGCCAGTGGAGGCGAGCGAGGGTGGGAGTGATGTGGTCCCGAAGCCTGGTGCGGGACAGAACTAACAGAAGTTAGTTTTGCCACTTACAATTTCCCACGACTACATTTGCTGTTTGCTAGTCTAGAGCAGGTAATGCTGCATTCTTATTATCTCCTCTGCAATTTGAGCAACTTGTACACCTCTTATCGTTCAACCGTATCAACCAACAAGACATGAAAAGAGTCAGAATAGGGCTAGTTGGCCAGACACATAGTACTTACAGGGTGTTTATATTCAAAGAACGAAAAGACCCTTCAAGGCAAATAATTTTATTATTTATTTTGTTTCCTCCACATCCTACCAGGTATCTCATTGAGTAATGCTATTGTAATAAAGCTATCCTGATGCTTGAATATCTTACTGGGGTTTTTCATTACTACAGTGCATGAGCTGAAAATGTACAGAACTAATCGTCCCAAAGTGATTGAGTCTTGGTAGGCCTGCAGGGAGCCTAATGTTAATCTTAAAATGTAAAGCAGTTCCAATTAGAATGTTATCCTGCACTGAGCCCTAGAGAGAACATGACTAACTTACAATGAACAAAAAAGTGGGATACATATGCACACTTTTGATTTCAGTGCTACCGTTATGTCTCACAGAATTTTGAATGAGAATTAGTTGCCCCACAACAGTGTGAAACACCACCAACAAAATTACATTTTTATAATAATACTTGCATTTGATATAGCGCTTTTCACATTTTCTAGAGGTCTCAAAGCACTTCACAGAATAGACTGTAAAGTGAATTGACCATATATTTATATTATATATGTATATTATATGTGTATATTTATACCTTAGGTAGAGGTAAGCAGATTTGTATAATGCTGGGCTAGGCAGCAGCATAGATGTCGACTCCACAGTGATCCAATGGAAGATAGGGTTTTGATTTTGTTACAGTTGATGTGAACTAGTTAGTAAAATTAGGAATTTTGCTCCAATATTGCAAATTCCCCACCCAAAATAAGCAACATTTAGTCATAACATAATTACATCGAGCACGACCTAAGAGTTGTTGTTGTACATATCTCAAATATCATTTAACTGACAAACTCTGAATGTCTAAAATCTTCTCGACACGTTTTTTTCACTCATTTGTAACTGATGGGAAACAAGTTGGATTTGGCTTGAAAATCAAAATATCATATTTTTATTAAATATCACTGCCATTTAAAAAAAAACTAATTGAAAGCAATAACTGGGCACTTTATGAGCCGTTGCCCAATAGTGGCAAAAGCCTTATTTGACTGGATGGCTTGCTAGCACTTTTGAATAATCCTTTTCACAATACAAATGATGTTGATTCAAAAGCATTTTATATCCAGCAGCTCGGTAATTTAAGGAAGGTAATGCGTTGTATATCTCTGCTGGAGAGCACATTCAAACATTTACAATCCACTACCACACAGATTAGTCACACTGTGCTGAGGAAAACAGTAAACAGTCAGGCAGTGTGAACAGCCTGGATACTGCACTCATTAATAATACCATCTTTAATGTTGCATTACATGGTTTCTCAAGTGTCAAAACACAAATTAACAGAACTAATTCAAGTAAAAATATCAGAGCAGATACAAAGATCCATACTTTGAAAGTTTTCCTGTATCAGCGATATCATACCAACTGTTAACCATGAAAGGTCTTTTAAGTAACAGCTAACAAAATATTTATAAGGAAATGTGCCATCCTCTCTGGCCTTTGCTTTCTTAGATTTATACCAAATTGGTGTATTTTTTTCTTAGATATAGTGTGTTAAAAATAGGCCACTGACAACACAGTGTTCTATGACCTTGCTTGAATGAAGTATTTAATACAGCAGCCACGATTAGTCCAAGGTTGTGCTACTTGCTAGAAATCATTACACTATTTATAACACACTTGTTTAATTTTCTTAATAAAGAGGATTATCATTCAGTTCTCCAGATTGTTGGGGGAAGAGGAGCGGGAGCGGGAGCGGGGGTGCTGGTACAAGCTGGCATTCAAAATGACCATGGACATTGTGTGCACATGACAGGCAGTGTATTAGACAGACAGTTCTTTTCCATTAGTAAGTTTATTATCTGGAACAAAATGACAATCTGAGTCTTATTTTGTTACTTTCGGAAGAAACTTCCAACGAGGTGAAATTAAATGTGCAAAAAAGCAGATATCAACTGTATTTACCTGTGGGGAACCATTTTGCTTTGAGCCCAGAGAAATTCTGACAACGATAATGAACCTTAAGTAGGAATCTCCATCTTATCCCTTGAGCCCCTATCACGGTTAGTTTGATTTCTTGCTCTATGACTCGTCACCAGATGCAAAATATATCACAAGAGCAGTTTGGATTAACCTTCAATCCACTCAATTTCATCCATGCAGAATACCAACTCTACCATCTATCTATCACACCAGCTATTAAGCTTCTCTTAAATGAATCCAGTATCCTGGCCTCAACCACCTTTCCCAGTTTTAGCTGTTGCTTACCCTTTGTGTACAGAAATACTTCCTGATATCTAGGCTCAGCCCAAATGGCAAAACTCACTGCTTCAGATTTCCTAATAATGTAGTTTATATTTAATAATAAGTCGTTTAATTTCACGATTTAGAAAAAAATAGCTAAGTAGAAAACTGCAGGAAGGCTGCCAATTCAGCTCTACTTCTCTGCCAAACTACAAGCTGTTATACTTATCTGAACAGAACGTCTTTCACTGAGCTCCTGAAAAATGGAGTTGTCTCTTCGATCCCATGATCTTCAACCTTACTTTCATTTTATAAAATATTTAAGAATGACAAGAAGCAACAGGACTCAAAATTTAAATTATTTTCAATAGCCGCAACTAATTTTAAATGCACTGCTCGGAAAATATGGGGCTGGCAGTGAGAAATTGGTACAGATGCATGTGAGCACAAATAGTGGAAGAAATGGAGATCTCAATGGTTTAGACTTATATCTGTACCATGATTTTACAGGATGTATGAGGTGGATCTGTGACGTGTGGAGTATTCATTTATAAAACACTATATATGTTACATATAATGTAGAGGTTATATCTGAGACTCTACCCTGCGTTAAGGCCGCTATATAAACACAAATTGTTGTTGTATAAATAAAACACCAATTACAATATATCTTACATAAAATATATATTTGTTGTAATATGTATAGTTATATTGAAAAGTAGGATATTTTGTCAAGAACGAAACAGGGTCAAAATACTTGAAAAGATCTCTTATTAATCTCAAAATGCTTATAGAGGACAAGGTATTGACTTCTAATCAGCACCCACATCAGTGTTCTCAAGTCACAAGCTGATATCCAGCACCCAGCATGCATATATTTACGTTCTTTTTCGATCATATTTTTATATACAGAATTTTTTGTGCTGTGTCAGGGATCTACAAAAGAACAAAATGTCCTTACACTTTTTACATTTTAACATTTTACCAAATGTTTTCCCTACGGGAGGGAAAGGGGGGTGGTGTGGGGGGGGGGGGGGGGGGCAGCTCTTACGGATGGAGCAGAAAAGCAAATGTAGCATTTTTCATCTTATTAGCTCCCAGCATCCTGGTTGCAAAGAATGCAGCAGATTATTTGGGTCTATTTAATTTTGCCTATTTGAAGAACCCAGAGACAAACTAAGGATGAGATAAGAGTCTGTTGGTGTAGATAGTGAAAGGAGTTAGAGTATTGGGTATGTGTCTGCGCTGTCTGTCTGGGTGTGCATGGTGGGTTTTGCCGCCCAAAGCTGAGTATAAATTGGAGGTGAGCACCGTGACCTGAAAGCAAAATGCATTGCAGTCTGGCTGCCGAGGATACCTTGAGGAGGTGGTTTTGGCAACACTTTGATTTGCAGCGGTGCAGTATTAATGCAGGCGGCCCAAATCAGTCAGAGATTTGCTCCAACATGTACCTTAAACATTCTTGGGCTGTTCCCTGGACTCCTGCCTCTTTAATAAATTTAAAAAAACTAACTTTGGTCAATGGAGCTGAAGGCTCAGCTACAACTAATACGATTGGGAACCAGAGTTATAAACTCAGGCTTCCCCCGTCCCAATGGCTTCACTGCTTTGCTTCCAGCAATCCAGCAGCACACGAGAGATCTGCTGACTTACAATCGTGCAAATGGCTTTTGGGTTTAGGTACATTCACAATTCAGGGATCCTGAAGCTAAATGGGGAGCCGTAAAGAAACTGATGCTCCTTCACAGCAAATGTAACTTTTACCTCGCAGAGGCTTTGGTCTATTGCAAATCTCAGGACCAAATGTCGGTATTCTGCAAAACTACATTTATTTTATAGCTTGAGAATCCAAATTGCCAGGCAGACCTGTGACATTCTCTCGTGTAAAGTTGGAACAATTACCTGGATTGCGAGGGAACCATTCCACAGTATCACTTTGCAGCATTGCAAAGGGTTAATATTCTACCAAAACAGAATGAACCATTCCGCTAAGATAAAATCGTGATTTTCTTTCTGTCACTGAAAACCATTTTATAGTGACACCTAATTGTATTAATTTTTAAGTTAATATTTTTAACGTTCCGCTCCATTATCCTTCAGCTTACTGAAAATGACTTTGAACACAGCAGGAATAAGTGACTAGCTGACTGGAATACTTTCCACTCAACTAGACACTTGATACACATTTGCAGGATAATTGATGCAGTTTTGGGCTGGCGAGAGCTTTTTTAAACATTATATGTATACATATTATATAATTGCCTATCAAGTTACCCACTAGGTACCAGAATGTAACTTTCATGTTACAAATGATTTAACTGTACAGAGGAGTTCGGTATACAGTATGTGGAATTCAATTAATCTAACTGGCAGCCTGAATAATTGAAGATTTCTCTGTGTTTCCTCCAGATGTGGAGCTGAACAATTCTAAGTATTATCTGTGATTACATACAGTAGCTATGCTGGGCAAAGGACACTAAAGACCACCTGGCTCCAATGGACAGAAAATGCTCCATTGACTTGCAACACATCAAAATGTGACCATAGCCTTGCATCCTTAAACTGGCAGCTCAGCAAGTCCATTAGTGAATACTGGGCTCCAAACGGGAAGAACTGTGTTGTAATCCTTTAAACGTGCCTGTGTTCACTGGGTGAGTTTCACATGGTTTTGCCCACAAAATATACAGTCAATTAACTTTACAGTATATCCTGTAAGGCAAGGCTGCCCATTGTCACTCACTCTGTTCGATGTGTTCATCATCAATAATAATCCTTGCATTTTACTCCTGCTCGACGTCTCAAAGCACTTCACAGAATATAATGGGCGAAACGTGACAGCCAATTGCGCACAGCAGTGTCCCACAAACAGTCATGGATTGAAGTGACCAATTTATTATTATTTTGTTCTTGAGGGATTATTATCAGGCGTGTGGACTAAGGAAACTTGCCCAAGTTTCACCCTGCCGGGAATCAAACCCAGATCTCTCGTGTTGGAAGGCTTCAAGGGGGAAGATCTTGGTGTACCTGTTTCTGACAGGATTGCGGCTTCTGTTCATGGATGATATTGTGCTGCTGGTGGCCTCACCTGGGGACCTTCTGCGCTGCGGTGTCTTTTGGCCTGTGTCAGACTCCTGGCTGACCAAAAAAAAAAGCGTTTTGCAATGTCTCAAAGACGTGATGACGTATATCAAATGCAAGGATTATTATTTATTTAATTTTGTTATTTTAAATTTATTTTATTTTATTATTTTATTTTATTATTTAGGCTGGTGGGCAGAGAGCCTACTCCACACTGGGGAAAGCTTGGGTGAAGAAACATTTGGGACGATTAGTCTTGCTCCTCCCGACTGCACAGATATCAAAGGTTTCTTTCCGGAGAAGTGCATTCAGCCTGTCCTGACCTCAGTTGTTGAGCAAAGTGGCACTATCCTCCTCTCAACAAGGAGACACAGCATTTAAAACACACACCAGCTGATGTGTAATAGTTGGCATGGAATGCATTGCTCAGCAGATAGAAAAGATAACAAGAGTTAAAACTCACAGCAGCTGATGCAACCAAGACAGAGGCTGGACTGTTGAATTCCAATATTGAAATCTTCATCACTACTTATGAAACAACAACTTACATTTATATAGCGCTTCCACGCTGGGTAGAGTCTCAGAATGTCTGTCATGTTGAAGATACATACTTAAAAATTCAGCGCCTCGGGATGTCCTCCCAACATGAAAGGCGCTAAACAAATGTAATTTTGTTGTTGTTGTAATATGGTAGTGCAGAACTTTAAATTATGGTCAACAGTTTTTAAAGTTCTTCGAGGTAAAATTCCACCTGGGTCTGGCTTTACTTGATTAATGTAGCATTTCAGAATTCAGCAAATTTAGTCTCATGTTTGAAGACGGTTTTGATGATTTTAAAATAACTGCAGTGTTGGACATCCTGCAGATGTGAAATATGCTATGTAAATTTTATTGTATTTCTATAACTTATAGCAAACCAACCTTGAAATTAAGACTGTATTTAAAGTTGTTTTACCACATTTCCATGCACACAGATAATTCAGGAGGATTGTTAACCTGCAAGAAGTCACTATACTTTTGTTTATCCTATGAAGCGCTTTGAGTTGTCCTCCCTGTATGAAAGGCTCTACATTATATATGGAAGGATTGATATTAATATCAGCCTGTGTTCATTAGCCTTACATTCTTAAGTTTTCTTTCAGTAACTGAATCATTGTCAAGTCAGGTTGTGAGTCCAGAAACATTGTCAATCTGTGGGCCCATTTCAATGCAGCATTGGAGTAGAAACCTGTAACAGCAGTGCTACACTTATCAAAATTCTATTCACACTACAGCACTAAACAGGTTGTGAGCCATTTGTCACACATGGTTGGAAATCAGAACCCATTAGGTAGCATGACATTACTATTAAAAGGAAACTGGAAAAGCTTAATCAAGCTCAATTTGTTTCCTGGCTTTTTCTAATATAAAAAAGAGAATTCTGCAAAAACATTCAATTCGTTCCTTTTTCACTGAAACATTTGGAGGTCGACTGTGATTTATGAAACTGGAAGTGCTGACATTTGCTATTTAACAAACATTTCTGACTGCTAAATATTAATGGTGTGATGGCTCCAGTTAAGGCTGCACATTAAGAGAGAGAGAAAGCTGAAGGTTAACAATCATCGCTGGAACTCCACTCCAGGAGAGTGTGCTTAGACCATGATACCAGAGAACCCTGCATTGAAGTAGAAGAGAGAAATTTACACTACCTTCAATTATAATTCTGCAATAGCAGTTAATAGATTCTGGAACAAAAGCATACATTGTAAGCTTCATTCAACCACGGCATATTTGCTCAAATTCAGTTTAAATTGAAGAAAATTGCACTGTGAAAAAAAAACTACAACACGTTAGTTGGATTGTAAAATAATTTAACAGAAGAGTTAAAGCTTTCACAATCTGCTGACATTATCTATAGTTGTTCAAGATTTTGAGCTGATAGTCTAGGCTGACACTGCAGTGTAGTGCTGGGGGGCGGAACACTACATTGTCGGAGAATGCCATCCTTCGGATAAGATGCTAAACTATGCCTGTTCAGCAAGACATTAAAGATCCCCATTATCCTGCTAACAATCCTCCAGATAAAAAAATTGTCATTCACCTGCACTTGCACCATTAAATTAGTCCTATTTGTGGGACATTTCTGTGTGTAAACTAGTCACCAATATTTTCTACAAATAAATTTACATTTTACAGAAAACCCTGTGAAGCCTGTTTGATAGATTTTGACGTGATAAGGCGCTATATTAAATGCAAAGGTTAGTATTAATTGCTTAAAATTAAAATCGATCCCATACTCAAACAAGGAATTATCATAGAATCATAGAAATTTATAGAGTTGAATGAAGCCATTCAGCCCATCGAGTCTGAAACACAGAAATATGTTTCTGTTTCTGTCTGGCTCTGTCTCAATTTTGATAATAGGAACCACATACACAGACCTCCCCTACTTAATTGTATTGGTTTCTCCTTCATATTTTTGCATCAGTTGAAATGCAAATAATCTAGTCGAAGCTCTTTTTATGCTGTGTTTCCCTGTGAAACATGTTTCAGGATTGAGCCAGTGAGAATTCTTCTCCTGACAACACTTGCAAATCAACTGCAAATTCCCCTCGTATGCTCAGGCGGCCACACTGGACTCTTAACTAATGCTGAGGGACAGCGTCTTAATGTCATTAAAGAATCGATTACATGACTCAGTAGTATTAAAAAATAACTCACCATTTCATTGTTCATCTGCACATGCGCTGAGTTTGTGGAGTGAACAGCCTTCCCACTCCACTCCCCAGCTTTCAATTGTTCAATTGATCACTTACACAGCAACCTAATTGCAAATTGATCATTAACTTTTTAATATGATTTCAGTCACATGGATATCAATAAGATAAATAATGGCACAATCAGCGCTGGGGAAATGTAGGAGCATAATTCTGTTCTGGGCATAGATTTCCAATGTAAAGAGTAACTTCCAATCACTCCTATCATATAGAGTTCCCTGATTCAAGCTCAATACTTAAATGCGAAATCCTGATAGAAGCAAAGATATACTAGCAGACAAATAAAACCAGCACGCTGGTAAATCTTACCACGAGATCGAGCTTCCACTTTGTAACATGTTTGCTGTTGCTTTCTGGAATTAATTGAATTAATGATGACAATTTAAAGAAATTGTGATCCAAGCTATAGCTGAAGGCATTTTCTGCCAATGTCCTAGTCAACAATTGCACAGATAAAAGAAGATACTCACTTGACAGCTGCTTGTGGGACATATTGCTGTGCAAATTGGCCTCTGGGTTCACATACAAAATATGCAATCATTGCATTTTACAGTAAATCCTATGAAGTGCTTTGAGATATAATATATGAAATAATAATCCTTGCATTTGATATAGCGCCTTATCATGTCTTCGATAAAGCAGCCAACTGCGCACAGCAGTGTCCTACAAACAGTAGTTGAATGAGTGACCAATTGTTTTTCAGGAGATGTCCTCCTGATGTGAAAGACGTGATAACAAATGCAAGGAGGATTAGTATTATTATCTGAGATGGATTACAATTAAACTTAGCACTGGGCTCTGCCAGTAGACAGGATTCCCATGTCTGGTCACACGCCAGTAACCCCTACAGGAAATGGCCTAGACCTTGGATTAGGACAGGAGAAGGCTCAACTGTGACATGAAAAGGACCACTTGGGTGAAGTATCGTCTAACACCCAAAGACCTGTAAGTCTTTTTCAAAGCCTTGCTCTCTGGCCTCCCAACTCCACCCTCTACAAACTCCAGATCATTCAGAACTCCACAGTCCGCACTCTGACTTACATCAGTCTCCATGAACACATCCTCGCCCCACTCCACTCCCCAAATAATATGCTGTGGTGTTTTCTGGGGACAGTTTTATTGTATCTGTGTGTGTTTATTGTCACCACCTGTCACTGCACACACAGGAACAGCACTACGCTTTGTGTAGTTTATGTGTGATGACTATGAATTACTGAAAAATAGCACAATGAACTTATATATTTTTTATTTCACCCCTCGTATACTTTTCAAGGGTAGCTTATCCTCAATGATTTCTGTTTTTATATGCATTACCTTTTTCCGGCAGTCCATACCCTCTGCCACTGCCTTACACCCCAGTGACATTAAGCAACTGTGGCCCTGAAATTTAGCTCCCAAACTAAATGTTCTACAAGTTAAACAGAACACTAATAGGTAGTGGAAACAGCTGGAGTGCTCTGGATATCAGTACGTAGGAAGCATGAACTCATGAAGGGCCTCTTTTTCCGGTTGAGTGCAATGTTACAAAGGGAATATTTTCCCATTTTGGGAAAATAGCCCGTGAGATTTAGGACAGGCACCAGGAAGAACAAGAAGACGCTGGTTTACGGTTGCAAGGGGCAACTTCAGGGCAGATACTGGGAAGTATTTGTGTAACTAGAAAGTAATTAACAATAGCAACAGAGTGCCAGCAAGGGTGGGGCAAGCCGGATGCTGCATCTCAATAAAAAAAACTTGATGCTGTGATGGGAGGACAGGAGGGCGGTTATTCTGGAAGGATGAGATCTATTGACTGTCGGGCCTTTGTCATCCAAACCCCTCTTGATCTTATAATAATAATAATAATAATAATAATCCTTGCATTTGATACAGCGCTTTTCACGTCGGGAGGACGTCCCAAAGCGCTTCACAGAAGACACTGTAAAGTGAATTGACTGTATACTTGTGGGCGATCTTGTGATGTGCTTCTTTACACAAAGCATAATTATCACAGGAAAAGTGCACTGGACTCATTTAAGAAACAGTTTGATACTGTAATGGGGAACTGGTAGAATGAGCATTTAGGACGGTTGAGAGCAAATGGGCTGAAGGGCCTTCTTCACCAGGCCTCACTTTGTGATGTTGCCACCCTTCAGCGGAGTCCTGTAGCTCAGTGGTTAGAGCTCTCGCCTCACAAGTGAGAGACCTGAGTTCTGCTTGCGATAGGGCGAAATGTTGGGCAAGTTTCCTTATACCACACGCCTCTGTTTCCCTAGCAGTGAGTAGGAACCCAGTTGTTAGTCAATTGGCAGATTGTTTTTCTGGGGGGTAATAATTCCTTAAAAAAATTGACAATAATAATTTGGTCACTCAATCCACAACTGTTTGTGGGACGCTGCTGTGTGCAATTGGCTGCCACATTTCGCCCACAAAATATACAGTCAATTCACTTTACAGTATATTCTGTGAAGCGCTTTGAGAAGTCTCGAAGACGTGGTAATCCACTTATATCCAAGGTACAGGCGGAAAGTTGAAATCCATCGCTTCCTGTCTGATATATATGAGTCGTCTTTTTAACTACCATTGTAGTAAATTAGTTTATGGTACAATTCCCTTGCATTTAAAACAGCAAACAATATGTTGAAAGAAGTATTGCGAACAAGAGGCTTTAGCCCAGAGGAATACCTGATCAATAAAGGTCAGCCCCATGCATAACACGGCTACTTATTGGTCTCCAATCAGTTGCAAAATTGATACAGTTTAAGTATAATGACACTTTTAGACAGATTTCCATTGACTACAATCATGGAATAAAATAAACTTACAATTTTATTCCATTTGAAAAAGACATAAAAAATACTCTGTGATTCAACATGTATTTACTATATAAATGTTCGACCAACAGTAAAATAAATGAGATTTGTGATACACTCTATGAATTCATTCTATATATAAATGTACAATAATAATCCTTGCATTTTGATATGGCACCTTATCACTTCGTTGATACATCTCAAAGCACTTCACAGAATATACTTTGTGTTTTGTGGGCAAAACGCACTGAATGACCAAATTATTTTTTTTATATATGAAATCAATACGTAACAAGTATTTATATAGCGGGGTAGTGTCCAGGAGCACTTTATATATAAAGAATGACTTCAAAACACAATTTGTAGAACATAAAACTACATTTTCTAGAAATAACGGATGGAGGTAAATAAGCGAAGAGGGAAACACAAAAAAATGCTGCAAGAAATGTTTAAACTGAGCTTTGGTGGAAAAAATGTTTAAAGCTTTGAATGGAAACCACTTTTAAAACTTTGGAAGGTGCAGCCCTATGAACACTATGAATTGTGTTCATAACAGACAGATACTCTGCTATGAATTAAACAGAACAACAACAGCGACTAGGGAGTTCACTACATGTTTCTAAGTATCGGGACTCGCATGTATTTTGAACTTTCTTTTTAAAAGCTGAAATATGTTTCTTTGACAAATGAAGTGGCCCATGAATTCAGCCAAAAGCAAGCACAGCCATGTACTGACTGAAGAGGTCATGTGTTTTGCATCAGTTTGAATTGTCAACATAGCTTTCAAACGAAATAATCAGTTGTCAACACTGCAGTAAAAGAACAAAGTGTTTGATTACAGGATCGTCAAGAACAAAAGGTACAAAAAGTGTGTCTTGTGTATAATTTGCATGGTTGGCAGATCAAGCAGTTGAACCATGACACTTCATCAAACCACAAGTTCCCAACCTGACCCCAATTTCTGTTTCAAGGATTTCAACACTCCGTGCATAAGGCCTGACATTTTGGACTTGAATTAAAGCTGATATTACACGCTAATTTTAAATGTAGCCGTAGCCTTAGGAATTGTTTGGTGACCTTCAATAAAAATCTGTCTAATTTAAAAATAAACTTATGAAGGTGGTCTCCTTTCAACCTTGGATCCCTAAGGCTGGAAAGTAATAACTATTAAAATGTTAGTTCCATTTGTCTAATGCAATTCCATGCTCAATATCCATCTTTAGAGATTTTTCTTGCATTAACAGTTCACAAATAATTTAAAGTATTACCAGGAAGGTTAGCAAACTTTTCATGGCTCAGTTTTAATACCTGCTGCGTGCACACTGTAATGACCTATAGCCTTCACTTATGATATTGAACCAATGGAATTTCAGGACCAGTTCAGGTCTGAGAAGTGAACAACAACAATACTGATTTATATTTATATTAAACATGGAGGACGATGACTTAAAGTGATTCAAATAGCAGATGCCTATGAGCTAGAAATTCGAAGCTAAAGCTTTGCTCTTACAATGACAACAGCAATTTACATTTATTTAGCGCCTTTCACATCGGGAGGACCCGGGTTCAGTTCCCAGGCGGGACAGGGTGGAACCTTAGGCAAGTTTCCTTATTCCACACCCACACCTCTGTTTACCTAGCAGTAAGTAGGAACCTGATTGTTAGTCGATTGGCGGATCACTTTCTGGGAGTAATAATCCCTTCAAGAAATAATAATGTGGTCACTCAATCCATGACTGTCTGTGGGACACTGCTGTGCACAAAATATACAGTCAATTCACTTTACAGTATATTCTGTGAAGCACTTTGAGACGTCTAGAAGTGATAAGGCCCTGTATCAAATGCAAGGATTATTATTACTATTATTACTGACACTAACTTCAAACAGGTACATTCTAAACAAGCCCATTGAAATGTCTGCCTGATGCGTGTGTAACACTCTCACTTCCTACTCCTACACACTCCTACACACTCACTCCTACACAGAATCCCAGAAGAATATTTCTTGCCAATTTAACTGTGTGCTTATTAGGATCCAATCGTCGTTGGTGAATTAAGGCCCCAAGAGATTAGTTTAGGCAAAAGCAGGTGTAAAGTTTCTCATGTAATTTTGTTTGAAGTGCAAGTCACTGATAAAGAAGTGTTCGTTGATTCAATACGCATTATGTGCTCCAGCGTACGCTGTGTCAGTCAGATCAGTGCTTGCTCTCCAAAGCCTAGCTGTGATTTCCGAATTACATTTCCTGTAGAATAATGATTCGATTTCTTACAGCCACACGAAAGGCAAGCATGCTGCGGTTTTTAATATTATAATATCTTAATCAATCACATTTCAGGGCTGCGCTTGGAACACTCGCTATCAACTGATATCTCTGGCACTGTCTTGTTTCTACTGTAATAATCATTCCGTACGGCTGAAAGCAGCAGTTAGAACAGGAAGCCACAATGCAATGGCATTATTAATAATATTAATAACAATAATAGAAAAGATGCATCATTTATTCAATATGTGTGGACTCGATCAAGGAAACAAAATAACTTCCAGAGACAAATGAAATGTGATGATTATCATGATAAAGAATTGTGTAAGAATGTGCCTGGGGACCCAGTGAGTCTTAATCCATCAGTACTCAGATAATCCTTGGATTTAACTGTGCTCTGTACAATAGTCTCAGCATATTTTTAAGACCAAGTTGATGAGGAGAATTTGGGCAGAAAATTGCTCAATTATTCAGATTTTAGGCAAAACGCAACTAAAATACCTGGCCCCTTACAACTAATAATTCATGACTGAAATTGTCAAATTTTTCTTTCTGTTTTGAAGTTTACTTATTTTAATAGAATAATACATTCAGGATTTCAGGATTTTCAGTTAATATATGCTTGCCCAGAATTTGTCATAATTTCAGTGTAATTTCCCCATAAAGACGAAATGTCTGTCAGTCAGTCCACCAAAACCGCAATAACCGATTGACGTAGAGGCCTGATTTATACCTCATTGGAAAGATCTTGCATGGAGGAGTGTCATGGGCATATTTTTTGGGGAGGCTTCCTATCGTTGATGAACTATATTAAAAAATATTAAAAAATGCTTTCATTAAGCCCCAAAAAAAGGTATGCATGGTTTTCTGCAACAAAGTAGCGACAGAAGTCACATACTCATCGATACTAATAAAGACGAAATGTCTGTCTGTCCAACTGATTCACTTAGAGACACCAACAGGAGTCCTCCCACAGGAGTCCTTCCTCTGAGTCCTCCCACTGGAGTCCTCCCAAAAGGATATGTGTGCAAATATATAAACAAGGGGGCTGCTAACAAGCTCAATAGCAAATTTTCTTAAACTTAAGAGACAAAGATGCCTATGAAGCGAAAATCAAGAATTTTCAAGGACAAATAAAATGCCAGACGAAAGATGGCAAATAAATAAAACTGGCTGTAAGAGTAGTTGCAACGGCACAGTAATAGATAAATAACAAAATGCATGGTGGGAGGGTGGAGGGGTGGGGGGTGAAAAGCAGTTGAATAAACTGATGAGTGATTATCAGTAAATCTGTATCTTTTTATATAAATGAGCAGCTGAGATCAGCGATTGATTTGCCTGTACTGTATATGCTCAACAGCCCCCGGTTGTTTCCTGTGTAGGAACGGCTTATTTCTGACAATGTGATCAATGCCGTTATTGGGCATAATCTGTAGTTTTGCATTTTGTTCTAGTTAAATTACTGGAAAATAACACAGAATATTTTAGTCTCATTGTCCAGAACTCATTTCTAACATCGCAATAACCACTTGATGACATGATATAAAGCATCTTAAATACTTTCAACAAACAAAGATAAAGATTATTTAAATAAATTATTTACACTCTTCACGGTATCCTGGGACAATATCCCAGATAACAACATGGTCTTTAACCTGCCTGGTAATTTGTGGGACATTGCTGTGCCTAAATTGGCTGCAGCGTTTGCCTACAGAATGTGCAGTTACTGCACTTTACAGTATACCTTGAGAAGTATTTTGAGATATTTCAACAATTTGAGAAGGCGCTATATCAAAATAATAATAGTGGTAATTATCCTTGCATTTGGTATAGCGCCTTATCACGTGTTCCAAACGTCTCAAGTGCTTCACAGAATAATAACACTGTAAAGTGTAGTGACTATATTTTGTGAGCGAAACACGGCAGCCAATTCCACAGCACTATCCCACAAAACGTTGTGGATTGAGTGAACAATTTTTTTAAAGCAATTATTAACCCCGTAAAAGCGACTAACAACCGGGTTCCTACATACTCCTAGGTAAACAGGTGTATGGAGTAAGGAAACTTGCAGAACATTTCTCCCGGTTGAGACTCAAATCCAGGTCTCTTGTTTGCAAGGCGAGTGCTCTAATCACTGAACTACATGTAGCACTAAATGTGGCATCTGAATCCATGTCAGTATTAACTATCAACACGATTTGCCACTGATAAACATATTATTTTCAGAAAAATTAGTACATAAAATATAATAAATATAAGGTGTTGGTGACTACCTCAATAAAACAAGAAATGTATTCCTTAATTCCTTGTTATCCTCCAGTCTTGTGAAACCACTGCAATTTGTCAGTAGATGGAGCTTTGCACATGGATACCACACTGTTAGAAAGGCATTTTGATTCAACTATTCTTCCAAAAATTTGTACTAAAAATGCATTCCTAAAATGAATAATGTAAACTGGGTCCAGTTTACAATATTCCTAAAAGACCTTTTAGGAATTGTGCATTTATTGTGCTCATCAAAAGCCTTTAAAGGACATTAAACATCTGTCCAGAAAGGAATGGGTGGTTTCACCATCGTGTTGTGATAGAGAAGGGCTCACACTGCAGTGAAAGAGAAGAGTTGGTTCTGTATGGTGAGAGAGAAGGGTTGGTACTATACATTGAGAGACGGGTTGACACAATGCGGAGGGAGAGAGAGAGAAGGCTGGCACTGTGCGGGGAGAGAGAGAGAAGGGCTGGCACTGTGCGGGGAGAGAGAGAGGGCAGGCACTGTGCGGGGAGAGAGAGAGAGAGAGAGAGAGTGCTGGCACTGTGCGGGGAGAGAGAGAGGGCAGGCACTGTGCGGGGAGAGAGAGAGAGAGAGAGGGCTGGCACTGTGCGGGGAGAGAGAGAGGGCTGGCACTGTGCGGGGAGAGAGAGAGAGAGAGAGAGAGGGCTGGCACTGTGCGGGGAGAGAGAGAGAGAGAGGGCAGGCACTGTGCGGGGGGAGAGAGAGGGCAGGCACTGTGCGGGGAGAGAGAGAGAGAGAGAGGGCTGGCACTGTGCGGGGAGAGAGAGAGAGAGAGAGGGCTGGCACTGTGCGGGGAGAGAGAGAGAGAGAGAGGGCTGGCACTGTGCGGGGAGAGAGAGAGAGAGAGAGAGGGCTGGCACTGTGCGGGGAGAGAGAGAGAGAGAGAGCTGGCACTGTGCGGGGAGAGAGAGAGGGCAGGCACTGTGCGGGGAGAGAGAGAGAGAGACAGAGGTCTGGCACTGTGCGGGGAGAGAGAGAGGGCAGGCACTGTGCGGGGAGAGAGAGAGAGAGAGGGCTGGCACTGTGCGGGGAGAGAGAGGGCTGGCACTGTGCGGGGAGAGAGAGAGAGAGAGAGGGCTGGCACTGTGCGGGGAGAGAGAGAGGGCTGGCACTGTGCGGGGAGAGAGAGAGAGAGAGGGCTGGCACTGTGCGGGGAGAGAGAGAGAGAGAGAGGGCTGGCACTGTGCGGGGAGAGAGAGAGAGAGAGAGGGCTGGCACTATGCGGGGAGAGAGAGAGAGAGAGAGAGAGAGAGAGAGGGCTGGCACTGTGCGGGGAGAGAGAGAGAGAGAGAGAGGGCAGGCACTGTGCGGGGAGAGAGAGAGAGAGAGAGGGCTGGCACTATGCGGGGAGAGAGAGAGAGAGAGAGAGAGGGCTGGCACTGTGTGGGGAGAGAGAGAGAGAGAGAGGGCTGGCACTGTGCGGGGAGAGAGAGAGAGAGAGGGCTGGCACTGTGCGGGGAGAGAGAGAGAGAGAGAGGGCTGGCACTGTGCGGGGAGAGAGAGAGAGGGGGCTGGCACTGTGCGGGGAGAGAAAGAGAGAGAGGGCTGGCACTATGCGGGGAGAGAGAGAAGGGCTGGCACGGTGCAGGGTGGGAGAGAGAGAAGGGCTGACACTGCGAGGAGAGAGAGAGAGAGAAAAAGGCTGGCACTGTGCGGGGAGAGAGGGAAAGAGAAGGCCTGGCACTGTGCGAGGAGAGAGAGAGAGAGAGAGAGAGAAGGGTACATGTTGTGTTGTTGCTCTACTAAGGGGATGTGGTGCTAAAAGACGTCAACGCAGCCATTGCCACCATCAAAACTAAGCGTTCCATCCGGTTTGTGGTCTGGTGTCCAACTGGCTTCAAGGTTGGGATGAACTACCAGCCTCGCTGTGCCCGGTGGTACCTGGCTCAGGTGCTATGTGCTTGCTGTATACTGAGCAACAGCTGTCCAGAGAGCCTGGGCTCGGCTCAATTACAAATTTGTTCTGATGTTTGCCACTGGATTTTGTTTGATGTTTGCGGATCTCTGACTGTCCAGCGCAGTCCTGGGGGACTGTCCTCCTGACGTGAAAGGTTTTGTACGAATATAATGTGTTGTTGTTGTTGGTATGTGGGCCAGGGGATGGATGAAGGGGAGTTTCCTGAGGCCAGTTTGGGGATTTGGGGACCTTGGAAAAGGATTATGAAGAAGTGGGTACGGACAGCGTTGCTTATGACCAAACCTAGTATTGGAACACACCAAACCATGGGGTAAAGTTTGCACTTTTTTGTGTTCTTGACTAAATAAATAATAATAATTTGGTCACTCAATCCCCGACTGTTTGTGGGACACCGCTGTGCGCAATTTGACTGCTGTGTTTCGAACCACAAAATACACAATCACTACACTTTACAGTATATTCTGTGAAGCACTTTGGGACAACTCGAAGACGTGATAAGGCGCTATATAAAATGCAAGCATTATTATTACTATTATTGAGAAGGAATATGCATCATTGCCACCAAGACTGAAGCCTCAACCCGGTCTTCATCCTGTCATATGATGTGAGGCTGTACAGCAAAACTTAGTGAGTATAATAGCATCCAATAGTGTGAAGTAGTAAGTGGAGGTGGCTAATGTAAGGGAGAAACATCTTATATTCAAAAGCTTTGCCCTCACGATAACTTCAGATGACTTCATTGGATATCCTGAGCAAGTTATAGCTATCTGATATGCTCTCAGTTATGTGTAATATTAATATAATACTCATTGCATTAACAGACCTATAAATGCTGTTTGTCAACCACAAAATTATTCTAATTTACAAGCACTTGTGACGGCAATATTCTGACATCATAATAGCTTCTCATATTTCTCAGTCAATATAGTTTCAGCTCTGGCCACATACACTGTTTTCATTTTAATATCCACTTTAGAAATAAAAATTGGTTGGGAAGCAGTAAAAGGCTATAATTTAATCAAGTGGCACAAAGGAGATCCATAAAGCACTCAGGTTCCTCTCTCGTGGTTTATGGCATTAGCTGAACCCCTTGATTAAATTACCCCTGCCTCACAACTATCCGTAAACCGGACACAGAATTTAATCAAAGAAATCAGATGACATCATACAGCTTTTGAACGTTATTTGAACTTGGGGTTAAATTACAGCCTTTTATTCGCCTTCAATAAAATGAAAACAATGTTAGCGACAGTTCCAAGTAATTTGAAATTATGTAGATTGATTCCTGTGAATCACTGGAATGTCATAATAACACTGGTGTGTGATTCACAGGCACATAATAGAGCAGAGCACGGTGGCCATTTCTCATAAATAGCTGATCTGTTCCAACAACTGTTCACAACATGGCTCAGTACACAGGGACATTCAGAGCCAGAAAAGACCGTTGGCAGTCCATCTGATCAG
Source organism: Callorhinchus milii (assembly GCF_018977255.1). Taxonomy (NCBI): domain Eukaryota; kingdom Metazoa; phylum Chordata; class Chondrichthyes; order Chimaeriformes; family Callorhinchidae; genus Callorhinchus; species Callorhinchus milii. Next base: position 626,948 of record NW_024704746.1, on the reverse strand, counting down.
TCCCAAAGTTTCAACATCCTGATTTAATCCTACACCACTCTCTCCTACTCTTCACTTGAATTCATTACCAAATATTCAGTTAATTTGTTGTTGAATGTGTTGGCGTGACTCAAGTCCATCCCCTCGCTGGAAAGTGTATTCTACAGTATGGAAAAATAAACATTTCCCCTTCTGAGTTTGAGACTCCTTTTTCTGGATTTGTTGACCATGTTAAACATGTTAGTAGGGTTCGGTTTATCTATGAATATCATAAGACCATAAGACTTAGGAGTAGTAGTAGGCCATTCGGTCCCTCGAGCCTATCGGCCATTTAATAAGATCGTGGCTGATCTTCTAAGCTAATTCCATTTACCCGCCCTATCCCCATATCCCTCTACCATTCCATTCCCCTAAGTCTTCTAGTCTTTAGTGGAGGCCTTTAGCTCAGTGGTTAGAGCACTCGCCTCACAAGCGAGAGGACTGGGTTTGATTCCCGGCAGGATGAAACGCTAGGTTTCCTTACTCCACATGCCTCTGTTTACCTTGCAGTAAGTAGGAATCCAGTTGTTAGTCGATTGGTGGATCGCTTTTCCCTTCAAAAAAATAATAATCCTTACATTTGATACAGCGCCTGATCACATCTTCGAGACCTCTCAAAGTGCTTCACAGAATATACTGCAAAGTTAATTGACTATGTTTTGTGGGCGAAACACGGCACCCTTCCCCATCTTCAGGTCATGCCTGCAGACCTTTCTCTTTCGATCTTGCCTATGGTCACCCTCCCTCCCCCGTGCGCTGCCACTGTCAAGCGCTCTAAGACGTTACCATGCGTGAGAGGCGCTATATAAATGCAAGTTGTTGTTGTTGATGGCGATGCACTCTTTGCTGAAGATACTGTCCTTCAGATGAGAACCGAGGTCCCAACTGCCTGTTCAGTGGGATGCTAAATATCCCATGGCACTATTTGAAAAGGGAAGAAAGTTTCTCCCTGGCCAACAATTCTCCAGATAAAAAAATGGTCATTCATGGCCTTTTGTGGGGGATTGGTGTGCAAATTGGCTGCTGTGTTTGCTTACAAAATACAAAGAAACTCCACTATAAAGTATAACGTATGAAGCACTTTGAGACATCGCCCTGCTGTGAAAAGTCCAATATCAAATTGTTTTTCATTTCATAGTGATTCAATCCACTATTCCATCATGAATCACATATTAAAAAAAAGGATTAATTTGTAGTCTGAAGGGGAAATCTTGAGCTATGGAAATAACAGGAGTCATCATACCAAATTTAAAGGGGAAATTCTATGATATTTTTAGAAAACTGCAATTTACAATAGTTTACTTACAAACAAACCATGTGGAGCTGTGAGGTGAAGAGACGCAGCTTGACATATGAAATGTTTATCATTAGCAGGTGGATCCATTGGCTCTGGTTCACATGACTGCAGCTTGTGCTGTGCAGCTGTGCTATAGAACAGACTCGGGAGTGCTTGCTCATATATGAGACCCTTTTACACTGCAACGATTCTGGGGAAAGGTTCTCGAGGAAAACAAACCAGTTATGGGGGTGTTATCTCCTCGAGAAAGAATTGTAGACAGAGAGAGAACTGCGTTCCCCCTTGTGGTGAAAACAATCATTTTCGGAAATGTGGAAAACAGAATTTTTGACAAACTACAAACGGCTCAGAACCTAAGAAACCATGGATTCCACCCACACTCACTTTCCATCTACTTGACAAAAGTTCACCACATCTCCAACCTTTGACCCTGGCCTGGCTTCACTCTACAGAAAACTTTCCCCTCACACTGCAGTTCTCTCCTGTCAGACAATATTCAAGCTCCTGTAGGGAAGCTGTGCATAAAGACTTCCTGATCCCCAGATATAAACAAGCAAAACCACACAATATTTATTCAGGCCCACAATGCAGGCTTGGCCCACTGTCTGCCATAGAAGATGCATTGGAGGGACCCCTTTATTCAGATTATTTACTGCCACTGGGCAGGTATTGATTGCCAGGAAATTCCTGATTAGACTGTAATGATTGATGTCCACATTAAATTACTAATGACATTATTAATTATCATGGGGATATTTACCACTGAATTACAGAAGTGGCAATCTACAATTAATTACTATATCAGGTGCCACCATTTAATTATCCATGTTTCATTGCATTCATAATGTCACAATATCACAAGTGTTTTTTAAGGCATCGTTGACAGTTGGCCACTCTATCCTCCTCCACAGCCTCCTCTCACCTCAACCTTCATGGATCGTACCTCTCACACCGTCTCCAATTTATCTCCCAAAACGACTTCTCCTCCAGGCCCTGCACCGTCTCGTGCGGTGTTCCTCAGGACTCTGTCCTTGGTCCTTTCCTCTTCATCTACATGCCTTCTTGGTGACATCATCATTATTCAACTTCCACATTCTGCCTTCCCCCACATTTCCAACATCGCCCGGCTCCGCCATTGCCTCACCCCTCAGGCTGTTAAAACCATCATTCACATCTAGGCTCGACTTTACCAACTTTTCTCCCGCACCAGGCTCCGTGACTCCATCACCCCCACCCTTGCCTGGCTCCATTGGCTCCCCATCCCCCAGATATAGACTTCAAAATTCTTGTCCTCGCCTTCAATGCCCTCCATGGCCTCATTCTTTCCTACCTATGTGGAGTCCTGCAGTTCAGTGGTTATTTATTGTGCTGTATCTTGAATCTCTTTAGTATATAAAGAAAACTGTTTCATTAATTATTTATATTCTTCTGGTACAAAGAAAAATGGTCGCTCATGATTTATTTTGTTTGTCACCAGTAAATTTGAAATAGGCACTATGCACTTCCTGTCTAGGGAATTTTCTTTGACGGATTCCATTCCATTCCAAATTATTCAGAAAATTAGGTGAGGGCCGAAATCCAGGACAACACCAAGCTTGCTATAGGGTAGGAGACTTAAATGGTGACGTTGTAGTTAAAGCTTGTGATTAAAACTGAGTCCAAGAAAATTTGCTCCACAATTGGTTAGTGAGATATTGCTAAAGTGAGATATTGGCATTGGGATGTTAAAGTATTCCTAGGCAATGAATCCCATTCTCCAATCAGCACAAAGTCACCCAAACTATTGGCTAACATTTAAAAAAATCATTCTGAGAGGCCATGTTCTGGTAAACTCACCTGATCAGGATGAATGTGAAAATGTATTGGATAAAGTTCCACATCTTCAACAAATCACTATTACAATTAAGAGATCCTCAATTTATTTCCAATACGCAAAACTCTTTTGTCCAACAAATGCTCATTTTCAAGAGCATATAAGTTTACACCCAAAATATAGATATTATTTGGGGCTACAATAGGTAATATATACGGTCCAATTACAGAAAATCATGCATATCAATTTAATTAGGCCATGATTTTGGAAGAAATTTACCTGTTTTGATATACTATGTAATTACACTCTCACTGGGTCCCCGTCATAAAATTATTAATCCTTATTCATAGCGAATATGGTCATTTTAGCTAAAATGATGTTTTTTCCCAACTAACTTTTATTAGATGAGTTTCCTGATCATGCTGTTTATCTACTTGACATTTTGGATGCTGTAACAAATATAAAGTATGATGATTGCCATCACTATTTACTTGTATGACGATGGTTTCAAGAAATCTGATACCCACAAGATGAAAGATGGAAAACTAGAATAATTTGCAGCTCTTTTTATACATTCTTATTCTCAATATTATTCTCAATGATAATATTATTCCCCCAAATTACTGGACCCATCCGTAGGATTAAGTTGAATTAAGCAATCTATATTAAAAGGATACAGGTTTCTTCAGTATAAGGAACTGTATTGTTAGTCCCTGCTATGATATAACTGTAAAAGGAAACTTCCAGTGTGTAGCAGTAAGACGTGTCATCCAGAAGGCCACCAAGAAATCTGCGTCCTGTGCCCGCCTTCACAGCGTCTCGGTTGAAGCAAGTATTAGACTAAAAAAAAGAGATATTTGAAATTTAAAAACTTTCTGAACAAATAATGGTTTTCTTGTTGACTGTACCAAGTCAGCACTAATCCACTGTTGGAAAATGACCCGCACTTCACGTCATGCATATGCCTCACGTGCAGAATACCCCGACCAATATCTGTGAAAGGCAGAATTGTGCATCAATCTGTGAATTTTGGGTGTAAGATTATCAATTGCCTAAATTAAATAATGTCAACAATTGGTGATTTATAAATAATGATCACTTATATTGACTCATCCAACTCACACCAGTGGTGCTCAATTGCTTAGTTTATAAACCACTGCCCTCCAACATGTAAGCGCGTGTTTATCTGCCCAAAAATTCACAATGAGGAGGACAAAATACATCTCCCCATCTTCACTTTAACATGTATTGTCCATAATTTCTGTTTACTTACATAATAATTAAGGACTGTGATCCTTGTAGTTTTTTGCTTGTACTTATAGACAGTAATAAAAGGTACAGTAACAAAAGGTGAGTTAAAAACATTTTAACATTTTATGAGTTAAAAACACTTTAATTCACAGAATCTTTTAATGTTGTTTGTAGGAAGGTGCCCTTTGCAGTTATTAATCACAGAACCAAAATGCTGTATAATAAGAAATGTTAGTTTGTGAACTATTTGAAATCCATCACAAAAAGCAAAGCTCAGTCTTATCTAAGTGAAGCTGGTTTGACATTTTCCTCCCAAACAAATTAAAATGGCTAACACTGATATTGGCAGTCAAAGCATGCAAGCAGTTACTGTACTGATTGAAATATTTCCCATTAAATAACTTACATAATATTTGCTTACCAGTTCCACTTTTGTGTCCATTAATTTCTAATGGTCTGGACTTGAGTCACATATAAGACTCAGTTATGAATTTCTTTATCATTTGAAATTACTAGTGATTCAGCTGTAGGACTATGCAGTTTTAATAGGAAGTCTTGGAATCTATTTGCTTCTCTCATTTGTACAGGACGAAAATAACGGACATTTAAATGATGCCCTTGGGCTGTGTTCTGAGGTTTGATTAGACTGAATGCCATCATGTGACAAAATCTTTTTTCACAGTTTTTACCAAAATTACCCCAGAGAAGCACAATAGTGGGGAAGTAATGCCAGAAAGAATTTTTTCAAAAAATATTTCCCTCTTATGTTCTGAAGTCTGGCCACACATGTTAGGTTGCCCAGTAAATTTCACTGCGAACAGAAATCTAACCCAAGGGGGATAATAAAACAAATACTAACTGCATCCATCATCCATCCAACGACATGACTGCTAAAATCCCTTTCAAATAAATGAGCGTGAATTTTGCTAAGTGCTGCTTTGTTATTCGGATCAGAGAACAACACATTTGACTCAGTTATTAGGGTACAAGTTATGCTCTCACTAGAATTCCACAAAAAATGCGGTTTAACCCATGTTTTCCCTAAAATTCATACCTGTTGGATGTCAATCAGAATGGCATTTGGCATTTGACAAGTGGTTGGAATGGATGATGGACAGAATCTTAGGATTTCTTCCAAAGAGGTTAAAATTAAATAGTTTTATAAAGGGAGATTTCCACGACAGACTGGATAACCTCTACTGAAAACTATTTCCTCTGGTCGGGGAATCCAGAACAAGGGGGTTTAATCTTAAAATTAGAGCTAAGACATTGAAGAGTGAAATCTGGAGGCAGTTTTTCACACAAAGAAACTCTCCGGAACTCTCTTCCCCAAAAGATTGTTGCCGTTGGATCCATTCAAATTTTTAAGCCTAAGGTGGATAGATTTTTATCAGGTCAGGGCATCAAGAGTTATTAGGCAAGGGCGGGTAATTGGAGTTGAGGTACAGATTAGCCACAATCTTATAGAATGGGGGAACAGGCTCGAGGGGCTGAATGGCCAACTCCTGTTTCTATGTTCCTATCATCAAACAGTTTCTCAATCTTCTCAAGACCTCCTTGTCATTGGAATATTTTGATTAATCCTATCACTATAAATGTACAATTTGTTTTCTTTCTTGAAGGTAATGCAGCCACAATTTATTGTAAAATGCGAGCTGTTGAGACAATATGTATAAAAAAATCAGTGTTCAAATTCATGTACTAAAAATGGAAAATGTAACATTCACTTTGCTCCGTGGTCAACAACAATCTGTACCAGAAATCTATTGTTTTAATTCTCTTATCAAGAGCAAAAAGATGCTGATGCTTCAATAAAAATAGGTACCTTTGAATATAATTACTGAGGAAGTACAGTGCATGAAATATTTTTGATTTTATTTGCTATTTGTATAATGGAGTGTTTATGGGGATCTATAAGATCCATTTTATATGTCAGCCGCAGAGTAAAAGTGCATGTGCATCTTAAGAGTATTTTAATTCACTGCTCCTTGTAAATCAATCAAGGCTGACAGCTCCTTTAAGCAGAATAATTTTTTTTACCGATACTGTCGATGGGGATAATGGCATAATGTCTCTGCTCTATTGCAAGAGAGTTAAAGGGTCAATCACAGGAAACAGTTAATGAAAACAGTGATGATTACTCAGTTGTCTTCATGTGTATGCATAACATTATAGTAAAAAGGAAAAAGTGATTGCAAAATAGAGTTTATATTTAATATATACATGTATTATTTATTTTACTAGGAAGGCTAGGGGAGAAGTTATTACTCTATTGTCTGTTTGTTCATGTTAAACCCCAAATTGTGGGATACTGCTGTGCGCAATTGGCTGCCGCATTTCACCCACAGAATATACAGTCAATTCACTTTACAGTATATTCTGTGAAGTGCTTTGAGATGTCTTGAAGACGTGATAAGGCGCAAAATCAAATCTTTATGGGTATTCGCTAGCCTGGAGGCCCTTTAATAGTACAAATAACCATAGTGGCCCAGAAATAGTAAAACAATAGGAAAATGCAGTGTGCTATATCAAACATTGTATTTATTTACCATCACAATTAAACAGCAATGATGAGGCCCTTCATCTCTGATGTTTAAAGCTCTTGGGAATAAAAGATACTCACTCTTATACTGCATGTCTCAAAACTTATTTCTTTGACTGCCGTTTCAATCATCTTTTCGGTCATCTTTCCCCTCCCATCCACTCGACTCCCACCCCCAGCTCAGCTGCCCGTCCAATATTGCCAAGTGTTTTGAGATGTCCTCCTGATGTGAAGGGCACTGTGTAAGTTATACTATACTGCAGTGTAGGGCAGACACTACCCCGTGTTAGGGGCTCCCAGACTCTGCCCCGTGTGAGGGGCTCCCAGACTCTGCCCCGTATGAGGGGCTCAAGACTCTGCCCCGTATGAGGGGCTCCCAGACTCTGCCCTTTGTGAGTGGCTCCCATGTGAGGGGCTCCTGTGTGAGAGGCGCTATATAAACGCAAGTTGTTGCTGTATGGACCTGGCCAGCAGCCAGTGAGCTTTGTGCTCAGCCAAACCGCAGCTGGTAATGAGCAATGAATATAATTGCACCACATCAGGTTTTCCTCTCCTGAAGGTGAAAGACTGCAGTTAAGTGACATGACCAACCTAAGAGTCAACTTGAAATCTGTGAGCATCCGCAAGGAGTCACAGTGATACAATCTGCACATTAAACATTCATCCAGGAATGTCAGCCACTCAACACAAACGTCCCCTGTGAAAACAATGCGGGTAAAAGATTGGTAACATTATTTAAAAAGTAGTCAAAATGTCCTGAAAAATTGCACATAGCCACATGCACACACTGTGAACTAAACGGATCCAAATGTAAATTACAAAATACAGTAGGTCCAAAACAAGGCTCTACCCCCTCCCCTTCAGTTCTGGGCTTGGGTCCATTACCAGACGGCTTTCTGCTCACTACAAAATGGTTGGTGAATAGGTAATTAGGTCATCGCTGATAACACTTCCTCCACATCCCTGTTATAGGAAATGTGCATCAGCAACCTGATGAGCTGGAATTAAACCATCTTTAAGCATGTGGGACGTCAGTTAAAGCCTCAGTTTATTCTGGTCATGTTTGAATCTCTGAATATTGTTTACTGCTTTCAAGTCAACACAGGCGCAGTGGCAAGACAGTGCAGAATCCCATCAAGAAAGAGATGTGATAAGGTTTTTAAACCTTTTTTTTAAAAAAGTCGAACTAAAAAGCATCACTTATACCTCTCTGGCTGGAGGTAACTATTGGGAAAGTCCCTCCCACATAATAATAATAATAATAATCATCCTTACATTTGATACAGTGCCTTATCAGTCTCCAAGATGTCTCAAAGCGCTTCACAGAAAATACTGTAAAGTGAATTGATTGTATATTTTGTGGGTGAAATGTGGCAGCCAATTGTGCATAACAGTGTCCCAAAACAGTCGTGGGTTAAGTGTCCAAATTATTATTATTATTAATTTTTTTGGAAGAAATTATTACCCCCAGAAAAGCAATCCGCTAATCGACCAACAACAGGTTCATACTTACAACAGTAAGTAGGATCCAGGTAAACAGAGGGATGTGAAGTAAGGAAACGTGCCTAATGTTTTGCCCTGCCCAGGACTCAAACCCAGGTCCTCTTGCTTGCGAGGCGAATGTTCTATTTCAGTCTAGTTCGGTTGGTACCATTCTCGCCTCAGTCAGAAGGTTGTGAACTTTGAGATCACATTGTAGGGTGACATTTCAATGCAATGCTGCATTGTCGGAGATGTCATCGTTCAGATGAGACATTAAACTGAGGTCCCAACTACCTGTTCAGGTGAACGTCAAAGACGTCGTGGTACTATTAAAAAAAGGGTAGTTTCTCCTGGTGTCCTGCCAACAATCCCCCAGAGAGAAAAAAAATGGTTATCCATTTGATGGCTGTTTGTGGGACAATGGTGAGTGGAAATTGTCTGCCATGTTTGTCTACAAAATACACAATTGCCACATTACAGTAAAATCCTGTGAAGTGCTTTGAAATGGCCTCCTGTCGTGGCACTGTATCAAATGCAAGGATTATTATTATCATCTCCCAGCAACTACTGCAGATCAGAGGAGGCAGCCTGGGAATTGTCTTCCTCGCACCCTCGATGGGATTTCCATGGGGCAAAAGTAATGGGGGAAAAAATAATTAACAAAATTGCAACAGCACATACACATTTGCGTAAGACAATAAAGCAAGTAGATTTCAACATCTACTGTGAATGAGGGGAAAGTTAACTCACTAAATGTGATAGATTTATTTTGACCTTTCATTGTGAAAGCACTCTACTGGCACGTGGATCAAGCGTTTCCCAAACAAAAGCCCCAGCTTTATATATTAAAGCCAGATATGTATCTCTGTTGATAGCCAATACAAATCTGTCTAAAAAGAATGATTCTGATAAAGAATGATATGTTTGCTTGCTGAATACTGTGAGTTGAAAGATTTATTTTGGCACAAACATACGTGTTATTGTGCAACCAAAATATTGGCATATGAAAGATTTTCTAAAGAAATAGGCAAAAGCTGATATTAGAAAACAAATCTCTATTGTCAGTCAAGAAAAAAGTCTAACCCACGAAGATTCCAATAAGCTCTTACAATAACATTTAGCAATTAAAGGAGATTGCTTACAAAGGAAAAATCCTCAGCATTTTGGCAAAGAAGCTTGGGAAAGACAGCTTGCCTCTGGTACCTCTCTTCATCCTCAAAGATGTTTCCATACATAAATCCGTTCATCATAGTTGAATGAGCATGGATGTCGATGTAGAAATCCACACTTGCTTTCTGTTAAGAGGGGATAAAAGGAAAAACTAAATGCGACTTGAAAATGTGTAAACTATCTCTCAGCCTGCAATGTTTTTTGACGAGACTTAACTTTGCCTTTTCCAAAATAAAGGTCACAGTTTGAGCAGATTAATCCAAAATAGAAATCAGGTAAATTTTGATAAACTGCTGCAAAATCTTTGAGGAAAGTGGAGTGTATGCTTTTTAAGGCTGCTGCAGCTTACAGTGATATTAAACTCATCATTTTTGTTGTCTGGAGGTGAAATACAAAATGATGGAATAGAAGCTTTTATGGTAGTCATCTTGATGCTTAATTCCCAAAAGTGTCTTGTTTGTGCATCAGCAGTAGAGAGAGTTTACAGAAACTGTAATTACCTACAAAGTGATAGGGCCACAAATACCCAGGATAACTGTGCTTATTTTTATTGCAACCAGCCAAATAGGAACTTACCGCATTTTGCTATCTTCCTATTTATTTCAAAATAATTAAGAAATCTAGAGAGAGCACATGAAAAGCAAGGACGAATGTTTTATGTAAAAAAAATCTTCCTCCCCCAGCTTTTAAACTAGCTTTCCTCTTAGCACATCCTCCAATGTTCTTTCAGTAGTTATCTTGGAAAGAAGCACAAATACATTAAGGTTTTATCAACAGCTTTCTACATCACTGCACCAGGATCTGCAATGCAGGATTTTACATAACATCTTGCCTTTTTTATTAATATCTATGCTATGAACCTTTGAGCAATAAACAATGAACTTCCTCTGCTCAGTGGTTTCTCTCGCTATATATCAAAATTAGCAGGATTCTCAAATGCTCAAGATCACTTTATCAGAATAAGGTTCTTTCAATTGAACGCAAAGAGGGGTGAGTGTGGGGGTGGGGTGGGGGAGGGGGTGTGGGGAGGAGGGAAGAAAACCTGGAGTTCTAATCAATAAAAAGAATGGTGCTGAAAATCACAGCTCAAAAACAAGTCATAGATAGTATGCGAACATCCCAGCATTATCTATTCACGGCAGCACTTCCAATCCTAAGGGTCATAAACACATACTGGAGCACAAGCAACTCTGTTTTAAATTCAGTTCACAGCAGAAGCAATTTCCTAGTGTGCAAAGTGCTGTCAGCAGCCCTGATGTTTGTATATGAAATATAGACAATATGACTGGCCCATCGGCAGCCATGTCAGCCTGATGGATGGTGCCTGTAAAGAAGTGAAGCGGTTGCTGTTAGGGCCAGTCTATCAGCAGCTTGAAGGAGATTCAGACTTAATAGAGGTAAAACTCTTCTAATCGGCAAATTTCCTCAGGTGATGAGCAGAGGACGAATCTGCAAGATACCGTGCAACCATTGCCTCTGGTGCAGTGTGGAGCAGTATAGACTGACAGACAAACAGACAGACAGACAAAAAAGAGATACTGGGCACGTTTATAAACTCAGCTAATTCAGGGCATGTTTGGATTTGAGGATAAATTAAATCCATGCACATCTCTGCTTATTTGTATTTCATGTACAATACAGCTTCTTACAAAAAATCCGAGGCTCTGACAGTAGAATTTTATGTGTCAAACCGCCAGCGTGCACATTGATGAATTAAAGACGAAATGGCTTTAAGGGATTGAATTCATCTTTTTTGACACTGCTAATACATTTGTTTCTGCTTAGAAATTAATTTTCTAATATTAAAAAGGTCAGAATGAACTATTGAAGTCTTTGATATTTCCTCTTCTTTCACAAATTATCCAAAATGCTTTTGACAGACATAAAGGGGATAACATTTGGATGTTATATGTTAACGGGAATCACCTGATGAAAAAATAATTATTTTTAAATTCGATAAATATAGCAGAAAAGCGGAGTGAAAAAAAGGTTCCCTTCTCTCAAGATGACTGTGTTGGGGTGTACATGTAATAAAAGGTTGGCTTTTTGCTCAGGTAATAAGCTGATTAGCCAATCATGGCTACATACAGAGAAGAGAATAGAGGGGTATGGAGGAGGGGAATAAATGGGATGAAGGTCCATGTAGAGTATAAACACTAGCGCAGACCAGGTGAATGGCCTGTTTCAGTGCTGTTATGTTCTATATAATATAAGTGTCAGATATTATTGGAATTACTTACTGCCACTGCAGTCTTCAGTACTTCAATTAACATTCCTCATATAAGACACATATAAGGAGGGGTCTATCATACATTGATCACTAGTGAACTACTTTGTTTTGTCTTCATAGTGGGAAATCCTAACACTATCTCACCCACAGCTTACTGGTCTGAGCATTAAGTTCAACTTGAGATGTTTGCACTTTATTTTCCTATTGGAATTATCAGCAGTATTATTTTCCTCTCAGCATCTCACTCTTCCATATACATTATGCATTCTGTTTATTCCCTGGATATCTGAATCCTTCCAAGATTTTAATCTTTATATTGTGTACAACGTTTTTAACATCAATTCCCACTATATCACAACCTGCTAATGGGCCTTTCGCTCGCTCTTTGTGAATGTTGAATGTTGTGAATACATCACCTATTTCATTGCTTTTTTTGGTTTCTTGGTCACATCATTCTTGCCCCTTCAACCAATACAGGGGCTTCCAGAGACTCATCACTCAAGTTCTGATGTAAGTTCACAAGTGAAGTTAACCGGTTAAAATCCAGCAATGCCCATGGTCTGGGATCCCCAAGACTTGGCTCTTGCCAACCTGCACCTAATATTCTCCCAAATCAGGTAGGCAGATATGTCCTTCCAGTGAGAAAGTGCGCACTCCATTCCACACACAGGGACATTTCGATATGTACATAATGATAATAACCCTTGCATTTGATACAGCGCCTTATCATGTCTTAGACACATCTGAAAGCGCTTCACAGGCTGCACTGTAAAGTGAATTGATTGTATATTTTGTGTGAAACGTAGCAGCCAATTGCGCACAGCAGTGTCCCACAAACAGTCATGGATTGAAGTCTGGCCTGCTCCATGTCTCCCGCCCAACCCGCCCTACCATCGGTGGCCGGGCTTTCAGCTTCTCTGCTGCCACACTCTGGAACTCCATCCCTCGGTCCCTTCCTCCCTTGCCTCCTTCAAGGCCGGTCTCAAGACCCTCCTATTTTGGTTGCCTTTGGTCACCCTCCCACCTCTCTGCCTTCCCTCAACAACAACAAGATTACATTTGTATAATGCCTTTCACATCGGGAGGACATCCCAAGGTGCTAGACAGAGCTCAAGCCCCGACACCTGACTGTCCAGCGCTTTGGGACGTCCTCCCGATGTGAAAGGCGTTCAATAAATGTAATTTTGTTGTTGTTGTTGAAGTGATCCAGATGGTCTAAATATGTGAACTGGTTTGGATTAAGTGTGTTTCACCATGTGATAAACATCTGGCCTAGCAAAACAGACCACATTAACTTATTTTTTCTTTTGAGATTTTTGAAAAAAAGCAGAGCCAGTCTCTTCTTTTTCTTTCTCTGATAAATAATAATAATAATGACGATGTTAACATGGTGCAAAGTGTAGCAAAAAACAGCATTTCATTTCTTATATTGAAACTAAGAAATCCAAGACATATTGTCGATAGCATCTTTCAAAAAAATGAAGCTATTAATTGAAATAAAAAGTCAAGACATTTCTTTACTGGGCTATTAAGGATCACGATATACCCTGGCACGATATAGAAAGAGATATTAAATTTACTGGGGAGAGCAACCGTGCTTATGAGATGGTTAGATCTTATATGGTGATGCTAAATTATAAAGTTCCATTCCTTTCATTTCTCTACAACTGCAACCAAGGCTTAAAGATATTCATTGCTGTCAGGAGAATTCAGGCTTGAATTAAAGGAAAGGGAAGAATGGGAGATGAAATAAAATCTAAAATAAGAATGTGCTGTTAGATTAAGGGGAACGATTAAAAACACAGAAATATCTTGGTGAGAATGTAAACTTTTTTGGAACTGTCCTCGATAAAATACTGTAAATAGAAGAACCATTATCCCATTGCAAAAATTCCACTCAGCCACAGGTCTAATCAATTATTCATATAATCAATATGTGCCCAATGCATACTCTCTTCAGGGCCTGTGAATGTTAAATGAAATGGAACATTGCACCTCAAGGAAACATTTCTCCCCCAAAATTTTATCAATCCCCTTCCCACCATAAACAACCCACCCCCCCCCCCCACCCTCCCATCCACCCCTACCATAGAATACTAGATTTAATTCCTTGCAAACGTAAGCCTTACAGAAAAGATTAGTTCAATTTTTAGCAGGACTTGCTGGGGAAAATCATTTGCAGAATGTTATCATCAAGGTACAAATTATATTTCCTATTCTGCTGAGGCAACAAGGTCTCAACCTTTTCATTCATTAATACTCACCGGGTTATCATACAGTTGCACAATCAGCTGTTTTACACCGAAAAGTGTAGGATGGGCCCAACAAGAGGGATCTTGCCAGTGTCGGTTTAGATCAAAGCCCATTAAGGAACATCTAAAGAAACAGCAGGGCACATTTTTAAAGGAAAGCTTAGATATTTACTGTAGACTGGTCGAGGGTAGTTGAATACAAACATTACACCAATTATAACAATAACAGCATAGTAACTTTCAGAGCATTGATACATATATTCAGTGAGACACTTCCAATAATTGCCTTTCTAATTCAGATCAAAATATAGTTCCAACATTCATTTGATTAGAATTTGTGAAATGTACATTTTTGTGCACCTCATTCTGAACTGGTGTCTGCATTTTCTTTTCTACACTAGAACACAGAAACAAATATAGAAAGGGAACAGCATTCATTGCTGTACGTCCAATGCCATGCTTGAAGCTGACTTGTCAGGGAGGTTTGAGGTTCAATGCAGTTAGTTAATCTCAGCCTGGACTGGGGCCTCAGTGAGTCTGATTTCTGCTTTGGATTGCTAACCTGTAAGTAATTCCTCCTGAAAACTGCACTTTGGGTAAAATCGCTAAATAGCAAATCTCAGACAAGTCAAACAATAATACAGTGCTGAGGGGATGCTGCATTATAGAATCATAGAATATTATAGCAAGAAGGAGGCCATTCGGCCCATCGTGCCTGTGCCATCTCTGTGGAAGAGCTACCCAATCAGTCCCACTCCCCCGCTCTTACTCCATAGCCCCGCAAATGTTTCCTCTTAGGTACCTATCCAATTCCCTTTTGAAAGTTGTTATTGAATATTTTTCCACCGACCCTTCCAAGCAGTGCATTCCAGATCATAACAACTCTCTGTGTAAAAAAAATTCTCCTCATCTCCCCTCTGATTCCTTTGCCAATTATCTTGAATCTATGTGTCCCGGTTAGTGACCCACCTCTCAGTGGAATCAGTTTCTTCCTCTCTGCTCTAACAAAATCTCTCAGAATTTTGAACACCTCTATCAAATCACCCCTTAACTTTCTCTTCCCTTAACCAACAATAAGTTCTCTTATTGTACTATCCTACACATGAGACGTTAAACCAGTGTTCTGTTTAAAGATACCATGGGACTATTCAAAAATAAAAGGGAATTTCTCCCCCGGTGTCCAGGCCAACAAGCTCCTCAGATAAAATTGTTCATTCACTTCCTGCTGTTTTGGGATATTGCTGTGTGGTTGTTGCATTTATCTACAACACTCACATCTTAAAGTAAATCCTGTGAAATGCTTTGAAATCTCCTCCCAACATGAAAAACTCTATATCAAATGCAAGGATTATTATTATTACTACTATTATTATTATTACTATTATTAATAGTAGTGTTTCATGCTGTAACATAGTGAAGGGTGTTACATAGTTAATGCAGGATATGCAGTCATCACTTTGCTCTTGAATTAAAACAACATCAGAATCCTTCATTGTATTCGCTATTTTCCCTGTGCAACATGTAGACTTGCAGTTCAGCTTGTGAAAATAGAACGAACAAAAGAAATATCTAAACTAAATGGTTTCACATGGGATGAACCTTTCACTACACCCCTGTGTAAACCTCCAGTAATGCTCGAGGACACTTCCAAATTGTAAGAACATATAATTTGACTTTTAGTTAACATGTCCTTAGGAACACTGAAGTGATTTTAAATTTTCTTGATCATTGTATAAAACTCTTGTCCTGCTCAATTATTAATAAAACGGAACTGACAGCCTGTTTATAGAGAAGAAAACAAATGGAATACGATTAGCTAACTCGTTCTTTCCTAGTCTTCTTTTCTCTGATTCTCGCATTGATACTTAAAACAGTTTTAAATACAAAAAAGAACTTCCATTATCATTGTAGATTACCATTGGTAATTTAAATTGTCAAATTCCGTTTGATCCAATTTAGATGCAGTAGAAAGGCAGAACATACATCAAGACACGATTTTCAGATGTGCGTGTCACATCGAAAATTATTAAAGGAGCTTTAACTGAATACATTTGATGTGCAATAATCAGGGTACAATATATAGTTTGGGACACGACATGTCAAGGGACTGCCAGGATGGTGGAAGGCGAATTGGATGGACTTTGGTCTTCTTTCACCAGCAAATTCTTATGTTATTATTGGAGTGTGATAAAAGTGATGGAAGTTTAAGTTGTACTTTTATTAATAAAAATCCATGCATTTGATATAGTACCTTGCATGTCACGAGGCCATCGCAAAGCATATCACAGGGTTTACTGTACAGTGTAGTGCCTGTGTTTTGCTTTAAGTAATTGCGTACAACCAGCCCTCCTCAATATTGTTATTGTCAGGCTGTGCTGACTATTACTAGTGTCTGATGGCTGTGCTCTGATCATCCCTAGTGTCTTTAATAAAGGATGTGCTGCTGCGACAAGTTTGCTGTTTTGTCTTGTTCTTTTAAAGTAGCAAGAGATAAGGAGATAGTAAATGACTGCGAGTCACTGTTATTGTCTTTATACTTAGTGTAAAGTGTCTGATCTCTTAAGTATTTAGAAATATAGAATTGATCCAACTGAAAATCTTCTGCTAGTTGCAAGAATTTGACAGAGTGTGGAAGTGGTTCAGGCCCATTGTACATCAGCCTGGTAAGTGCATGAGAAGGCCAGTGTTCACCCAAATATGCGACACAAAAGAAGAGATATCTGATATCTTTAGAAAATGTGAACCCCTCCAGCATCTTAATACCTATGGAACTGCTTGATGTGTAAAAAGGAATAGCCTGCGCTGACTCACTGAAATATTTTTGGAATAAATCACTGCTACTGACTGGCCCCACAGAGCATTCAATAGCAAGCTATGTGGTGTTAGCTGGTAAGGCTTCAGCACACTCTAGAGTCCCCAACCCTTGGCTCTTGCCAATCTGCACCTAATACTTTCTGGAATTAGGTAAACAGGGCATATCCCTGCAGGAAGGGAGTGGGCATTTCATTCCAATAAATATCTCTGTAATTTCTGTGTATATTCCATGAATGCTTGGTTTGGATACTCTGAAGCGCGGTGTGGGTTTCTGAATGTGTCAGATACCCGGCTAACGAAAAACACAAAGAGGGTCATTTGCTGTACTGCTCTGGGAGTGCTGCACTCTCAGGGATGAGGCATTAAACCAAGGCCCTGCTGGCTTGTTCAAGGGGATGTTAAAGATCCCATGGCACTATTCCAAAATAGAATAGAGTTTCTCCTGGTGGTTGATCCCAATCCCCCAAATAAAATGGATTATTCACTTCATGGCTGTTTGTGGGATTGGGCTGTGTGTAGATTAGCCGCCAGGTTCGCCTACAAATGCGCAGTCGCTGCACTTCACAGTAAAATCATGTGAAGTACCTTGAGACATCTCAACAACATGGTAGGCTACTATATCAAATGCAATAAATAGTTATTTGTTTATCCGTCAGACCTGTACAATGACTGTACGATAATAACTAGTGATCAATCTGAGCCTCAGCAGGAGGCTACTTAAAACCTACTTTAATTATAAAACATTAAAAATACGCAAACAAACATTTTCAGTGTGACTAAAAATATTTTTCAGTATGAACATGTAAAAAATCATTTAGTAAATGGACCCAGTCTTTAGGCATTTATCACTTGCAAATAACTGACTGTACAAGGAAAACAATCCTGACATTAATATTGTATATTATGCTGTACGATTCACCACAAAATGTGCAGAAGAAAACTTGCTGATGGACTGAAACCTGCTCTGCACAACACCAGGTGATTTCAGCAGCAATCGAGAGACAACGGGTGATAATTGAATGGGGACTCTGCTCACCATCGCTCCTTGACGGTCCACTAGATGGGCCAAGAAGATTCAAAGGCTGTGAAGGCAGGTGATAGTTATATAGCTTCTCGCCCACCCCCAAATGCAATCCAAACAGGATGTCAAGCTCCCACTCCAAGTTGTTCTACTTCTGGAAGTTGGTTTGTAAATGCAGAACACCACTTACAAAGTCAGCCAGTTTAATAATACCAAATGTAGCAGAGAGTGAGTTTGCAAAACACCTTTTGCTCTAGTCTCCAAAGTCAGACCTTTCATAAAAATGTCCTTATGTGAAGATTTGTCAAAGTGATATTAGATATAAATTTTTAGATAATTTAGTTTCTAAGGCTTGGTGATTGAGTTATGTTTCTGTCAACATAAAGATAAAAGCATTTTGCTTCCAACTTGCTTTACCAACTTTTACACAAAGTGCTCCTGCCATATCAAAATATAATTCCTTGCATCAATTTTGGAGCTGTTCCCAATTAACCTGGCTCAGCCTGGCTCTCTCACTTCTGATACTGAAGCCTATAAAATGGAAAGCTCGCACAAGCTGTGAGCTCCTATAATCTTGCCTGACACCTCAGTGCTCCTACACCGAGGAAGTGCTGCATTGCTGAAGATCACATCCTTCATAAAAGACAAAGAAATAAAGGCCAGTCTGCCAGGTCTCATGTGATCCTAATCGCTCCCTCCACTTAACTGATACTGGCCGTCTTCACGTCCCCGCTGATCCAGCCCACCATTAGTGACTGAGCCTTCAACTGCTGTGCCCCACTCTCTGGAACTCCAGCTCCAGATGAGGAGCTGTGATCTCTTGTGTGGTGGCTGCTTATGGGGTGCGGTGGCTGTGTGTGGTGACTGTGTGTGCTGTGTGGTGACTGTGTGTGGTGACTGTGTGTGGTGACTGTGTGTGGTGTGTGGTGACTGTGTGGGTGACTGTGTGTGGTGACTGTGTGTGGTGTGTGGTGGCTGTGTGTGGTGTCTGTGTGTGGTGTGTGGTGGCTGTCTGTGGTGTCTGTGTGTGGTGACTGTGTGTGGTGACTGTGTGTGGTGTGTGGTGGCTGTCTGTGGTGTCTGTGTGTGGTGACTGTGTGTGGTGACTGTGTGTGGTGTGTGGTGACTGTGTGTGGTGTGTGGTGGCTGTGTGTGGTGTGTGGTGGCTGTGTGTGGTGTCTGTGTGTGGTGACTGTGTGTGGTGTGTGGTGACTGTGTGTGGTGTGTGGTGGCTGTGTGTGGTGTGTGGTGACTGTGTGTGGTGACTGTGTGTGGTGTGTGTGTGGTGACTGTGTGTGGTGTGTGTGTGGTGACTTTGTGTGCTGTGTGGTGTGTGGTGTGTGGTGTGTGGTGACTGTGTGTGGTGTGTGGTGACTGTGTGTGGTGTCTGTGTGTGGTGTGTGGTGGCTGTGTGTGGTGTGTGGTGGTTGTGTGTGGTGACTGTGTGTGGTGTGTGGTGTGTGTGTTGTGTGTGGTGACTGTGTGTGGTGTGTGGTGACTGTGTGTGGTGACTGTGTGTGGTGGCTGTGTGTGGTGTGTGGTGGCTGTGTGTGGTGGCTGTGTGTGGTGGTGCTGTGTGTGGTGACTGTGTGTGTGTGTGGTGGTGGACTGTGTGTGGTGGTGTGTGTGGTGACTGTGTGTGGTGTGTGTGGCTGTGTGTGGTGTTTGTGGGGTGTGTGGTGACTGTGTGGTGTGTGGTGACTGTGTGGTGTGTGGTGGGTGTGTGTGGTGACTGTGTGTGGTGTGTGTGTGGTGACTGTGTGTGGTGTGTGGTGGCTGTGTGTGGTGGCTGTGTGTGGTGTCTGTGTGTGGTGTGTGGTGGGTGTGTGTGGTGTGTGGTGACTGTGTGTGGTGACTGTGTGTGGTGTGTGGTGGCTGTGTGTGGTGTGTGGTGGCTGTGTGTGGTGACTGTGTGTGGTGTGTGGTGGCTGTGTGTGGTGGGTGTGTGTGGTGTGTGTGGTGACTGTGTGTGGTGTGTGGTGGCTGTGTGTGGTGACTGTGTGTGGTGGGTGTGTGTGGTGTGTGTGGTGACTGTGTGTGGTGACTGTGTGTGGTGGCT
The DNA here is from genome assembly GCF_018977255.1 of Callorhinchus milii. NCBI lineage: Eukaryota > Metazoa > Chordata > Chondrichthyes > Chimaeriformes > Callorhinchidae > Callorhinchus > Callorhinchus milii. Next base: position 606,999 of record NW_024704746.1, on the reverse strand, counting down.
GTGTGTGGTGTGTGGTGACTGTGTGTGGTGACTGCGTGTGGTGACTGTGTGTGTGTGTGTGTGGTGACTGTGTGTGGTGTGTGTGTGGTGACTGTGTGTGTGGCTGTGTGGTGTGTGTGGTGGCTTTGTGTGGTGGCTGTGTGTGGTGACTGTGTGTGGTGGCTGTGTGTGGTGTGTGGTGGGTGTGTGGTGGGTGTGTGTGGTGACTGTGTGTGGTGATGTGTGTGTGTGTGTGTGTGTGTGTGTGTGTGTGTGTGGTGTGTGGTGGGTGTGTGGTGTGTGTGGTGGGTGTGTGTGGTGGGTGTGTGTGGTGTGTGGTGTGTGGTGGCTGTGTGTGGTGGGTGTGTGTGGTGACTGTGTGTGGTGTGTGGTGGGTGTGTGTGGTGACTGTGTGTGGTGTGTGGTGACTGTGTGGTGGCTGTGTGTGGTGGGTGTGTGACTGTGTGTGGTGTGTGGTGGGTGTGTGTGGTGTGTGGTGGGTGTGTGTGGTGACTGTGTGGTGTGTGGTGGGTGTGTGTGGTGACTGTGTGGTGGGTGTGTGTGGTGTGTGGTGTGTGGTGGGTGTGTGTGGTGACTGTGTGTGGTGTGTGGTGACTGTGTGTGGTGTGTGGTGACTGTGTGGTGGGTGTGTGGTGGGTGTGTGTGGTGACTGTGTGGTGGGTGTGTGTGGTGACTGTGTGTGGTGTGTGGTGACTGTGTGTGGTGTGTGTGTGTGGTGTGTGGTGGGTGTGTGGTGTGTGTGTGGGTGTGTGTGTGTGGTGTCTGTGTGGTGTGTGGTGGGTGTGTGTGGTGGGTGTGTGTGGTGACTGTGTGTGGTGGTGTGTGGTGTGGTGTGGTGTGTGTGGTGTGTGGTGTGTGTGGTGGTGTGTGTGGTGTGTGTTACTGTATGTGTGTGTGGTGGGTGTGTGTGGTGACTGTGTGTGGTGGGTGTGTGTGGTGACTGTGTGGTGTGTGGTGACTGTGTGGTGTGTGGTGGGTGTGTGTGGTGTGTGGTGGGTGTGTGTGGTGACTGTGTGGTGTGTGGTGGACTGTGTGTGGTGTGTGTGTGTGTGTGGTGACTGTGGGGTGTGTGGTGGGTGTGTGTGGTGACTGTGTGGTGTGTGGTGGGTGTGTAAGGGTTTCTAATGCTGAATGTTAGAGGTCAGTAAAGAAGATACAGATTTTAAAGCTGAGGCTTGAGGAGTTGACAGTGACTATGTCAGGATGAGTGAAGGGAAAAACACAAAAGAAAAAAATACATTTAAAAAGGAAAATTACTCAATAAATCTGCACTAGAATTTCTAGAGAAGCGTTTGGGTTTTGATCTGACTGGCTCATTATCATTCCGACAGACAGAAAAATAGACAAAAATTGAAAAACGGAAATACAATATGAATCCTATATCCTATGGGATGCTCAGCTGAAGGAATCACAATGACTTCAATCAATTCAGGATGATATTTGCTCACGCTATCCTGGGCCGTGCTCTGGTCCACATGATACCGTTAGGATTTTTAAACAAAGCCTTGAAAGTTGTCAAAAGTCAAAATGGAATCATAAATGTTAAAGCTGTTCTGCAAGAGGCCTAACAGCATCCAAACCAAACTGAGAGCTTCACAAATACATGTTGAGTACGATTGGAAATTTCCTGTTTTCATCTCAAGATACTCTGTGTGTGTAGTAGCTCTCTGTGGCCAGCAGATGGGGATTAGGCATTCTTCCCAGCCTGTGATCCTTATTTTATCTTTTAATTATTAATTAATGCAGAATACCATCACCACTAGTCCCTATGAAGAATATAATGCTAATCAATATGCACTGGGTTATGTCCTATCATTAAACTGGGAACAGGAGTGCTATTTTATTCTGATTTTAACCTTTGAGTACTAAATTTCCTTTGTATGCTGAGTGTACAAACATCATTTCAGGACTGCTCGTGTCCTCTTAGGGTTTGTCTGCAGTACAAGCTCTCTCATTTTCAAACCCATTTTAGCTATGAGCCCCCACATGCCAAAGCAGAAATACATAAACATGAAAGTGAATTCTTTGTGCAGGAAAAAAACAGATTGGAAAATGAGTTGCCTTCCTCTGTATTTCATTTGCTCTCTGAGGAAAAAAGAAAGGAGGTGGTGGGGGGGGGGGGTGAGAAGGGATTGGGCCGGGGGGAAGGAGGTGGTAAGCGGAGTCTTTGGAGCTGAATTGGCCCCCTGGTGACCTGCCTGGCAATGGAGTGTCAGAATCGAGCCAGCTCTCTGTGCCGATCTCTGGTCCGGTTCCTGAGCCGGGAGGATCCACAGTATTCCAGGGCACCCACTGCTGATGACAGCACAGCCTGGCCCATCGGCAGGACCCTCGAAGGGGAGACCAGTCACTGGGGGCAGAGAATCATCCCACTCAGCTCCTGTTAACCCTCAACTAAAGTTCTAACGGGGAGGGTGGTCCTAGCTGGACAAGCAGCGGGAAAGCTTGCCGGACAGTGATATCAATGACAAGCTATGTGTGGGTTTAGCTGGTTACACTCCAGCAGTTACCCCAACACACACTCTGGGCTCCCCCCAAGCCTTGGCTCTTGCCAACCTGCGTCTAATACTTTCTGGAATTAGGTAATCAGATACGTCCCTCCAGGGGGAGAGCGAGAGAGAGCATTCCATTCCAACAATCTATGGAAATCTCAGATTGGTTTGGATACTCTTAAACAACGGTGATAGGTTTCGGCATGTGTCAGACACCCGGCTGACCAAGAAGAAATCTCTGAGCGCAGTTTTATTTACATGCACCATTGATCAACTTGGTGTTAACGTGAAGCCAAGTCCCAGTGATCTAAGGTGCTGAAGACAAATTATACTTTGGTGAGCATGATCTAATACTTTGTGCCAGTATTCGCGTACGTAAATCTTAATTTACATATACTACCGGCCAGCTTTAGGGTGTGGAGTCTGAACGTTAGGGTGGAATGAGCACACAAGCTGTGATGTAGAGAAAACTATTTCCCTTGTGTCCTCCATCTAATCATGTCATATGCATAAAGGCACACAGGTTTACAAATTACACAAATACCCTTCAGGATCTCGGTCGCATTAGGGAGAGGACGGCAGATATTGTCGTTTGCATTCTTTTCCCATAAAACTTGAGAAATGGTGGCATATTGCCTTTGTTATACCATCACTAAGGAGACCCTATTAGCATTGCCAGGATGACATCTGCACAATGGCAAAGATTAAATACCATTTTGCTGGCACTTGATGAACTCTATGAATACAGATTTCTCCTCTTTAGTGTTGCAATGCTGAAAACTTGCCAAAGCACCGATGGGGATATTTTTAACGGCATCGCAAATTTTGTTTCGTACTGCACTTTGTACTACTAAATATAGTTCTAACATTGAGAAATATAGTAGAATTATTCATAAATCATAAAATCATGGTATGTTTATGGGACAGATGAATGCCATCAGCCAACTGTGTCATTGCTGCTGTGAGTTCTGCTATTCCAGTTCCATTCCCTTGCTATTTTCAAACAATGGGTAGAAATTCTGTCTGAGTCCAGATGTACTGTTTTACTGTAGCATTTCAGAGTGTCCAGCAAGTTGTTGAATTCAGTTGTAACTTTAAAAACTTTTTTTTAAAAAAACTAGAAAGAGAATTAACTTAAAAATTAAGATTTTAGTTACGAATTTGACAAATTCTGGATTATCTGAATTGTTAAATAACAGAGTAAATGTAACCCAGGATTTCAACTCATACTTAAACAATGTTGTGGACTTGTCCCCAGCAGCCATTCATGAATATCAAAAACAATCCAGGCAATATTACACATAGTAAAACAAATGAGGAGATTCCCCCTTTCTCTTCTCTTGAAGCTGAGTGGAGTCCTCAGTGGAGTTCTGTAGCTCAGTGGTTAAAGCACTTGCCTCACAAGTGAGAGACCTGGGCTCAATTCCCGGCAGGGCAAAACGTTGGGCAAGTTTCCTTACTCCACACACACGCCTCTGTTTACCCTGCAGTAAGTAGGAACTCAGTTGTTAGTCGATTGGCAGATCGCTTTTCCGGAGGTAATAATTGCTTCAAAAAAAAATTGGTCTCTCAATCCACGACTGTTTGTGGGACACTACTATGCACAATTGACTGTCGTGTTTCTCCACAAAATATACAGTCAATTCACTTTACATTATATTCTGTGAAGCGCTTCAAGACGTCTAAAAGATGTGATGAGGTGCTGTATCAAATGCAAGGATTATTATTAATATTATTATTATTATTAAGTTATTTGATTTCTTTTGACCTCTACTTTCCACAGTAAGTGGCGTGCATGTGTGAATCCAATGTGTGCCAGCAACAGGCCAAGCCCAATCCTGTCCTCATCCAGGGTAAGAAATTCCACCTGGGTCTAGACTTAGACTTTTTTTCTTAGCATTTTTTGGAGTGTGAATTTTACACAATTCTTAAATTCAGTATTAATTTAGAAGCTGTTTTTTCTGTAGGTTCTTTTAAGACATCTCAAAAAATTAATAGTAATGGCTCAACAAAAGTTCTGAAGGAAATAAAATAAAGATAGACACCTCTCTTTATTGCGATCTTTGAAATCTAAAATAGAACTTTAGTTAAGGAAATGCCCATAACTGTTCTGTAACTAACATTGCACCTCACTACACAATGTGCACAGGATACACTTGAGTACTCTTAGTTGTTAGGGATGAATTTTCCCCTCTATTTTTCTAAAGTAGTTTGCTATCCCTGTAGCCTCCTTGAACTAGGAACTGGGACAATCTGGAGTGTAGGCTGCTCTGGCAATGCTGTGCACTGCTCAATTTAGAGATTACATGTGGCACCATTTGAATGGGTGAAGGTGCCCAAACAGGAGCAGACAAGCTGAGGTGACAGCAGCTCTGGTATCCAATCTGATTGTACAACCAGATTAGTCTGTGTCAACACACAGCATTGCACAGTAACTTACTGCTAAAGTAGAACAACATTTCAACGATAGATCTGCAATGTGGCATATGCAAGAACAATAAACCAATTACAACAATATGTGATAACGTAATTTATACTATCCATAGCCCTACACAGGTTGCCTTACACGCTCCAAACAACAGTGTTCCACAGACTGACACTAGTTACAGTTAGGTACCTACCACAATGACTCCTGCACATTGAACTGAAGGATTTTTAGTATCAGCACTTCAGTGGTGCCAATAACCTGTTATTGTTAACGTTATTTATTTCTCTGCAATACTGAACCTTTCTTCACTGGAGAAGATAAGGTTCAGTTGTAAAAACTCCTACTGTATTTGGAAAGGCAAGTTTGCTTGGCAAAACAAAGCTTCTAAGTCCTTATAAATGCTTTTGTCTACAACCTTGCCATTTATTCAATGCACAGGAGACAGTTATTTCCTTGTAAGCTTCACAGTTCTGATGTTTAAACATGTTTCCGTGTTTACTACAACACATGGAAGTTGCTCAGATGGGTGCTGCTAAAGTTATGGTAAATGTGAGTAAACCATCCATTAGTAAACAGCTTTGAACTGAATACAAGTGAGTTTTACAATGTTTTATCACTTGCTAGCTGAAGCAGTTATATTTTTTTGGCAAGGAAAAAAATCAACATCCATGACAGCTGCTCTTTTTTTAAGCATAATAATAAAATAGTCCTTGCCTTTGATTCTAGCACCTTATCACATCAGAATGTCAGAGGTTTCTATAAAGTGTAGTGGTTGTGTATTTGTAGGTAAACACAGCAGCCAGTTTGCACACAGTAATGTCCCACAAACAACCATGGATTGACTGACCAATTATTTTTTGGCCTGGGGAAATGCTCTATCACGCAAAGTCCCAGGGTGGGGCTTCAACCCACAACCTTCTGACTCAGAAACGAGAGTGCTACCAACTGAGCCAGGCTAACACCTAAATAATATTTGAGTAGAATGAAAACACAGTGGCATTGGAGGCAACATGCGAGATCTATTGCTGTTCAGTCCTATCTGCAGTAAAAAGCACACATAAATATGATGCAACATTTATTATAAGCAATGAAGGGAGATAACTCAACACATAATGTGCAGCTGCAGGATTCATGAAAATTTCACGCTGGACTGTGTTGGCCACCAGAAAGCTCACAGGGAGTCCCTTTTACCTGTTATCCATCTGGTGAGGCTCAGGCCTGTGCTTGTCGGATATCAAATAATCAACTGGTGACTATTCTCCTCGGGTGGTGGTGGGGGGTGGGGGAGGGTGTGGTGGTTGGAGATAAGTGGGGTGTCCTTGCAGCTGAGCTGGCTCCAAGGAGATGCGGTTGGCAATGGTATTGAGTGATCTCGCTGCTACAGTCTCGATAGTCTGGTTCCTGAACCAGATGCCTTTGCAGTATTCCAGCTCACAGCTGATGACAGAGCAGCCATCCTGGCTCATGGGGTGGGGGGGGGGGGGGGGGGGGGAGGAACTTGAAAGGGGACTAGTCTGGTCTGGAGACTGTTAAACATGGTGCCACACACCCATCTGTTACATATGGAAAAATCACATAAATCAACAGCTATAACGCAGGAATGTTGGTCTATCCACTGGGAGACCCGGCGTTTCAATTTCAGTATCAAGTAATATTTAAGCTTTAGCTTTAGCTTAAATATTAACAAATTAATGGATATCATATGGATGAATTTAGCAGCTTTGATCCTGTCACTGGGCTGGTTGCACAAGCATAGGAACATTAGCTGGAAGAGCTTCCTTCCTCCCACTCCAGCCTGCCCTGTCCTGACCTGACTGAGTGTCTGATATTGACACTGACTGACTGCATCAGGGAGTTATCAGGTAGTGGTCACTAGCCTGATCACCCAGCTCTTTGGTCTGATGACATTTTCATCCACATCTCATTGCAGTCATTATGGAACCAGAAAAATATTTTGATTTTCTTATCATTTTTTGATGTCCAGGGCCTTGGGACGTCATCCCGACATGAAAAGCACTGTGTAAATGTAATTTTGTATTGTATTGTATTTCAATTGCAGGTTGGCAGCCAGAGGTGGAGGTACGGAAAGGCCTGAAATCTGAAGTGGGGGGGAGGGGGCGAGCAATCGATGCTGTGAAGAATGAGTTTCTCCAGAATCCTAGAGGTTGATTTATAATAATAAAAATCCATGCATTTGATGTAGCTCCTTATCATGTTTTCGAGACGTCACAAAAGCACTTCACAAAATATACTGTAAAGTGAATTGCCTGTATATTTTAGGGGCGAAATGCAGCAGCCAATTGCACACAGCAGTGTCCCACAAACAGTTGTGGATTGAGTGACCAAATTAATTTTTTAAAGCAATTATTACCACTGGAAAAGCGATCTGCCAATCAACTAACAACCGGGTTCCTACTTACTGCTGGTAAACAGAGGTGTGAGGAAACTTGCCCAGTGTTTCACCCTGCCTAAGGAATCGAACCCACGTCCTCTCGCTTGCGAGGTGAGTGCTCTAACCACTGAGCTACAGGACTCCACATTTGTCAAGCTACATTTTGGAAAAGTATATTTTACTGGAATCCAATGCTGGTTGTGAATTGGGAACTATGTGGCAAGTCATTTTATTAGCTGACAGTAATTTGATACTCCAATAGTCTGAACAGAACACTAAGATTAAACAAATGCTGTGTTATGTTTGAATCAGGAACATACCTTTTTTTTATACTGTTTTCATTTTGTTACTGGTAATTAATATTATTCATCTGATACCATTTCAACAATTCATTTTGTGCCTTTTATAATGCAGGACTGAGAATATTGCACCTTTTGTTAAATCAAACTATATTAATACCACAAGGATACGAACAATGATTCACAAAAGCATTTGGGTACTGACAGACAGGCATTCTCTTCTAGAAATGAATGTCAAAGTCAAATTAAGTTCAACTTGTTCTCTGTGCAATGCAATATGCGATCCTTCAGCAATATTTTCTGCATCAGCTATTTTGGACTAAATTTCTATTTAAACATTACCCAGAGCAATATGCTGGTCATGGCATGGTGTGACTCCTCTGACAAATGCATTTTCTCAGTGTCACTTGACCTTGTCAGCATCTCCAGGACAATTTATTAATTACATAGGAATGTAGCAGACCGGAAAAGATCATTGTGGTCCACCTGGTTTGTCCCCCAACGTGATAGAAGTACAGTGCTTAATCTTTCAGGACCTTCACTTTATTTCTTTGCGAAATCAGCACCTTGCTAGAGTGCAGGTTCACCATTAACGCGGGAGGCCTGTGGAACAGCCAGTCCATGCTAAAACACGGCCGACTTTTGGGTTGTCAGATCACTGATGTCACCATTGTATTTTGTATGAGAACCCGGCAGTCACGTTGCGCACAGCAATATCCCACAAACTGTCATGAAGTTATCTGAAGAATTCTTTGCTCGGGCACCAAGAGAAATTCCCTTCTGTTTTCTAGTAATCCCGTGAGATCTTTAACATTCACCTCAGCTTAACATGTCATTCCAAGAACAGTATCTTTGATACTCCCCCAAGATTACAATGGAGATTATCAAGATAGACTTTGAGCTCAAAATCATGATGTGGGTTTGAACACACAACCTTCTGACTCAGAGTCAAGATGCTACCAACTGAGCCAGGCTGACACCTGGTTGAATATCCAGGGTGGCAACACTCGATTCTGGATGGCGAACAGTTTCAGCTCAGAAACTGTTCTCAAAAATGATCCTTATTGTTCTTTGTGCAAACTCTTTCAAAAAGGCAGACTCACTTCTTATGCGCGCAAGATTAACAAAGCTAAACAAAGCAAGATATAAATCGATCATCTGCTGTGGCAACATTAATTTCGTAGCAAATAATATTCCTGTCCGAATATGTCTGTGTTTCACTGAATATTTAAAGCTATCAGCTCTAGTTCATCCAGAATCCCCAAATAAATCTATTTAAGGCACAAAACCATTAAATTAGGCTTAACATTAAAATAATTACTGTCCCCCATATGTTGGGATTCGGTGTACTACAGATGTTTTGATTGTTTTCCCATATTGTGAGGCTACAGATTTGCTCACGCTAGGATTTTAATAATTTTATGTATTCAATCATTATAACATTTTCAACAGCTGGGAATACTAAAACTTCTGACATCAGTGTTCTGAACAATCTCACTGGTCACTGCCCAAGAGAGAACAGTTGCTTGTTTCAGCAACACTTGCTGACTAAATACTGGCTTATGCACGCACTGTAAAGACTTTGATTGCACTTGCAAGATTTACAGTAACAGTGCAGTTTTGCAATTTAACAATTAGCATGAGATACTTGCACTTTTCATCAATTAACCGGACCTAAATATTTGGGGAATAACCGGGAATTAAGACAAATTAGCCCACTTTTAAACATTAAAAAAAATGCTTTATTTAACTAATACTATTGCATCACATTACAGAACAATACTTACGATTTCCAGCATTGGTATTCGATGAGTTAAAAGAGAAATTGTACATTTAGCAAAACAGAGTTAACCTACTTTCTGGCACAGATATACAGTAAACTCCCGATAACTCAACCCTGGCTTAATTTGTCACGACCACTTAAGTCATCACTTTGTCAATATCCTGCCTCATTTATTTATATATTTATACATATGCCTTACTCGCATACTCCAGAATATTCATCACTGAGCCCTATCCCCTCAGAGTGATGAGTTATCTGAAGTTACTGTCTATCATTCAATGCTGAATATAATGTTTAATAAACTATTTCTTTTTTTTATAAAAAAAACTTACCTATAGTTACCTAAAAACACTCCATCGGGGTTCAGCATAGGTACTATTTTAAAGACCAGATGATCTCGCAGAATCTTAGCTACTGGGTGCTGGCTGATAAGAAAATCAATAACACCTAGGAACAGAAAAATATCATATTTTATAAAATGTTATAACAGCCAGACTCTTAATACTGTTCAGCTCAGGTTTCTGATACCAGATCTCGTCTGATGTTATTGACAAGACGAGAAGGCTGTTAGCTAGTTCTTTTCAGATAAAGCTTTGAACTTGCAGTGTACTATAAAGTCTTAGGGGGGGACAAAAGGCTGTATGATTTCCAACCCAGCTGTCTCACCAAAATCTGTTCCTACATGAAACGTTGTGCACAGAAAAGTTTCAATGTTTGGCTGTGTTAGCATCGTCGGAGAAACACTGTCTAAATCTGACTGGCAAATTAAATGGATCGAACTTGGGTTCAAAGAATTCACTCACCACATAGGCTGGACTGAGCTACCTCTAGCTTGGTTCAACTGAAAAGCAAAGCAACTAACCCAGATTAAGAGTTTTAGCAATAGGTTTCTTTTCTTTGTGGAGTCCTGTAGCTCAGTGGTTAGAGCACTCGCCTCGTAAGCGAGGGACCTGGGTTTGATTACCGGTAGGGCAAAATGTTTCCTTACTCCACATGCTTGTTTACCTAGCAGTAAGTAGGAACCCGATTGTTAGGCGATTGGCGGATCACTTTTCTGGGGATAATAATCCTTTAAAAATAAATAATAATTTGGTCATTTGAATGCACGACTGTTTGTGGGATACTGCTATGCACAATTGGCTGCTGTGTTATGCCCACAAATATAGTCAATTCACTTTAGTATATTCTGCAAAGAACTTTGAGACGTCGAGAAGACGTGAAAAGCACGATATCAAACACAAGGATTATTATTACTATTTTCTCTCTATATCTGCTCCTTCATTGTTTCTTTCTCTGATTGTTTGTGGCATGTTTGCCTTGTAGAGTGATGCAGTGGTAGAAATGCCATCCTTCCAATAAGATATCGAACCGAGGTGCTGAATGCCTGTTCTTCAGACAGACATTAACAATCTCATGAAGCTGTTTGAAAGTTTCCCGCAATGAATGAGCCTCTGAGTGCAGCATTCGTCTGCACCTTTTTTATGCAAAATGGCTGCTGCGCCTGCATATAAAAAATAGATAATAATAATAATAATCCTTGCATTTGATATAGCGCTTTTCACGTCGGGAGGATGTCCCAAAGCGCTTCACAGAACAGACTGTAAAGTGAATTGACTGTATATTTGTGGGTGAACCCGGCAGCCAATTGCGCACAGCAATGTCCCACAAACAGTCGTGGATTGAAAATGACCAATTAATTATTGTTTTTGGTTTTGGAGGGATTATTATTAGGCTCTGTGTGGAGTAAGGAAACTTGCCCAAGGTTTCGCCCTCTGCCTGGAATTGAACTCAGGTCTCTCACTTGCAAAGCGAGTGCTCTAACCACTGAGCTACAGGACTCCACATATTAGATACTACATCTAACAGGAATTACTCTAAATTTGTTTTGATGTGATAAAATGTATAAAATGCTATTTTCTGCTTGTTTCATTCTTTCTTTGCTCATTAGATTTTCATCTGCACTAAATCTGACGGAAGAATTCATTCACTCTGTTAAAATGAACAGTTTATAGCAACTAAAATGTTACTTTGGAAAAATATATTGACTTGACTTTCTTACTGGCATTTATGACAACCCTGGCAATTTTCCACCAATACTGGTGAGACGTCAACAAAGCTTACTACTGAGGTAAAACATGCATCTAGTCTGAAAGATGCCCACATAATTTTTAAAACACTAAATTGGTAATTCCACACAATGTAACAATCTACCTACAGAAACAGTATATGGAGTTTAAATATTGATATCCTTCTGGCAGATTTATTCAAAACAGTTCATCTACCTTCAAATGAGATATCCTCCTGATGTGAAAGGGCTACCCAAATGTAAGGATTATTATTATTTATTATTAATCACAGAATAATAGAATTATGCAGCACAGAAGGAGGCCATTTGGCCCATTGGGTCTGTGCCGCTCTTTGAATAGAGCTTTCCAAATCAATTCCACTCCCCCATGCTCTCCCCATAGCCATTCAAACTTGCCCTTCCAAAATAATTATTTACTTTCTTAAAAGTTGTTATCGACTCGGCTTCCACCAGCCTTTCAGGTAATGCATTCCAGATCCGAACAATTCGCTGTGTGAAAACATTTCTCCTCCCCTCCCCTCTATTTCTTTTATCAACTATTTTAAATCGGTGTCCTCTTGTTACCGACCCACCCGCCAGTGGGAATAGTGTCTCCTTGTTCACCGTATCGAATTCCCTCATAATTTTGAAAACTTCGATTAAGTCTCCTCTTAACCTTCTCTGCTCCAAGGAGAATAATCCCGGCTTCTCTCGCCTCTCCTGATAACTGAAGTCCCTCATTCCTGGTACCATCCTGGTAAACCTCCTTTGTACCCTCTCCAATGCTTGACATCCTTCCTAAAGTGTGGGGCCCAGAACTGAACCCAGTCTCTAACTGAGGCCTAACCAGTGTTTTATATAAAGGCTCATCATAACTTCCTGACTTGTGTATTCTATGCCCCTATTTATAAAGCCCAGTATCCCGGATGTGTTTTTAACAGCTGTATCTACCTGTCCGGCCACCTTCAAAGATTTACTATATGACCCCCAGGTCTCTCTGCTCCTTCACCCCCTTTAAGATTGTACCATCAGCTTTTATTGCCTCTCCTCATTCTTCCTCACAAAATGCATTACTTCACATTTCTCCACATTAAACTTCATCTGCCACGTGTCTGCCCATTTTACCAGTCTGTCTGTGTCCTCTTGCAGTCTGCTCTTTGGAAATTGCCCTCCCTATACTCAAGTCCAGGTCATTTATATAGATCATAAACAGCAGTGGTCCCAATACCGACCCCTGGGGGACACCACTGCACTTCCCTCCAGTCAGAAAAACAACCGTTCACCATCACTCTCTGCTCTCTGTCTCCCAGACAGTTCTGTATCCGCTGCCACTGTCCCTTTAATACCGTGGGCTTCTATTTTGCTGTCAAGACTCTTATGTGGCACTTTATCAAACGCCTTTTGAAAATCCACATAAACTACATCAACTGCACTACCTTCATCCACCCTCTCCGTTACTTCATCAAAAATTCTATCAGGTTTGTTAGAAATGGTTTGCCTTTAACAAATCCATGTTCATTGTCCTTTATAAACCCATATTTTTCTAAGCAAAAATGTATTTTGTTCCGGATTAATAATAATAAAGAACAAAATGACATTCCAGAACATCTCCCATACTCGTTCTCTTCAGAGTCATTACAAAATACACAGGGCACTACATTTTACAGTACTGTATATCCTGTGAAGTGGGTCCAAATACGCAAGGTGCTGTGTCAAATGAAAGGATTATTCAAAGAATAAGAGGCAAATGGGGTGATGGACTGGAGCATTGTCATTGCACCTGGAACAATGCCCTCAGCACCAGTAATAGCTGAAGTAAATAGAGGAGGGAGATATTACTCATCACAGGCCTTATTGCAGATCTGAGCTTTTTGGTTAAAATCAGTTGGGCCATGGTTCACATGTTAAAGCTGCTCCACTGTTGCACTGCTTTTTTCACAGTAAATGGTTGCATCAAGCAGCACTACACCAATTTGCTCCCGAGCTGTATTTACTTTATTCCCCATTAAAGACAAAGGCGAAAAGGAAACACAGATTAATCCCACTTAAAACAACCTTTTTAAATATTTTGTTTTGCTCAAAAGTGCCTTTGTAATGTTTTTGCTTCCCCCACAAGGTACCAATTTTGCCTTGCACAATAAACTAAGACAAACCCACAAGAGACAAGCAATGAAAATCACTGTTTCAGGTGAAATAATAGTAATGAATTATGCTGAGTTACCCATTTGAACAATGCGCTGACCCAAGTCAATTATGTTCAGAAAACATGTGATTGATGTAAGATTATTAAACCTACTAGATAGCAGGGCACCAGTCATTCTCCTGACAAATCAATGCAAACTGCATTCTGCAGCCGATGCTATCAACTGGAGACAAATTAGAGGGTCTCATTAAGCTGAGCTTCAGGATTCTCCAGAAGTAAAGGCACAATCAAGGATGTAATGTCATTGCTTCAGATTAAAAAGAGAAACAGAAGCTGTGATTTATTTTGCGCCAGTTGCAACATTTCCCAGTAAACAGGAAAGCAAAGGCTAACAACACTGTTCGCTCTCATTACTAATACATCCTTAAATTCTCCTTAATTGACCACAGCCATGGAATTTCTCATACAAGGGCGCTACATAAACAAGGCCATCAAAATGCTACCTCTCAGATCCCCTATTGGAAATCAAACTGCTCCCTGCATGCTATAAATTTCCTCTGCAGCTGAGTAGATTAATTGCCAAACCAATTAGACTAATATTAGGAGAAGTGCTATACACAAAGGCTGTGGCTGTGCTGGAGGTCAGAAAGATGAGAACAAACAAATCTTCTTGTAATGAGAGTTAATTTTTTTTTGAATTTTCAAAAAAACCTAGACAGGAAGAACTAAGTGCATTAGATCCTCATCAGTCAGTAATTACGTGCTCAAGAATAGTGGCAATAAGATGCCAAATGGCTATAATGATGCTTACATGTCTGGACAGAGCTGAAGACTCATATAAACAGGCACATTTGAAAAACTGCCTGAAATAATAAACCATCTGTTTTCAACATATTAATTGATAATACCATTGAACCTTTTAGTGGTTTAGACATGTTTAAATATAGACACAGCTATCTACTTTCTTGAGATATGCACCCAAATCTTTAATGATACGCCTTGATCTTACCAAACTCATTCAAGAAGAGCTAATTCATGCAATGCAACAGTCTATAATGGTAGCTCCAAAACCTACTGGCCAATGCTTGCTCCCTCACATGCACATAGGACTGCAGCATTGTATTTCTTCATCGCTTTACAAATGAATGAATAAAACACAAGGTGTACACCAGTACTATAAAACCTATGGTCCCTTGCTGACATAAGGGTGAGGATAATTTCTTCATGAGGTGACATTTCTACCAAAGAAAGAAGAGTAAGAGACAGCTGAATTATCAGTAATAGTTATTTGGTGCACTAAATGCAACCACAAGATCACACAAGGCATTCAACTTGTTCGTCTAGAAAATACACAATCGCTACATGTTACAAGAAATCCTGTGAAGCATTCTGAGACGTCCTTCCGATGTGAAAGGAGTTGTGTCAAATGCGAGGATTAGGATTACTATTTGATCTCATCCAGAATATCCCCCCTCCAATCACAGCATCAATAGGAAACATGACCCAATGTTATTAGCCGCTTTACATTGAAATTCTTAGTTTGCATACGCCTACAGAATGCTTTAGTGCAGAGCACACTGTCAGTGAGTAGCGCACAATCTGTACTTATGTGAAAGCTCATTCCTCCCACTTCCTCTGATCATATCTTGTACAAAGAAAAAGAACTGGGTGAGTGGGTGCCACAATCAGGATGGTCCTATTCATAACAAAGGGATGAGACAAGAGGAAGGAAAGCCAGAGTAAACAGACTTATGATGACACATTTTGTGGCTGAAAGAACATTAAGAATGTTCTTTTGGTATATTGAGAACCACATATAAATAAATGAACTAAATCTAACCATCGGAATCTTAATATCTGCTGACAAAGACAGTCTTAGAGTATGGCTGCAGGCTGGCGGGGAGGTGGGGCTGAAGCAGTATGGCCACAGGGTAGGGAAGGAGATGAATTTCTGTGACAAAGTTCATTCTTCCAAAACCCTCCTGCAGTGTCCCAATGGTCCTCCATTGCCACAGACTAAATTAAATAGGATGCATCTCTCTGAGGAGAAAGTGTGTACTCCATACGAGACACAAAATGAATAGATATCACACCAATAGTATCACTTAAGGATGGTGGTGGGTTCTGAGGCAGACAGCTTCCAAACAAAATAGTAGGTGAAACTAGCTTTAAAATCTTTGGATGATTTGCATAAATTAGCAAATAATAATAATAATAATCCTTGCATTTGATATAGCGCCTTATCACGTCTTTGAGACGTCTCAAAGCGCTTCACAGGATAAAATGAATTGACTGTATATTTTGCGGGTGAAACATGAGAGCCAATTGCGCACAGCAGTGTCCCACAAACAGTCGCGGATTGAGTGCATTATTATTTTTTTAATGATTAAAGGAAATTTTTTTAAAGGAATTTATTTTTGAAGCCTATTCTAATCACATAGATCTGCACAAAAAAAAGATCCTTGCAGCTACAGATGGCACCATGGCCTTTAGTTCTTCAAGGATCTCAGAATGTGATAGCTCACATTGATAGTGACAATTAGTTTTACTCAACAAATATAAGAGTGATATGAAATCAATTGACTATTACTGCTGCCAGTTAGTGTCTGTTCAATCCTGCAGGTCACGATTGTTAGTCTAACATTCTTAAGTGTTCATAAAACCATTTTTATTTAGCAAATGAATGAATTCTGTCCACATACAAGCATGTTCTCCTCATGGTATTTAAGGCCATTGCACACGATTTTTACAATAGTTTTCTCCTTGGGTCAGTGCTTTGAGACGTCCTCCCGACAGGAAAGGGGTTATAATAATGTAAAGATTATTGTTATTATTATACTTTAATCCTGGGATTCTCAATACTTCCTGGGCCTTTCTGACCTGGGTATTGTGAAACTTAAACTACAGTATTTGCCTCCCTATTCTGAGCTGATTTCCTGCCACCAACATCACACTTGGTTTCAGAGATGCGGATGTCAGTAAATTCAGCTAAAGGTACCTGATCCTATTCACTAGATATTTTTTCTTACAAACCAATTTTCACCACGTAAACAGATAGTAGTAATTTTGCTCACGCAACCAGTTGTAATTTAAAATGGTCAAGCTTCCAATTCAAACTAAACTTTCTGACTGCAGGTTTGGAACATGGGATAGGATCTTCGTTAGTTTTTAAAAATTTATTATTTATGAAATAAATTTTATATATAAATTTATTACTTTTTTCAGCTCAACGTGCGCAAAACTGAGGCCCTCCTGATTGGCTCGCGTCAGTGCCTCCGCACCTCAGGCGCTGACAGCATCAGCATCCAAGGCTGCACTCTCCACCTCTCAAAGCCATCAGGAACCTCGGCGTTCTGTTCGACCCTGAGCTGTCCTTTCTCCATCATATCTGCACCACAACTGGCACCGCCTCCCATCACCTGCGGAATATCGTCAGACTACGGCACTATCTCACCCCTCACGCGGCTGAAACTTTGGTCCACCCCTTTATCACCTCAAGGCTGGACTACGGGAACTCTCTCCTCGTCGGCCTTCCCGGCCCTCCCTCCACACTGCAGGTTATTCAGAACTCTGCAGCTCATGTACTGTCCTGCACCAGACACCGCGACCACATCACTCTCGCCCTCACCCTCGCCCTCACCCTCGCCCTCGCTCGCCTCCACTGGCTCCCCATCCCCAGAGGATCGAATTCAAGATCCTCATCCTCACCTACAAGGCCATTCACGGCCTCGCTCCCTCCTACCTCTCCAACCTACTATCCCCTACCTACCTGCCCGTACCCTCCGTTCCTCTGGCTCCGGTCTGCTCCACATCCCCCGCCCCAACCGCCCTACCATCAGTGACCTTCAGCCTCTCAGCCCCGAGGCTCTGGAACTCCATCCCCAGTGCCTTCGCCGCTTCCTCCCTTTCCTCCTTCAAGGCCAGTCTCAAGACCTTTCTCTTTGACCTTCAGCCTTCAGCTCCCCTCTCAACTCTCTACCCCCTCCTCGCTCCCTCCCTTCCCTCCCCTCACCCTGACCATTTCCCCCCTCCTCGCTCCCTCCCTTCCCTCCCCTCACCCTGACCATTTCCCCCCTCCTCGCTCCCTCCCTTCCCTCCCCTCACCCTGACCATTTCCCCCCTGCTCGGGTCCTGACCCAACTGTACAGCGCCTTGGGATGTCCTCCCGACGTGAAAGGCGCTCTATAAATGAAATCTTGTTGTGGTTGTTTTTGTTCAAACTAGGAAATCGTTTTTTTCTGCCTTTGTGGGTGGCATATAGAATCCAAGCCCAGATTGGAAGCATATTGGTGAAATAAAGAAATACAATTTTAAACAAACTCATTAAGGTTTTAAAATAAAAACAGAAGTCGCTGGGAACACTCAGCAGGTCAGGCAGCATCGATGAAGAGAGGAAAGTGAGTTAACGTGATCGAACTGAAACATCAACTCACTTTCCTCTCTCCATAGATGCTGCCTGACCTGCTGCGTGTTCCCAGCAACTTCTGTTTTTATTTCAGATTGCCAGCATCTGCAGTATTTTCCCTTTCAATAAGATTTTAATCTGGATGCAGTGATTTAACCTTGTTGCTGTACAAAGAATGTGATATAATAAACCTCTACCCTTGGAAAAGGCAGAAAGCAATTGCAATTTCCTTCAATTTGCCTTATGAGACTAAAGAGTAATTTCAATGAAATCAATCTGGAAAACCATGCAAGATGAGCTCTTAATTAGTTCTGAAGGAAAATTATTATACTAAAGAGATTCTGTCACAATCTTTTGTCTAGCATGTACCTGTCAATCCTCATTATTAGGCCTATGAGGAAGAGAATTTACAAGTATTGAACTTGTATTTCTACCCTAATGTCTTTCTTTTATTAGACCACACAAAACACCCGGACGAATAATTGTGCAAGGATAAAAAAATACACATTTTTCACATACACTGCTTGAAACCTGCTTAATGTCAAAGAACAAATGAATGATTACTGTAATCCAGTGGTAATGCTTAATCCTTCTTTGAGCCAACTATGGGGTGAAACATGTGACTTGTAATAATTATATCACCCATGGTAATTATCGCAGCACACATTGCATTTTTCACCCCTTTTATTCTATCTATATGAAGGGCACTCATTGCTCTAAAAATATTTCATGTTGCTACATAAACTCTCTCTGGTGGAAATAAAGGCCAAGGTTTAGCAAAAGGTAACTTTATCCCCTAACATTGTAATTTTCCTCTCCTGCACTCGATAATAATAATCTTTGCATTTGGTACAGCGCCTTACAATGTCAAAACATTTCAAGAGTCTTCTGTTAAGTGCAGGGACTGTATATTTGTAGCCGAGTGTTGCAGCCAACATCCCAAACTGCCATGAAGCGAATGAGCATTGTTTTCAGTTGGGGAATTGTTGGCTGGGACACGGGGAGAAATATGGGTTTATGTATGCATCAGTTGGCTCCAACATTTGCATTCTTGCACAGGAGAGAACACAATAGCAGGCAACCAAATAAGGTATAGGTTTAGGTGTCAGAGCTACAAGGAAAGACCTTAGATCCTGGGGAAATTTACAATTAAATTTCCAATTAAACAACTAACAATTAAAGGATAATCTGATGAAACTTTTCTGTATCTTAAAGGGAATCCATGACTGTTTGTGGGACACTGCTGGTCACAATTGGCTGCTGCGTTTCACCTACAAATATACAGTCAATTCACTTTACAGCATATTCTGTGAAGCGCTTTGAGACGCCTAGAAGACATGAAAAGCGCTATATCAAATGCGGGGTTCATTATTATTATTATATAATAGGCACAATGCAACACTGGGCAAGCTCAGGCCAGGATGGTGAATAGACAATTTAGTTTTAACCAGGAAAAGCATGAAGCAGACAGTCCAAAAAGGCAGATAGTATCGACGGTTTCAACAGAGAATTAGAGATATATATTGGCAGTGGGAATTGGAGCAGTGTGAGACATAGGGAGCAAACCTTTTAGAAAATGAGATCAGTTTCGCACCTTCCAGTGTCTCTATGATATTTTGAAATAATATCCCAATTTATCCAACAGAACAATGAATAAACAGTCAATACACATACAAATAATGAGGGAAAGTTTGTTCAGGTTTTCATGCATCTTTTATCTTCCTTGCCAACTTCTTCTCTCCTTGAAAGCTAGAGTTTGTCTCCTTTTCTCCAGCTATGAGGAGTCAACAACAAACAACAAACTTGCATTTATATAGCACTCTTCATGCTGTGGAGTATCCCAGAGTCTCTTCCAACTGGTCTTTACTGTACTGTACTCTGAGCCTTGACAGTGCGTGTCAGCCGACTCTGCCAATGCAGGGGATCACAACTGAGTCTTATCCTGTCCTCACCCAACTCTCACCAATCTTACAGCAAGAGAAGGCGGTCTGGCTGATGTCCCCTCCTTTATGTGAAAGGGAGGAACTTGAGGCCAACAGTTCTGCTGCCATGCCAAAGGCAGCTAACTTAGTACAAACTGGGGATAAAATCTAATACTTTCTCTGTCTGTACAGCTTAGCTACTGTAAATTCACTGAACCATCAGTGGAGCTCCCAATATCATTATGTAATCCGAAGAATGGCATGTTGAGAATTGTTATTCCAGATATTACAGGTTCTTTTAGGTAATAATAGCAATCTACAATAAAAGGAACAGTCAAGGCTGCTAGATTAAACACCAACATTCTGCAGTCATAATTACAGTATTGTATTACTATTGCAAATTCAATTATAATATTATATAAATTTCAATGAATCAAAAGATTTTCTTAACAAAAAAACGTTGCAAGAGTATAGTATGTTCTTCAGACACTGTTCTCTGGCTTTATTTAAACTAAGCAAAGCAATAGTTGGCATCTGGAGCAGTAAGGCCTGTGATGTTTTATTTAATCCACAAGTAAATTTGAAGTGCAATGCAGGACTCACCCTGACACACATATGATGCGGGCGTTTCTCCAGGGTGCACACGGGCTGTGATGAAAACAACCTTTTGTTCTGCTCCTGGACTGAGATTTGCTGTTGGAGGAAAGCGGTGGGGGGGAGAATACAAAAACAGTATTAAAAATGGAGTGAGTCACTGCCTCATTCTTATTCCTGACAGACGTTCTCCTGTCTTCTCAGTGGTTGTGTCTAATTCTCAAATTCTAAATGTGTCTTAGATTAAACGCACCAGCATTCGGTGCAAAAAGGATTATTGCTGTAAATAAGTAGGATAAATATGACAAAATAATCTTTCTTTATGTTGAATTTTTTAATCTTATTTTTCAACATTTTGCGTGAACATCAGCTGAACTCCTGGAAATCAAATCGTGTGAAACAGGATAATAATAACATTCCTTTATCACGTCATCGAGGCGTCTCAAGCACTTCACAGGATTTACAGGAAAGTGTAGTGACTGTGTATTTTGTAGGTGAGGTCATAGCAGTCAATTTGCTCATAACAATGTCCCACCATCAGCCATGAGGTAAATGATATTGGGGGGTGTTGGCCAGGAGAATCCCCCTTCCCTTTTCGAATAGTGCCATGGAATCTTTGACATCAAGACCCACGTAAGGATGTTGAACTCACTGTCTCGACAGATAATCCAATGCGCTTCATGTCTGGAGGTACTGTACCAAGAACCCATCCGCACTAATGAAAAAAAGAAGTTTTGCACAGTATCTCGGCCAACAATTCCCCATGTACAATTGGTCATTCGCATCATGACCGTTTAAGGGACATTGCAGTGCACAAATAGGCTGCAGTGCCGGCCTACAAAATACACATTGACTGCACAGTATGCAGCGCTTTGAGATGGCCTGCAAATGTGAAAGGCGTTTTATCAAATGTAAGGATTATTATTGTTATTATTATTAGTTATTTGCATCAATATTTCCAAAGCAATATTTTTGAACAAATGATACAAATGAACAAAGCCCTCAGCAAATGATGGCAGTTCTAATTAAAGTGTACAGTAATACAATTAGTAATTGTGGAAGTCTTAGACAATGATCCAACCTAGATTTATTTCTCAATAAAATGTCCATCCTGGAAAGTTGAAACAATCAGACAGACAATCTGATTTTTGTCCATTTTAAAGGTCAAGTTGCAGATGAAATATTTTTTTCCAATATGCTAGAAATGCCTAAAGGAATCACACAAACGAGAAACTACCAATAGCTATTTGGTTTCCTGTGCTGTTGTGTAACCAAACTAATGACTGGCCCACATTTGATATGCTCAGTTCTCACAACCCCTCCAAGTGCTGGGCATGGTGTGAACATAATGATTTCAGTTTTGTGCTCCCCTCTCCGTGAATAAATAAGAATTACTCTGTTACCAGATGCTATGAGATGTCATGTGTTTTTTTTTCAAAAAGCCCTTAATGCTAGTGGAGTATTTAACCTTGGAGAGAGGATAAACTGAGAATACCATGGGGCTTCTCCGCCTGCAGAGAACAAGCTTAATAACCAGACACGTAAGGTGGCTTTGTGTTGATAACTGGGAATAACAACCACAATGACTTGAGAAGAGCTACTATTTTCCTGGATGTTACATAAAGGCTGTAACTTAACTGTATATTTGTAATGGAGTGACGACCTATGGCTTCATTTATACCCATAATTTGATGTCCAACCTGCAGCATAAGCGGTGGCTCAAACAGCACACATGCTACTGGAACCCTCCTTACAGCACCTGGGAGGGATGGATTCAGGACTTTCCCCAGTGCAGTTCTAACCCACATATTACACTCAGCTGGTCTCCAGTGATCCACTCAAAGCTCTCAGCAATCTGTTCAATGGCTCGGGAACATAGAAAAACAGGAGGATGAGGCCATTCAGCCCACTGAGCCTGTTCCACCAATTAATTACAATCTGGCAGATCTTTTCATTCCAATGTCCTAATCGGAAATTGAAGCAGACCTGATTTTTGAGGTTATTGACCTTATTTAGAAGCCACCTTTCCCGGCAGTATAAATTCACCACAGCAGAACATCAGTTATTTGGAAAAAAAAGATTCCAAGCAAGCTTGTTCCAACAGTTATAAATAATAAAACTACTGCAACAAAGCTTGGAAAATTGCTGTTTAAACATTTATCAAAAGTGGTAAAGGGTTTTCCCTTTTACAACAGGAAATATTCCATATTTTATTTTGAGCAGAAAACTAAGATAAACGGAAATCAGTCACTAAAAATAATGAGAGGAAATCTGCAGTATTTGATATAATTATCTCAGTGGTTAGAGCACTTGCCTTACAAGCGATAGGACCTGGGTTCGATTCCCGGGCAGAGCAAACCTTTGAGCAAGTATCCTTATTCCACATGCCTGTATACCTAGCAGTAAGTAGGAACCCAGTTGGTAGTCAATTGGCAGATCGCTTTTTCAGTTGTAATAATCCCTTGAAAAAAAATTTGGTCACTCAAGTTACAACTGTTTGTGGGACGCTCCTGTACGCAACTGGCTGCTGCGTTTCGCTCACAAATATTCAGTCAATTCACTTTACAGCATATTCTGTGAAGCGCTTTGAGACATCTCAAAGACATGATAAGGCGCGATATCAAATGCGAGGATTATTATTATTATCATGTATCCCATGATACTGTCAATAAGATGTGCCTATCTGTGTAATACCAATAAATGATACAGAATGCACAACCCTGTTTATGCAGGATTTGTCAAATGGTTGGGATCTGATCTGAACCCCCTCTCGCGTTGGAGAATGGTCGCTCCCTGCGGCATGCAGAGTCTGGTTTATTGGGCTCGTCAGGAAAACGTTACAATGGAGCCAGGAGAGTGCAGATTCCTTGCTCTTTCCCCAGATCATGGCCTCGAATAATTCTATAATTAAAAAGCTGAAGTTAAGAAGCTCTTCAAGCAGTGAAATTCAAAAAGAAAATTCCTCCATTCTTTAAATTCAAGATGGCGGTGATCCAGAGCTCAAAAAACCTGGGGGGAAAAACCAGAGCAGTGTTCAGCTCAGGCAGTCATTAGGCAAGGAACAAAAAGGACCATTACTTCTGTTCTGGTGATAACTATCACATTACACACCACATATTCTCGCTAATTGTACTGCTATTATAATGATGGGGGATGAGGGAAAAATCAATAAATGATATTTATTGCATTGCCATAAATAAATGCAAATGCTAAATGGATGTGCAGCAATATACTCCATAAAATGTTATACCATGGGATCAGCAGCAGAGATGGACATTTTTCCAGTCTGTCACCTTATATTAATAAAAATGCAAAAAAAGAAGCAATACTGCGTCATGCTCATTTCAAGCCTCTCGCAGAGTTAATTCCAAACGGCACCCCCTTTTACAGAAATGTCCCATTGCTCACAAACCCTGCACAAATCAGCAGAAATCAAACAATGGGTGAATAACTTTAATGCAGGCAGTAAGTGGTAATTACCTCTTGTGAATAGAACAAGCTGCTTTTAAGCAACAAAAAACCTATTTGCCAGATTGATGCTTGAAGAGTTTAAAAAATGATTGAATGAAAATCACAATAAATATAAAAAGCAACAACAAAAAAAAGGACTTGATAAATAAGTTACAGGTAAGAGACATGCAAGATTACAGCAACGTGTCAGTGCATTTGCCTATTACAAATACCTGGCATTTGCAAATGTGTGTGTTTAAACTCGTCTTAAGTGCACAAGTGGAAAATATAGAATTTATTTTGATGCCCGGTGACAGAAGAAAGGCACAATGTTCAAATTATTGATGCAAAGCTTTTAAAGGTAATGATTCGGTGTGGTAAACTCAGTTCAGATACAAAAAGCTATTTCTCACAAAGCTTTCAAGCTGAGCTATAATTTCGGGTTTAACATTTTGAGTGACTGGTTGAAAAGCTGCAAAATGGATTATTTGGGTTAGAATTCTATTCAGTTTGCCTCTTCTATTCTCAGAACAGAAACTGCTGCTGTAAATACCACTGCAATTCTAGCAAATGAAATCCACCAATCCTGTACATGCTCATCTGACTTCACTTTGACAGATTTTGGAATCGTTGTTTGAAGATGCCTAAAATAAATGAGTGAACAAGGCTCAAATATACTAAAAACCACAGAGCCCAGTCCGAGGAGTAAAAGGCATGCTGCCGTGAGCAGTGACCCATCTCCTGAAGAAAAGAACACTGAGCTCCCATTTTCGTAACAATGATCATGGCCCTTTATGTGACTGTGTGGTGATGAAAACTTCAGCATTCCCCTCCAAAACACATATCAGTTGCCAAACCTGCCAAGATGAATCATATCTGCAGTAACACAGCAGATCAGATGGACAGGCATCGTTGAGCACGTGGCTATTACTGTGCTTGAGTAACACAAATGGGGAACAGTTACTTGACAGCTCATCTTACAATAAGAACATGGTACAAACAGGGAACATTTATCAGAACTCACGGAATATACATTTTTCCAATTTGACTTGAGGAATGCAATCACAGAGAGTTTACAGCATAGAAGAAAGCTATTGGACCATTGTGTCTCTTGCTAGTGCTAGCTCCACACTGGAGCTATTGACTGTAATCTCACTAGAGTATAATCTGGTGATCATCTGAAGTCAGCCTCCAGACCGTTCCAACCACTACAACAACAAAATTACATGAGTATAGCGCCTTTCACATCGGGAGGACGTCCCAAGGCGCTGGACAATCAGTGATTCGAACCCGAGCTGGGGGTTGGAATCGGAGAGGGGGAAGGAGCGTGACCGAAGGCACGGTCGAAGAGACAGGTCTTGAAGGAGGCAAGGGAAGGGGTGAGGCGGAGGGATTGCTGGATGGAGTTCCAGAGGGTGGGGGCAGAATGGCTGAAGGCCCACTCGCCAATAGTGGGGAAGGCGCGACGGGAGACGCGAAGCAGGCCGGAGTCTGCTGAGAGGAGGGAGTGAGCAGGTTGGTAGAGGGTGAGGAGGTTGCAGAGGTAGGGGGGGAGCAAGACCATGGAGGTGAGGACCAGGATCTTGAACTGCGAAAGGATATTGATTCTGACGTAGAAAAGTTAGGAAGGTGGTTATCACAAAAAACTGAAAGCAAATATTGAAATTATGTACATACCTTCCCAGAGAAAGGATCTTTACAAATTTTATTAGTATTACATAGGTAAGAACATCATACTACTTGTCTGCTTTAATATAATAAAATATAACAAAATATACAGTCAATCCACACTACATTATACTCTGTGAAGCGCTTTGAGATATTTCAATGGCGTGATCAGGTGCTAGATCAAATGCAATTGACTACTATTATTATTATTAACTTAGTCTGTGTATTCTGTGAAGTAACATTCACAGTTGCCCAATGCTGAATATTTCTAGGAGATATAATATACCGATCAAATACTCCAGTATTTTCACTATTTTATTCATCAAAATTCTTAAAATCTTTCAGATGAACAGGTTGTAGGATTCAATTTGGAATCTCAGCGTATGGTTTCCAGCTCTGAGTAAAAAGACGACAAACTATATAATCGATGAGCTAAGGGACAATAATTATAGAATCAATGAGCTTGGAGAAAGACAATTACATAATGTTGCAGCAGGGAAAATGCAATACATAACTTAATCATCGGTTAGGAAATTATTGAAAGGTTAGGTACAGAAAAGGTGTTTGGGATGGTTTTGTGTAACAAAAGTAACATAGCGGTGTGCAGCAGCAAAACTTGATGTTATTGTAGACTGGAGTCCCCGTGACTTTTTAAGTTTAAGGATAAAGAGATATTGTGAGAAAAAGCATCAGGCACATCCTTTACAATACAAGTGATTTATTCTATCCGATTTTTAGCACCACCATTGCTTTGGAGGACCAAATGAAAGATTATAATTAAAACAATAACTTTGGATTTGGGGAAAACAGGGGGAATGCAGTGGGCTAGCACAATGACCTTTCACCTCTGGAATGAATGTAACCTGGACTGATGTGATGAATGTGTCCTCTGACTACTGCTTTAAAGGGCGCTGTGTGAAATGAGTCGGCATGGTCTCAGATCAGCTCCTTATAGCAATGATCCACCTCTATTTTCACTGTAATTTGCAATCTCACTCAGAGAACCTATATCATGACGGGTGTAGAAAATGGACAAATTCACACTGGGAGCTTTACTTGGCATCTAACTGTGCACCATCTGATCTTCACACTGTTGCACTGAGTACCCGAAGTGGGAAAGCGTTCAATCAACTAGCACTATAATAATAATAATAATAATCCTTGCATTTGATATAGCGCTTTTCACGTCGGGAGGACGTCCCAAAGCGCTTCACAGAACACACTGTAAAGTGAATTGACTGTACATTTGTGGGCGAACGCGGCAGCCAATTGCGCACAGCAATGTCCCACAAACAGTCGTAGATTGAAAATGACCAATTTATTATTGTTTTTGGTTTTTGGAGGGATTATTATTAGGCTCTGTGTGGAGTAAGGAAACTTGCCCAAGGTTTCGCCCTGACCTGCCTGGAATTGAACTCAGGTCTCTCACTTGCAAAGCGAGTGCTCTAATCACTGAGCTACTATGGCCTTCACTTTGAGGAGGAACAAAATTCTCTAATTTGTGGAACTCTGTTCAGACATCAATCTCAGCTTTGATTGCATGATTCCTGATTGTTGTTGAAAGCTCCCTGATACCTGGCCGAGATCTGCATCTCAGGGGGTATCAACCTCAGCTAGGTACTTGCGAGGCTCTGTACTTATCAATCTATTGACGAGTATCGCTAATTCACACCTCCTACGCCAATATGGGCAGATGGAAGGTTTTACATTACATGATCTGGATTCTCTTCGTCAATATCTACAAGAGCAAAGGAGACAAGTCACATTGCAATAGCTGTTGCCCACATCTCTGTTTTTGAACAAAAGAAACATTGTCGTTGCAGTGCTCCTCTACAGGCTCACAGCTATATACAGCAGATATTCTGATGAAAGCCAGTATGGGTTCCAAACTAACCACAGCACAGCTGATATGATCTTCAGGCTTTGTCAAGCATAGGAGAAGGCCAAGGAGCCTAAGGCAGGTTTGTGGCAATCACTGACCTAACAAAATTGTTCAACAAAGTGACCGTGCAAGCGTTGTGGGAGATGCTGGCAAGGTCTTAGTGTCTTGCTAAGTTTACAAACATTGCCAAAGGGCTCCCAATCATGGTACGTTATTCAAAGTAATCTTAGATGGAGACGGCCCTGAACCTTTCACACTGGAGGGAAATAAGGAATTATGATTTTCGTTGAGTCACACGGGGACCTTCAAAGGAGTTACCATTTGTTGTGCAGCTCAGGTTGGTAACCGACACGTGACTTAGTCGTGCAATGGTTAGTCGTGCAATGAAGGTAAAGAGTTTCTACTTGAACAATAATTAGACAATTAGACAAACTCGGGCTCTTCAGTCTTGAGAAAAGATATCTCGGGGGGAACCTCATATAGGTGTATAACATTTTAAATGGGATTGAAAAAGTAAACTCAGATCAATACTTTAGGATGCATCAAGACAGTAATAAAGAATAAGAGAACGTAGGTTTAGAGTTGTAAAGGGCAATTTCAGGACAGATTCTTTACGCAGAGAGCAATTAACAACTGAACACATTGCCAGGACAGGTGGTAGAGGCCAGGATACGAGTCATTTAAAAACGTTGATGCCGTGACGAGGGAATAGGTGGGCAGGTGTTCTGGAGAGATGAGAGCGGATGGGTCGAAGGGCTTTCTTAATCCAGACCAATCTTGTGATCTTGTAATAATATGGTTTGAAATTGTGAATAGTTAAATATGATACCACATGAAGATTAAGATCAAAATCTAAAAATGCATAATTTATTTCTATTACTTAAGAAAACAAATCCAGTCCGATCATCAAGGTTAGAAATGTTACTGCATATAATTTTCTAATCTCCAACTATTTATTTGCATTAGCATAGCTTTCTGTGTTTTTTTTTGCACTGTACAAATGTCAATATTCTGGCCTTAAGAAACTTCCATCAATGACTTTGAATCTTACTTGCTACAATTATCTGGGTTCCCATTTTATTTTGAAGTCCCTTAACAATACATTGCAAAGCAGTATTTTTCTGCCAAGTATTGATTATCGACTGAAACAAATTGCAGCTCTCTGCAGATTGCATGTTGTAATCATAGAACCAGAGGGATTTACATTACTTAGACTAATTCAGCAGTGACATTTCAAACCTTCCCCCAATCTCGAAGAGCTCCTGGGCAACCCTTAACAAGCGTCATTGTGTTAATAACTCTGCTTTATCGGGTATTAGTTCATTTGATCTTTCCTTAAAAAACACACAAAGAAAAACGCAGTAGCATGGCTACTTGTGTAACACCAAATTTTACCAGTTAACTTAAATACAATGTTTAATAAAAACTACAGGAAAAAGACGACATACTGCCTATCTGGGGGTTACTAGACAGATGCTTCTGCTACACTGCAGAAAATGGCAGCTTTACCACATACTCGGAAATACACCATTACCCAAGTAATAGGGCTCAAATGTGCTTTTGACATTTGATAAAATTGCTATTTGCTGTAGTTAAGTTCGAGTTATTTCATTAGGCAACCAAGTAAATACAGTAGAAATGGTATTTTGTGTTGTGTGTTCCAGGTGACACTTTAATTGCACGCACACACACCGAGTTTCATTGTAAATTTGTTTGGAAAGTGCAAACCACCTTTCCGAAGTGAGTCATGAAAGCGAGCTAGGCTTGCCTGTATTCTACGCATGTTTATGACCTTTACCAATCTGTGTTTTATTTGTGTGCTGCACACACCGTCATGTGGGCTGGTGCATTCACTGACTCTCTGCAGGAAGTGTGCTGCACATTCACAGAACCCATTCCCCATATGTCACTATTAGTCCCAGCACAATCTGTTCATGGTCCGATTTCTTGCAGAACCAATAACATTCGCCAGATCTAGCTAATTAAAAATCTTCCCATATCGTTTGACATATGCTGACGAGAAGTACATGCAAATTATATTGACAACAATACACCTCTCAAGAAGTATGAAGCTATTTTAAGTATATTACGAAGCAAAATGAATAATAAAAATAAAATGCAAAAATTCATATTGTACTGAGGCTCATGTAAATACATTCTATTTTAATTATATGTATTTATGAAGAAGTCAAGAGTGAAAATTGAGATTATGGAAAATGCAATACAATTTCTGTTAGTTTTACAAACAATTCAGTTTACCCCAAATATTATAATTTTTTTAAACAAAAAAACACAGAAACAGAAAAACTACAAGATTGATTTTATTTGCAATTGATAAGGAAGAGACTTTAAAATAAAATAGGGTTAAAATAAAGTCTCTTCCTTATCAGTTGCAAATAAAATTAGAAGTCAGCATGTTTCTCGCAGTCAATTTTCAATGATGTTGTGTCTGTTAATCCAATATCATCTCTTGTTTGGTGCCTTTTGATTATTTGTAACCACATATCCGCTTCTTTCCCTCCTCATCCCAGAAATAACTTTTAATAATAATCTCAATAAACTCCTGTTGCTTTTATGAATGATAGTATGGCCTTTATTAGTTCAGTTTCCATATTTGTGCAGCGGACCCACACTGAATATCTTATTGCAGCCCACAGTTATGCAGAACCTGTTCATACAAGGTTACATCCCATATATACTTAACATAGGGAAGTCTTGGATGGAGTTTTGGTATTCCTCCAAATAAACGAAATGTACCTTCTGTCTGAAAAATAACAATCCAGTGAGTCAATTCTGCTCGCTTGGTACAGTGAACCTGATACAAAGAAGAACTCTTCTGGGGCTTGTACTGATATGGCGTATGATACTGATTGGGTCTCGTTTTGTATCGTGTAAATCTCTTATTTATGCAGAAGCACAAATTACAAGATTTCTTCCCCCCGCCCACCCTCAATTTCATCTGGCCCACCCGATCCCTCCATAAACTGTAAATATTATGTTATGTTTCTGGAAACATAACAAAAATAGCTTTTTCGGTATGTGCACGTTTATCAAGTAGAACATCCTACTCAGAACTCAGCAGCCAAAACATTAGACCCCCCCGACCTACAACACACTAAGTGGAATTGATGTAATTGAGATTGCTTTTCGTTTCTATTTGCCTATTAGTAGTGAATTTGCTAACATGTGAACATATTCACACCAAAGGAAACACTACAAAAAACACTATATGGCACTAATTTTATTATCTTGGTCATCAGTGACAATAGCAAACTGCTCAGTGAATGTGCTTCTTCTTACTTCCTGTTTTCGCTCTACTGCAGTGGGACAAACTAAATAAAACATTTTACGACACATTTTACAAACTCAAGTGAACTGAAAGTATGTCACGATTAGTGAATTTTTTCAGAAATACACGACAAGCTCTACACTTTACAGTAAACCCTATGAAATGCATTGAAACATCCTCAGGACATGAAAGGGGCTATGCCAAATGCAAAGATTATTTTTTATTATTCTTTAATTTCAAGACGTTAACATCTGTATTCCTTTTGCAAAGCTTTCCCCCTCCCTTATTCTTCCAGTTACTATACCACACATATATCTTGGCTCAAAATGTAGGTAGGCAATCTGCTTCCAAGCCTGTATTCTGGCTGTTTGGAGGTACGTTCAAGCAGACAGCAGACTGCTTTCCTTTCTCTGCCTGTTCCCTGCCACCTCAAACCATAGAACTGAGATAGAGAACTCATTTCATGGGAAGTCACGGATGCAAAGAACCAAAGATGGGATGATGACCTATTCATAGAGATATGCATCACCATGGGAATGAAACAGGTCAACATCTTTCGCTTCTGTTTAACACAGCTGTAGCCACCACGAAAAAAGCCATTTGACTGCTGCTGCTCAGGACACTGGCCTAACTCCAAAACAACGGCAGCGGTCAGAGTCAGAGGCTGACCTTGGTCCAATGTATTGGGCTGAAATTGGGGGGGAATGAGAGAGAGATTTAGACCAAAACACTTGAACCCACAATTTTTGTCAATGTGATAATTACTACACATTGTCCTTGTTCACTCCAAATAATGTGAAGCAACAGTGGTATGTGGGTTGGAGAAATACTTTGTTTCCCAGCATAAACACAATGGGTTGGACATGTATTGATAGGTGAAAATTCTCCCCAATACACTCCAATAAGAAAGTAATTATTCTGTTATTGAACATTAACAAAATACATCAACATTTTTAGACTTATTGGCTGCAATATAACATTTCATATCTACGCTCAGATATTTGAATCAATCATTATTGAATTAACAAGCCAAGCTAAGCATTCAATTTAACCCGAGGAAAGCTAAAGTTTGCATGCCGATGACCTTTTCTGTCATCACCACTGCCCTGTTCGATATCCATATCTTTTTATAAGCACGACAACCACGCAAAACCTAAGGAGTGCTTAAATACAGACACAGTGGAATAGACATACTGTTGGCCTCAATTAAACAACACACATATCCAGAGACTGTCAGTCTGAAGACTGAGCATCCACTTTTAATTAAAGAGGATAAGTTTAGCAGAGAATGCCACACCAGCAACTGTCAGTATACATGATTAATTTGTGTTAAAATACCCAACAATGTCTTGTACGAGCAGACAGCTGGTGCCACATATTTACAGAAGACTTGTTATTTTTTTTCTGTTCAGATCTGCAGTCACTAACCATGACCTTGGAATGCATTCTGTACTTCAGTAATTAAAACACAACATTTCCTCTTGAATATTTCTATCTATTTAGTCTAACCAGTTATGATAAGGTTCAATACAATGCCTTCTTCATGCCTTATAATAATATAATTACTAACAAAAAGTAATTTATGAAGTGGAATTCAGGCAGTGCTGAGACCCATAATGTTATTATCAATTTATAGTTATAAAGCTTTAATCTTTGGGGGTCCTTTGCTTCGTGTATCTAACGCTCTTATGTCATTGCACCCCCAAGAGGTCTGGCTCTCATACTGTGAGACTGCCAGGTATGAAGCCACCTCGTTGCTGTCAGTAAAGAGGGAAGATGGGGCTTATTTTTCTGACCCACAACCAGGGTTGAAATGTTTATTGGCATTGTCTGTACTTGGGAAGAAATCACCAGATTTACTTTATTTTTGTGGCATTTCAGAGGGTCCAGAATTCGGTAAATTCTTAAATACAGCTCACATTCTGAAGCAGGTTTTCTGTATGTTCTTTTGACACTGAATTCAATAATTAAAGTTGAGAGCTCGAACATTTTAACGTTGATTGTTAATGTGATTAAACAGCCGGTCACATGATCAACTCGACCACACCATCAACCTATACTGTCAAGTGTATATTTTGTGCGCGATGTTATTGCAGCAAAGGTGGTGGTGGCATATGGTTGCTATTTTAAACTCCTTGTTGCTCTCTATTTTTACACAGAAGTTTCTAACTTCTAAAAGTCAGCTGTCGCTGCCACAGTGACCTTTTAATTGTCCAATTAACCTTTTGTTTAGCTTTACAATTGGGAATTTTGTATGGAAACAAAATAAGAGTCCGACATGTACTGAGTGCGGAAAAAGAGAATCAACAAATACATCTGGAAAATGGTACATCCTTTGGAATAGAAAATAACAGCACAAGTTCCAAATACCCCAGTCGAGTGTAGCTGTGGTCGAGGTTATTAAAGTAAACTAAAACATCACAATGCTGCCAGACTACTCTCAGCAAAACACAACGGTTTTATTCGCCCCAGTATTAATCACCAGAATGGGAAAATGTAACTGGTTCCAAATTCTATTTCTGTGATGCCTAATATTTTATTCCACTGTTATAAGGTGCACATTATAAACATTTGGGGATACAATTAGCGGCACATATAATTAGGCCATATGGCAGAACAATGCATCAAGTTAACAGACCACATAGTTCAGCCCAAACTCATTGATTTACCTTCTGTCTGTGATTCTCGAATCCCCCTGAACACCATTGAGTCATTTGTTCTCTTGAGGCCCTTGCCTTTGGTTTTGAATGGAAAAAGAGCAGATTGAGTGTAAAATATGTAACGGTTCCATCCATTTTAACACAATCCTCCCTACGTTACAATATGTTTTTGAATCAGTTTATTTTTTCTGATGTCTCCAACCACAAGAACATAATGGATGTACAGTCCAGATTCAGAAGCATATTAAATACATTGCCCAACTTTGCTGGTATAAATGTTTTTGTGTTGTTTGTCTTGGTGGGATCAGTTCCTGGAATGAAACTTTTTCAAAGAAACTTTTTGACCCAGTATCTCTATCAAGCACTACACAGTTATATATAACTAGAATCAGATAGACCCTGTCCCACACATCCTGGATGTCAGGTGAGATCTCTCCACGGGGCTGCTGGCAGGTATACACGCTCACACCTCGCACTTCCTATTTCAAATGTGAAAATTGCACACGAGATTGACAGGGTTTCATCTATGGCATTGCCCTGTCAATCACTAGTCTTTTACCTTTTCACATCCAGACTGTCAGGCTAGTTTTGAGTCTATGAAAATGATATATTATATGTATATATACATCTATACAAAAAAGTTGCTCTAATCTCCCAAAATGTCCAGTGGGACCTGGAAGAAATAAGCCGCAACATAAATAAGATGTTTAACTAACAGTAAGAAAGATAAAAAACAAATTTGGAATAGTCAGAAAATAGAGAAACAAAATAGGAAACCAAAGATATTTAACAACATAAAAGAGGAGGTAAAAAGGTTAGTTTAATAATTAAGAATAATCTTACAAAATAGTTCATTATTTTGTGTAAACAAATGCTCCGTGGTTTCACTCCTAAATGGCCTAGATGTATTATTAATAATCTTGCATTTGATATAGCGCTTTTCACATCTTCTACTCATCTCAAAGCGCTTCACAGAATATACTGTAAAGAGAATTGATTGCATATTGTGTAGGCAAAACATGGCATCCAATTGTGAACAGCAGCATCCCACAAACAGTTGAGTGATCACATTTTTTTTTTTGAGGGATTATTATCACTGAAAAAGCGATCGGCCAATCGTCTAGCCCGGTTTCCTACTTACTGCTGATAAACAGAGGCGTGTGGAGTAAGGAAACTTGCCCAAGTTTTCGCCCTACCGGGAATAGAACCCAGATTTCTCGCTTGCGAGCCGAGTGCTCTAACCATTGAGCTACAGGACTCCACATAATATGATTATTATTATCATAATCTTACCCATTATAACCTATATATACCCAACAAAAGTTCTGAGTGCCTTGAAGATTTTTAAAATATACATATAGATTTATTTTAATTAAAGGGCTTGTTGTACCCATTATATCCAGTGATTACAGGCTTGTACTCATTGCTGAAATTGTTTGCATTCCTTCGGGCTGAGATCCACATTTTATCGCCATCCTTTATTGTGCATGGCCTTATCCCTGATAGCTGAATTGGTAGAATGATGCAGTGAAGATAATGCAACACAACAGAAATCAGCAAATCACAAACTAAAGTTACTTTGTTCTGGAGAATAAACAATTTGGATAATGATCTGACAAAAATGTGTATGCTAGGGCTCTATAGTTTAGATCAGCTGGAGTTGTGTAAGTGTTAACAGAATGTCACAATTGCAGTTCTCTTGTCTTTTTTACAGTCAGGTTCTTTTACATCCCTCCTCTTGTCAGAAAGTCTGTGATGTAAAGCACTTGTAGGCAGTTCCCTCTCAGTGTCAGGAAATGCTGCAGATAACATACCTATTAAGTGATGGCAGCGACTGCTGACACCTTTTTAAATAGCTCTTGGCACAAAGACAGCACAAGAAATGACAAGTAACGCACCTGTTTCCCTAGAAAACAAGCAGCAAAGCTGACAAAAACCTCAGTGAGTGACAGCTGAGGGATCTCAGGATAGTGAGGTAAATGGAGCACCATCACAGGAAATCACAGCCCTGTTACTCGCTGCTCTGGCAGCTCCCATGTATTGTATGAATTCATATCTGTCATGTCATTTTTAACGGACGGTTGTGCACACAGTGGGATCTTCATCATATGGTAATTAGCCCCTAAAAGTACAGAAACAAGTTGATGCTTCAAACACATCGTTGATCCCCTGGTCTCTCCGATGGAGATGAGCACATGTTTTGAGCCAAGATGGAGCAAAATCAATGAACCACTACTTGCCAGTTGATTGATAATACCATTTTTTTTGCATTGCATTTAATGACACTTCACTTTATAGATTCCCTTGGATGTTGATAGCCCAATATGGAAAGAATATTTACCAAAGAATGAGTGGCAGACAGATTTTTCCCTCTAATGTTATCTCAAAGTAATTTTCTGCCTGACACTATTTCACCAAATTGCTGAGGTGTTGCTGTAGATTTCAAGATATATATAAAATATACCCTGTGTGTATCAGGCATTTGGTTTGAGTTACATCTATTCTGTTTGCAGTTTTTAGAGCACCAATCAAAATGGGTTTGAAGCAGGCTAGTGAGCTTCCCACCAATAATGCTGCACTTCTCAGATGAATAGCATGGTTTGCAATTTTAATAATGGATTTGATTACTCAGATTTGCATTAGTTGCACATTTTTGGGAATAATAATAGTTAAATTATTTCTTTGAAGCCTTATAGAAAGCTACAGCATGAAATTTGCAGACAATAGTAATTTTTACAAATAAACACATAGTTGGCTCTCCAGATAGGCTAGCTCAGGTGCAAATCGTTGCCAGTCCAACGCTTTGGGACATCCTCCCGTCGTGAAAGGCGCTATACAAATGTAATTTGTTACGGGTTGTTGTTTACCCAATGAGAGGCTAAGTCACACTGCTGAGGGCTTCATTTTGCAATGCCTGGTCAGTGATGTCAGGCAGGATGAGGAAGTGGGCTAAAGAATAGTCCCAGATCAGATCCCAGATTAACTTCACTGAACTCTGTTGGTGGGGAGACATTTCACCTGGGTCTAGATTAACTTTATTTTCATGAAAGGCGCTATATCAAATGTAAGCATTATTACTATTATCAACACCTTCAGTGAGAACAGGATTGATCTCAGCTGCGAAATTCCCTAACAGTTAAACAGTGTGCCGGCATTTCAAAGCTTAATAAATGAATCCTGACCAGTTGAGCTGAGTATCACAGGATAAGTCCACGCTCAGAACCTTCAAGGAGCCCCTGCCTTCAGGAGGTAAGAGGAACGGGAGAAAAATTGGTGAAATAAAGCACAAATTCCACATTTGAATTGAAGGATATTATCAGAGGATTTAACCTGCTATGGTGGGTTGTAGAAACACAGTGGCCATTCAGCCCCTCGAGCCTGTTCTACCATTTTATAAGATCGTGGCTGATTTGTACTTGAAGTCCAGTTATCCACCCTTGCCCGATATCCCTTAATACCCTCACCTAACAAATAGCTATCTAACTCAGTTTTGAAAATGTGAATGGATCCAGCCATAATCCACGGCCTTTTGGGGGTAAGTAAAACCATTTCCTCCATGCTTAGTTAGCACGCACACTGCTTTACCATTTATATAAAAGCTACTGATAACTGCTATGAAAATAAATAGAAAATGTTGATTAAAATAATAATATTCCTTGCATTTGATATGGACCTTATCACATCTTCGAAATGTCTCAAAGCGCTTCAAAGAATATATGTAAAGTGAATTGGCTGTAATATTTTGTGGGTGAAACGCGGCAGCCAATTGTGCACAGCAGTGTCCCACAAACAGTCATGGATTGAGTGACCAAATTAATATATTTTTTGAAGGGATTATTACCCCCGGAAAAGCTATCCACCAATCAAGTAAGAACCATGCTCCTACCTACTGCGAGGTAAACAGAGGCGTGTAGAGTAAAGAAGCTTGTCTAAAGTTTTGCTCTGACCGGGAATCGAATCCCAGTCCTCTCTCTCTTGCGAGGCGAGTGCTCTAACCACTGAGCTACAGGACTCCACAAGATGTGATAAACCCATGCCCCAAAATTTGCCATAAAATTTAAAAATAAAACTTTTTTGTAATCTATAATTAAATGCTAGATACAGAACACAACAAATAATCTATCTCGTCCCTTTACTGTAAACCTCAAGAACAAGAGTTAACTTATTTTCCTTTCAGTAACTTTTAAATATCAGTTTTGTTTGCTCAGAAACCTTATTTCTAAACACACCCTCATAAATGATCAGTATCTTGCACTCTGTGTTTGTTAATATTACCTTGAACAAGCCTTTAAATTTTTTCAGAGATATCATTTGATTCATTTTTAAATGCCAAACATCTAAAAAAAACTAATTGTTTGCTAATCAACCAATGAAATCCCACAGTGAGTATGAGACCACTTCAATAAAAAAGCTTTTTAACCTTTTGCAATTTAACCACTAAGTTGACTTCAGCACCAGCTTTAACTTCCAACAATTCTTTCCCAGTTGAAAGATTTCACTCAACCTGTATCTAAAGCCTCGGTACTCTGTTCACAAATCTGTTCACAAAACCAAGCAAGGAAATTAATTAAAATAAGCAATAATAAATTCATGCTCCCCAGGTAATATTTCTCCTCATATTTCAGAATAAGTCTGTTCGCCTGCCAAAGACATGACCACTGCACTTTACTGTAAATCCAGTTTTGAGACGTCCTGTTGACGTGCAAGGCATTATATCAAATGCAAGTACTATTCTTAATATTTATTTCGCAGATTTGAGCTAAATTTTAATGAAGGAGTACAGAACACTCAACATCTAAGTCAGATACACTGTAGTGGTATGAATTGCAATGTGAGCCAGAAAATAAATAAGAGGGGATAGGAGGGAAGGTGACAATTGCTATGCTTTTGCCATTATCAGCTATTTTATCAACCTTCATTGGAAGAGCTAATACACCCCTCATGGGACAAGGTACACAGAGGACGGCCTGAAATGTGTTCTTCTGATCACCGTGGTTAAACAGCCATCTGTCCAAAGCATTTTTTAGTTATGACCAAGATGTTTCTAATTTAATATATTATATCCGGCTAAATGAGGCAGAATTCTGCTCTAACCTGGCCGTGGGCAGCTGGTAATATAAACAAACACACATTGCACCTGGAGCAAATAGCTTGTGATCACCATTTTAAACTTGTTCCTTCCACTGCATTCAGAATGCTCAAAGCACGCGTGATGGCTGGGTTTAGGGTATCAGCATTGCCCACACTCACAATCAGCCGTTTTAAAAAAATACTTTGGCTGCTTTCAAAAGGTGACCATGTTACAGATCTCAGTGGGCTCACCTCCACTTAGTTTCAGTTATTACAGTATGTTGCCTGATACATCTTTACTGCATGTATGATAAGCAAATAAATACAAGGAAGGGAGCTGGCTAACAACAGTAAGTGAGATATTAGTAGTATTGGTGGAACAACAGGCCACTATAACTCATGAAACTACTTGCCCCTTTATTATTATAGTCAGACACTATAAAACTGTTACGTTCTATCTCCTTTGCATAAAATAATTTGCCTTCAATTGCATCAACAGAAAATCATTTCTTTTTTCTTCTTCCCTACTGATATGTCAAGGGTTAACATCCCAGCTGTTGTTACACCTTTTTATATATACAGTACTTGTATTCTCTGTACTGCCAGCATTAAGATACTCATTTGACCTCTATTTCTATGAATGTTATACATAATAAAGCTATACATCACTTTAAGATACAGTTACCACCCTGGAATCCTGACTGGGGCAGGGATTGCAGATAACATGTCACTATGATTGACAGACACGTAAACATTTACAACATGCACTATAAACATTATTGATATATTCTAAACTCAATACAGGCAAAATGAAAGGCAAATTTGATGGCTTGTGGGGCTGTGATGGGAATACATTTCAGAGTGTGGTTATAGATTTAACCCAATGTTACCAGCACATCTGCGGCCTCACAGAGAGATGTGTAAACAAGAGCAGTGAGATTGCTGATGACGAAATCCATCACCTCTAAAAGGGAAAGACTTTTCCTGATGGCAATTCTTTTCATTTAAAAAATAGCAAAATCCCAATGATTTTAAATTAATAGGATAATGTGATCACAGATTCGATCTATCTCTATTCTCTCCTCTAGTGAGGTACAAGCACCACAATGGTACTTGATCCACTTAAGATGTTGCTCCTCATGATATGCGATCAGACTGTAAATTGATGGGAACATGTGTCAGTTCTTCACTTTCGTCCGCCTACAATTGAAAATACTTGGCATATGAAAATAGGTCAGGCAGCATCTATGGAGAAAAGTGACTTTTCAGGTTCACGACCCTTCATCAGAACTAATAGCAAAGTCTGTTCTGACGAAGGGTCATGGACCCCAAACATTGACTCACTTTCCTTTCTCCATAGATGCTGCCTGACCTGCTGAGTGTCCCCAGCCACTTCTGTTTTTTCTTTTCAGATTTTCAGCATCTGCAGTATTTTGTATTTTGTTAGCAATAACAATGACAAGCTATGTGTGGTTTTAGCTGGTTAGAGTCCAGCAGTTACCCCAACCACACTCCGGGGTCCCCAAGCCTCGGCTCTTGCCAACCTGCGTCTAATACTTTCTGGAATTAGGTAAACAGATACGTCCCTCCAGGGGGAGAGAGAGAGAGCATTCCATTCCAACAATCTATCTCTGGGATTTTCATGTGTAGGTGGGATGCATGGAAATCTCAGCTTGGTTTGAAGACACTTTCCACATGTTTCAGACTGACCAAAAAAATGGGAAATGCTTTGCTGAGAGCCCAATGGGTTTCTAGACCATGTAGTGCAGCACTGAGCTATACCGTGAAGCTCCGAGGTTGGATTGCCTGCCCATCTAGTACAGTAGCTGATCAGTTGTGGCAAGACAACAATGGCATCACAACAAGCTTTAGCATCTCAGTGCTGGGGATGGGAAAAAATAATCTTGAGTTCCCACTCATGATTGTTCCCTTATGACGCCTGCTGGAAAATGTACACGGTAGGCGCTGGGTAAGAACAGGGTCATGCTGTGTTGTGTCCCAGCACTTTGGGATGTCCTCTCGACGTGAGAGGCGCTCTATAAATGTAATTTTGTTGTTGTTGTGATGCCCTCTGGCAAATAACCACTTGACATTCACCAGAATGACTCAGGTAAAGATTAGCATAAGGAATGGACGCTGAGGAGCAGACCTGCTGGGGTCTGGCTGAAACCCAGTTGAAGTATAGACTTCAAAACAAACTTCGAAAATAGTGAAAGAAAATTCAGTGAAATAGTGGAAGATTTTGGAGAAACAATAGGAGGGGATTTTTTTTTAAAAAGTGACTTTGCATCATTTAGGTTTGAACTTGTAGGACCTACAACTTGTAGGACAAGGGCAAACAGAAAAAATATCAAATGCAATTATTGAAAAGATTGAGATCTGAACCATGCACATAA
Source organism: Callorhinchus milii (assembly GCF_018977255.1). Lineage (NCBI taxonomy): Eukaryota > Metazoa > Chordata > Chondrichthyes > Chimaeriformes > Callorhinchidae > Callorhinchus > Callorhinchus milii. Next base: position 566,061 of record NW_024704746.1, on the reverse strand, counting down.
TCTGAGCCCATATCTGCACAGATAGAACAAGAACACCGTTCTTTGCCTATAATATCGCAGAATGGATTAATACATTCAAACTGGGCTTGCAGAGGTGAAAGGAGGGCATACTAAACCACTGGCCCATACAATCCACCAAATAAATATTAATGATACAGTTAAAATGTGTGTGATGTGATTGTGCGATGTGGTTTTTGTGTCAGCACGGCTGAAGAGGAAATAATTTAACAATCCTGACAATTTTACCCGTCAAACGAAGGAAGAGCAAAAACAAACTACAGAGCCATTCGGCACACTGAACCACCAAAACGTGTCACTATAAAGTTGTATTCTTTAATGGTTGAGCCGAGTAGAAAAGAAAACAAGACTATTCAGGAATTGATAAACCCAAACTTGCATTTTAAAAGCCTGTATTTGTAAACCAATTTCAAATCATTACAAAGGATACTGAATCTGCAGGTTACAACAACAGCTTGCATTTGTACAGGAGTTGCACATTGAGCTCGGGCCAAGGGACAGGGGAATATATAGAATTTTACAGAAACAGATATTCAGCCCAAGTTGTTCATGATGATGATTATATTCCACCTTCTGTCACCCTCTCCCACACCTTCTACTCCCTTTTCCCTCATGTATGCACACTAGAATTAGGAAATGAAAACGGTTATTCTACTAGTTCGGTATTAATATTTTGGAAATGAACTATTTTGATGGGAAATTCATTCATTTCAGATATTTGCTGGAGGGAAAGTGATGTCTTTGTCTTATGTTTGAATGCTTTCTTCTATTGTGTGCTAAATATAAATACTTCCATTACTTCTTGCTGGTGGTGTTATCTTTTTTTAAAAAAAGAACTGATAACCTTGTGTTATCAATACCACCTGCAAAACAAATGACAAATTGACTACCAGAGAGAAAGGATGTACAATCTGCAGTTTTCAATTTAGAAATGATGCATTATTTACGCCGGCATTATTCCACTCAATTTAAGTTAGGGCTTTAGTCTTAATTTCAACATAATCAAAGACAATGAATATTTAATTAGCAGCGCTTCCAGAAATTTTGTTATATTATTAGCATAATGTGCTTTGAGTCTCGGCAGCAACTGAAAACATTTTATGGTAGATAAATAACTGTTTTAAATCTATATCCTGGGTGTACAAACAGAAGTAATATTATAACAAGATGATCATTGTTAAAGGACTGAACATCAAAGAGGGCAGTTTCAGTGATCTTTATCGGAAAGGTGTCATAATAAGCTTGCATTTTGACTTGTGGCCATCAAAAAAATACTAATCCGATGCTATTGAATAACCTGTGACAAGAGATGTTATTTTTTTTTGAAAAAGTCTGTTTCAATTGCTTCTATGATGCAGAGAGCTGTGTTATTGATGAGTAAAAGTTTCTGTGAGCAATATTGCAATTTGGAATTAACCTTCTCTTCCGAATTAATATATGCCCTATTAATTAGCAAGTAATAAGTAAATAAAAAAAGATTTCACTAGAATTGTTATCAGTACGTATAATAAAATAATATATACTTATAACAACAATTGTAATTAAACCAAAATCCAAGATGATTTTAAAAAGGGCTTTCTCATTGTTGTATCTGTGCCGAGGCTGTATCAATAAAAGAGCAATGATAGAAATGCTGGATTTAAATTAAAGGATTTAAATTGTTCCAGAAATAACGCTCCATTTATACTCTTACCAGGAGAGTGATGAGGAGCAGGGAAGCCAGATTTATACTTCCTTTAAAATCTCATGGTTCAGAAACACTCTGGACTTGTGCTAACCAACAGCAAAAGGTTTTTAATGTTTTTTTAATGTTAAAAAAGAAACTTATCACCCAACCCAAGAATGTTTAAAGGAGTGTATTTGAATGGAGATCAAATAGATTTCTAGCATCTGCATTTATACTGCAGCAGTGCAAATACATTTTGTGACAAAATTGAGGTGGCTTCGGCATGCCTGAATCAATTTATGATTACATGTGTGTCTCAACCTCAATTTATACTGTGCTTAATTGCACTAAACTGATGTGCAAGCTGCAGTAAACTGGGCTGTAGATTGACAGAAAAATAACTTACTCAGGGATGTAGGGATTTCTCATCTTGCATGATATAAATATTATGCATGAGTGACTGAGCTTCAGATATGTCAAATACAGCAATTCCATATGAGAGTTATAGTCATCTCATGAAAATAAATATTCATCTTGGACGATGGTTAATCACTCAGCTTTTGATTATATCAAGTTTGCAATACTTTCAAAGATTCGGTTTACTGTTCATTTTAAATCAGTTTCACAGAACATCCTCCTAACTGCTCAGAGAGCTGCCTCTCTCCTCCCCTCTCACTACTTTCACTATTCGGAAGGAAATCACAAGCATAATCTAAAACTGTGGTCAGCTTAGCTGATGAAATTCACACAAAATCTTACCACTTCTTGCCTTACATTAACCATGACTCAATGCGCCACAGCTACTGTGGAAAGGTTTTAGCTTGGTCAGTCAATTGGAATGTAAAATACTTAAATAAATGTTGAATTAATCATTCCCCACTCCACTAATATTATAATAATAATAATAATCCTTGCATTTGATAAAGCGCTTTTCACGTCTTCTCGACTTCTCAAAGTGCTTCACAGAATATACTGTAAAGTGAATTGACTGTATATTTGTGGGCGAACGCGGCAGCCAATTGCGCACAGCAATGTCTCACAAACAGTCGTGGATTGAAGTGACCAATTTATTATTGTTTTGTTTTGGAGGGATTATTATCAGGTGTGTAGAGTAAGGAAACTTGCCCAAGGTTTCGCGCTGCCTGGAATTGAACCCAGATGTATCGAGTGCTCTAACCACTGAGCTACAGGACTCCACGATGTGCAATGTACAGCACTTCAATAATGTACAGCTGCCAGAAACAAGTTAATAGTTTTGAAATGTTGTCCGACATTACATTTGAAAATACAATTTAATTTTTTCAGCCTATGTTGTATTCCAAAACTAAAGCTTCATAGCAATGGTGTGTGTGACTCGCTGCCGAATTAAGCTGTGTCTGGAGATCACACTGAGCCATTTATTATAGTTGTCATTTGGCCAAGTCGGGGTGAACCTCAGTTGTGGGGACCGAGGGACAAGTGAAAAACTATTCTCAGTCCCACAGCTGAATAATTACAACCTTATCCTTGTGAAAATATGATTTATAGTTTCACACGTGTGGTAGAAAATGAATGATGATGCTAGTTTGGGGAACATTTTCCCAGTAGTTTCTCATTCTGACGAGGTCTATCTAACATTATTTCAGAGCTTGCTTTGTGAATGAATTAAAATGCAAGGAAACAAATTATTAGTGTCATATTGTACCAATATAGGATTTAAAATGCAGAAACTTTTAAGAGTTATATGTATCTGGCGATCAATCCCCAAGACCCCTCCCCCCGGCTCGGCCCCGGGATTCCTTACTGTGAAGCGCTCTGAGACTCCGTCCGGTGTGGAGGGCGCTATATAAATCCAAGTTGTTGTTGTCGTTTATGGCTGTTTGTGGGACACTGGTGCATGCAAATTGGCTGCCGTATGTGACTACAAATACACAGTTGCAACACTACAGTAAATCTTGTGAAGCTCTCAATGTGAAAGGCATTATATTAAATGCAAGGAATATTATTGTCATTTAATTCTTTGTTTCTCAAAACAAAGGAACAAAAGCTTGAGTCATTTAGTTCCAAGGTTACTATTAAACATTACATTATTTACTTTCGATTTTGTTTATCTATTTCTGCACAAAAAACACTCGTGCAAGCTAGTTGCAGGACATATGTACATAAATTGCGCTGTCAAAGATGATATTGAAGTATTAATGATGTATGTCAAAAGCATTGATGTATAATAACTCTGGGATCATTTGTAAACATATCAGGACACTCTGACAAAACTTTCAACAAATTCTGCTGATATTTTGAGATTCTTTGACAGACAGGGAACGATTGATGAGTTTATATCAAGTCAATTTCTGTTGAAATATGCTAATGTGATATTGCTTTAGTTTTGCACATTATTGGATAGCATACAAACTCTGTAAAGATTTATGAGTTTTGCAAAGCTGTCCTCATCTCCTTCAATTATAAACTTTGTCGGAAAAGTTACAAAGAAACTGTAAACCTTGACATGTCTCAATTAAAAGCTATAAATTTAAATTGTTTGCCTCCAAAATACAGTCACCACTCTTTACAGTAAATCCTGTGAAGCACTTTGTGACATACTCCTGACATGAAAGGCACTATATCTAATACAAGGATTATTTGTATCAGGTCTCTCGCTTTGCAAGCAAGAGACCTGAGTTCAATTCCAGACAGGGCGAAACCTTGGGCAAGTTTCCTGACTACACACAGAGCCTAATAATAGTCCCTCCAAAACCAAAAACAATAATAAATTGGTCATTTTCAATCTACGACTGTTTGTGGGACATTGCTGTGTGCAATTGGCTGCTGCGTTCGCCCACAAATATACAGTCAATTCACTTTACAGTGTGTTCTGGTGAAGCGCTTTGGGACGTCCTCCCGATGTGAAAAGCGCTCTATCAAATGCAAGGATTATTATTATTATTATTATTATTAATTATCACTGTTGATATTATTAGTAGTACCATTATTAATCAGAAGAAATAGCTTCAATCTGTGAAGTATCTCATTCTGGGGAGTGAGATAGCCCTTTCAAGACTTAAGAGTGGCTTACTCATAATTCTTTCCATACACACTGAAGTAATGAATTCTTTCATTGATTAGTGCTCGCCGTTTGCAAAGAAGAATGTGAATGAGATCAATAAATGGCGCATTTTTAACATTCGGAATTCAGACCACAGTAAATGCACATTCTGAATTTCGCGTGACACCATTTACCTACAACACAATTGCCATAAAGTGCTTGCAAGGAACCGTATGTACAGATTTTCTCAATTTGGGTATGAGAAAATCTGTGTATATGGTTCCGTTGCAACAGCTTTTTTAAGTGATATTGTTCGCAAAAAATGCTAATGAAAATCAAAGGTCAGTGAAATCAACTTCTGGAATTTAAACCAAGCTCATCTGCTGCCAAAATTTCAGCTCAATACCCCGATGCATTCTCGTAAGCAATATCCAATTGTTCCAGTAACTAAAGCGCAACACTTCCAGGAAAGCAAATCTCCGAGCACGTCTAATCAATACAAAAAACATTTGTTCATTTTTCATTTGCATGTGATTAAAGCTTAACCCACCCAAGCCAAACCAGCTAGATTTTCTTTTCTTTTGATATAAACACCAAGCACAAAATGCCACTAAAAGAAATACATTTGGAAAGGTGACAGTTTGAATCGAAAGTAGTAGTTAATGTTGCAGGAAATTAACGCCTTCAAAAAAACAAAAAACTGGATAAGTATCCGCCTGGAAAGAGTCATGGAGATATTGAGATACACGCTGACTAAAATGAACAAAAATTCTACTTGACACAATACTGATGGGGCTGGTGAATTTTCCCCACTTTGGAATTTTTCTTTTTGGGTCTGGAAGTGTCTGAGGCCTGTTTTTTTGTGGCTAGCCACATCATCATGTTAGGGTGGCCACACCAGAATGGGCTTTCCATACATGCCACCTACACATGGAAATTCCTGTGGCTGACCCCAGAGGGATATAGTCCTCTTTCCTAATTCTGGAGAGTATTAGGCGCAGATTGGCAAGAGTCAAGGCTTCGGATCCCTAGAGCGTGCATTGAAGTAATACTGGATTTTAACCAGCTAAAACTAAATACATTGCCATTGAAAGCAATGTCTAGCGAGATTTCCCATTGCTTGTCTAGCTAGGACCACCCTACCAGTTAAGGTTTTGGCTTGCAGGGTTAACCAAGTGTGAGTGATTCAAAGAAGCAAATAGATATCAAGTTCCTGCTTTGAATTGCTCCATTGCTGGAAACGTTACCACACCACTTCCAGCATCGCAGAAGTCATATTTAGAACTTTAGATATTACATACCAGATTTTACAAACCAGATGTTGGGATGTATCAAAAGATCAATAGCAGCCGGAATAGTGGGGTAATCCTGCCACTGTATAAATCATGGGTGAGACCACACTTAGACTGTGTACAGTTCTGGTCGCTGCAGTACAAAAAGGGTATTGGAGAAATCGAGGATATGCAGAGGAGGGCGATCAGAATGATGGAGGGAATGGAGGGAATGTACTGTGAGGAGCGACCAGTAAATTGGGCGCATTGACGCTGGAAAAGAGAAGATTGAGAGGTGACATGATTACTGTCTTCATTAAAATTCTAAAGGGGCAAAACAATATAGATCATGACAGGCTGTTTCAACTTGTCCAGGATAGTAAAACCAGAGGCCACGGCCTGCGTTGAACAGGGGGTAAACTCAGAACGAATCTACACAAACACTATTTCAGTGAGCGAATAGTGAACCTGTGGAACAGGCTCCCGAGGGAGATGGTTGAAACAGGAAATGTTGATTCTTCATATAAAGTGGACATCTCAAAGTACTTTGCAGGATTCATTGTAAAGTGAAATAACTGCATATTTTGTTGGCCCACGTGGCAGCCAATTTACACACAGCAATATCCCATAAAGAGCCATGACGTGAGTGACAAATTTCATCTGGGAGATTGATATTTAGTGTAAATCTGCATAACAGCCCTCAACAGGCTTAGTCGGGTAGTCAAAGTGTTCACATTGGTGCAAGGATTCTAGTCTGAATTTCATCTACTAAGCCATGATTGGTTTTCTATAGAAATAGCAGGCAGAGATTACAAGGCAAGAATGTATATAACAAGCTCAGAAAATACCATATATGTCCCATCAGAGATGATAGAAATATTTATAACCGTCAATGATTACAGCCTTGAAATGACTCTGCTCTCTGTTATTAAGTATAATATGCACTGTTTTCATTTTACGTCAGAGGCTCCTTGCATTTCGAGCCAGTTTTTGTGCTGGCAGCAGCTGTTAGGGCAGATGTCCTTGATGTAGGATGACGTTCACATGGGCAAATTGATAGATTGATGACGATGACATCACGCATGCTGATCAAAAAAACTACAGCTGTTTGACTAGAAATCCTGCTTCCAATCTATAATCAGTTTGTTAAATGTTACAGAACTAAAAACCATCAGTCTCCAACTAGTTTAATTCTTCTTAAAGAAATATTGCATATAAATATATACAAGTCTGGTGTAATTCATATGAATGTCGGTTGATGGTATTTACCTCTGTTTTGAAAATTGAATCTGTTTTAGGCTTTGTAAAATTGGGGACATCATGGTACCAAACTGCTCATACCAAAGTAGGATTTTTTAACTGTAAAATTGTTTTGGAAATGGGAAAATTGTTGTAGAAATGAAAATTGATCATTAAAGAGATAGTTGCACAACGTTTTAGGGAAAGAGTAAAGAATGTGACACTCATGTAGAGTATAAACATCAGCACGGACTGATTGGGCTGAGTGGCCTGCTTCCATGCTGTACATTCTTTGTAAAGTGTGAGGCCATCCAGTTTTAGTGCCTATTGATCCAGAGCCTGATATTGAGACGGTGTATCCAAGATGAATGTCTCATTGGAAGTGCAGGGTATTTTTATTTAGCAGCTAACGTTGATAGAGCCATCAATTCGATGTCATTGTATTTCTCTGTATTAATCATTTATCTGACATCTGTAAATACAATTAATGCAATAATTATACAACCCAAAGAATACTTAAAATACAACTTTTCAAATGCTGTTCATTACTAGTGTTTCCGTGTGTAATCTGAAACTAACAACACATTGGTCCATCCTGAAACAAAGACAGCTGCTTTTCCTCACATTGCAAGCGCAGCATCACTTTTCCCAATGGAAGCTTGTTAATCTTGTATCCTGTTAATGAGCATTGATCAGGCCTGCATTACTATTAATCAAAATCATCTGAATATATGCAGTGAAGCTTCTCCTCACATGATCAGAAGCCCACTTACCGCACTGCCTTCAGCAACAAGTTGTTTTCTGTCTAACGATTGCACATTTCCTCTATTAACTCCAGATTCCAATAAGAGCGCAAAATAGACCCCAGTGTCTTCTCACGACTCTCTCCCACACAGCTCGATAATGAAGGAGAGAGTCAAGAGACCGCACTGTCAAAGTGAAGATAAGTATCTCCAGCTACCCTGTTGATAAATCACAAATCCATTTGGAGCAAGGCAATTTTCAATAAGTTAAACTTTTTATTAATTATTCTAAATTTGCAATCTGCTGCTTGGTGATAAATTCTCCTTCCCCAGGTGACAGCTGCCGGCCCTCACACTACACAGCAGCTAACAGATTACTTTGCAGTCTCTTCTTGTTCACGTAAACAGATATTCAAGCCTGCTATCAAAGAACAAATTCCAAATAAAATACTCCTTTTTTGGTCTTAATCACAAATGGTTTCAGGATATTGACCCTGCGGTAACCCTTTTACCTCTACTTTCTCTCATATTTTTCCATTTGCAGTTTCCAGTTTTCTGCCTCTGTAGTTGAAAAGGTGGGAGAATGATTAAGTCTCTATAAACTACTGTAACCTTTAAAAAAGCAAGGCTTCGGGCAATATGGTATCAAAGTTAGTCAATACTCCAGGATATTGGAAAGATGCTGAGAAGCTAAGCACATATCTACATAGAGAGTTGAAAAAAGAGGGAAAATAACCTCTTGGAAGGCATTTGAACATTGGCCATGACCCAGAGAGGACTGCATGCTAAAGTAAAATCCTGGCCTTATACTCAGTCTCAAACAGCAGGTAACAACGCAAGATCACGGAATATCAATCAAAATTCACGGACATTGATACCGACTACCACCAACTGACACTAGCCCTCACAGCATCAACCAGATATAGGACATGCAACTGCTGGGACATGAACACAATACATTTACCCACTGAAACATCAGGGTTTGCTCCAGGCAAACGCTCGGTATAAATAATATGAGATCAATATCTTGCATTTGTAACCGTTTAGCATCAGATGTTTGCATGGAGTTAAAGGTGCATCTTCTAGATCGTACTACTCCCCATAATGAATTTTAGCCACAAGTCTGATTATATTATGGAACTATATAAAATACTATAGTAACATTCAGTTTCCATATCTAGCTTGGCTAATCCCTTCAGTCTTTCATTCAAATAATTTCAAAACACTCTGAGGTTCGATAGCAAAAGTTGGCTATAATAATAATAATCCTTGCATTTGATACAGCGCCTTATCAAGTCTTCGAGACGTCTCAAATCGCTTCACAGAATATACTGTAAAGAGAATTGCCTGTATATTTTTGGGGGTGAAACTCGGCAGCCAATTGTGTATAGCATAGTCCCACAAACAGTCGTGGATTGAATGACTAATTTACTATTATTTTTTTAATTTGAAGGAATTATTACCCTGGAAAAGCGATCGCCAATCGACTAACAACAGGGTTCCTCTATTTAATGCTGATAAACAAAGGCGTGTGGAGTAAGGAAACTTGCCCAACATTTCGCCCTGCCAGGAATCAAGTCCAGGTCTCTCGCTTGTGAGGCGAGTGCTCTAACCACTGAGCTACAGAAATCCTTTTAGAGTGGCCCTACTAGGAGATGATGAATAACAAATCATTGTTCTTAAGTCACATTACAAAACTCTCAATATGAAATATTTCAAATGATGTGTTCTTCTGAATTCATTTTTCTCCCCAAACAATTGTTAATGGAGCAAATATGTTTTTTTTAATTTAGTTAATTTAATTTTTTAAATTTTTATTTAATTAATTTATTGGATTGGTTTACTTCTTTACAATTTACTTCCTTGGGTCATTTCAGTAAACTACACTTGATTTTTAATAAGGAGACAGGAGATCATGAACTGCCATCAAACTGCGAGACATGCAGAGAAGGAAACACACCACAACAAGCAATAAGCAACCGAGAAAAATGAGCAAAGAAGGATGAACAGTCATTCTGAAGCACAGTAAATAAAGCTGAAAGGTTTTACAGGACGGTTTCATAATGAGATTTGAGAATTTATAACTGATGTGTGGCTTTGTAAACAGTGGTACATATCAAATGCAGGGATTATTATTATATGATTATTATTATTATACCCTAACCCAATGAGCACGATAATATAGCAGAAAATTTGAATGACGATGATTGCCAAACAAAATGCAGAGTCATTCTGCTTGCCAAAATTAGAATGTACTGATGTAGTATCTTTTGCGAGGTCTTACAGGCCTAATCAACTGGTAATACTGGTAATTATTATTATAATACTGAGATGATGAATATTTAGTGATTTGTTTGGAAAACTTTCGAAGGTAAAAACATATCTGAGTTTCTTCCTTTCTCATCTAAAAGTGGTCCCCCGTTCCTAATAATAATAGTTCATGACGTGAAAGGCTCTATCAATGTAATTTTATTGTTGTTGTTTGTAGGTTGTGTTGTTTGTGTTCCTAATCTCAAGTTCCAAAATTGGTCCCACCCTCACATGTCACTCTCGCAAAAGGAAATGAATATGACTCAAAATCTTCATTTTCGTTATCCAGAAACTGAGAGAAGACGGCAATTGATGGTATATCTACAGGACTTTGATCTTGAGGCTACTGCTCGGGAGATTGATGTCCCAACAACATTTGCTGCAAGAGAAGTACCTCAAGCATAGAGTGAGTGGGAGAATCTTGGTGTTGGTGCAGTGAACCATAGTTATAAACATCTAATCCAAACAACCTACAAACTTCAAATATAAAGGAAGTGTAACTATTTGCCAAAGTAAGGCAATAACTGGAGGTTGACATCTAGGGACAGATAGCCGAAACTTGACAAAGGGCACTTTCTTGTTGCAGTGGAAAGCAGATAGTAACAATATATTTTCTTTCATATTTTTTATCTGAGGGTGTCCCTTCAATATTTGTAGTTCAGCTATACTACAAGGCACTGCTTCACCATGGTGTCTGTACACTTATGTCAGCCCAGGGGAGGAACAGTGCCATCTCTACATGCCTCACCCTGAGCCAAGGAAAGCAGAGCTTTGCATATGCACCAAACTGCACTGAATCAGCATGTCGTTTCCTTTTTAATGTTAATCAAAAGCCAGTTAACCTACAGTTCTTGCAATGCCCAAAAAATCACCTCCCCCAATCATCTTGAACCTCTTGTCTAAAGCACGTTTTTCTCATCCTGAAACTAGAGTTAGATATATTATACATAAATGCAGCTTGCTTTTGCTTTGGTTCGATACGATAATCAGCTATTAGTGTGGATGTAGCACTTATGCTAGTGGTTGAGATTGAAGACTTCATGCTGGCTAGTCAACATAGTAGCTCAGGGCTTCCTCTCGCAGATCAGAAGAGTGAATAAATGTTGTTCACTCTGTGGCCTCTCAGGAGCAAATACAAATTCAGCAAACATAAATTCCCATCTATCCAACTGGCTCAGTAATTCAGTATTGCTTTAGCCTGCCTTTAATCCTCTTTTGGCCTTTCATTCAATTGTTATTTAATTCTTTCTATTATTTTCTGATAACTTCATCCCTGCTGCAACCATTTCTGTGCATTCAGAAAGACAAATGGTTAGCCTTTGCTTTATCATTCTATTTTTCCAAGTCTTCTTGAAACTATTTTCTCCTTTACTTATCGTAAAGACTATCCTGTCTTCTCAGTCATATCTGTCCCTTTCAAAGATCATTGTCAATGTTTATCTCCTTTCCCTGCCTTCCTCAGACTATTGTAATTATCTTTTCAGATTTATCCGTCTCCTTGAAAGGATATTTAATTGTTTTTCCTGGTCTACTTGTCTTACTCAAGGACTGTTCTAACCTGCTATTCATCTCTCAATCTTAAAGGTTGTTTATAGTTGCCTTTTTTTTTCTGTTGCTTTCAAACATCACATCATGGCCAGGACCGCTTTCCACTTCCGCCACATTGCCGGTCTCTGTCCGTATCTCACTCCAAAAGTTGTCGAAACCTTCGTCCACGCCTTCATCACCTCCCATCTCGACTACTCAAACACAAAATTCTACTAATTCAAAACTCCGCCTCCCGCATTCTCACCTGCGCTAAACTCTGTACCTCCATTACTCCAGTCCATGTCTCCATTAATTACCTGTCACACAGCGGATCGATTTCAAGAATCTCACTCTTGCATTTAAATCCCTTCACACCTTGGCATCTCCCTATCTCTCCAACCTGCTCTCTCCTTATACCACTACCCGCTGCCTCCGCTCGACTGCCTCCGGCCTCCTCCTTGTCCCCTGGACCCTCCACCCCACTTTCAGTCACTAAACCCCGAACTGTGGAACTCTCTCCCTCAATCCCCTCACCTTGCCCCCTCTCTCCCTACTTTCAGGTTGCACTGAAGACCTCTTCGAATGTGCTTAGGTCTCAATCTCCCTTCGTCTGGCTTGACATCGGGATCCCCCACTGTTAAGCACTCCGAGACACCGTCTGGCATGAACGGTGCTATGTAATACAAGTTGTTGTGTTATCCTTTGACCATTCTTTGGCCATTGACATGAGGAAGCTGGCTAGTCTGCCAGCAAATAGAACTCAGTGAAAGGATCAAGTTGCCAGGGGTTATTTATTGTTTTGATTGTACAGCTATAACATTCTAACAGCTTATAGCTCAAATTACCTCCTTATTTCTTTCAGATAACAATAGACCCGAGGGCCTGAAACTTCAGTGTACTGAGGACAGCAATTTGATAGGGTGCCTGTAAGGGAATGATGTGAGCCAGCAAATTAGCACTAAACATTAGTATCATTGCCATCTTTCATAGATACTTTTAGACACATATTGTCCCAGTATCCTATCACTGCTAAGCTTTTTTTTAAATGTCTCTTTCTCTTCCGTTTATAATAATAATCCTTGCATTTGATATAGCACCTTATCACGTCTTCGAGACGTCTTAAAGCGCTTCACTGGATACAATGTAAAGTGAATTGACTGTATATTTTTTCGGCGAAACACAGCAGCGTCCCACAAACAGTCGTGAATTGAGTGACCAAAGTATTATTATTTTTTTTAAGGGATTATTACCTCTGGAAAAGCGATTCGCCAATCGACTAACAACCAGGATCCTAATTATTGCTTGGTAAACAGAGGCATGTGGAGCAACAAAACTTCCCTAACATTTCGCCCTGCCCAGTAACCACTGAGCTACAGGACTCCACTGTTCCCTGCGTCCTTTCCCTAGCCTCAGTATGTTTGATGAAGACTAATCTTGCCTATCGAGTTTCATTTGTCTGGGCTTTGTTTAAATGTTTACCAAACACAGCCAGGGCTTTTCCTCCTCCTCACGATTGTAACATATTCTAATCTGCAACAAGATCAATATATTTGTTGTATCATCAGGTTATATGTGAATTTAATGTAAAATTTAATGTACCTTATACTTTATTGCTGTGCACAATTGGCTGCTGCAGCGAGTGCTCTAACCACTAAGCTACTAGACTCCATGAATCTTTTGAGGAATAACAATAGCTCTGTAAACATCCTAGACCGAACGTCCATTTTGGAAGTTGCACAGACTTTCTGCTTTTATTCTAAGGCTAGTGTTGTGTACCCCACTGTGAACTTCTTGCTAAGATCAGCTTCTTGATATTCGTGACTAACCCTATGTTTTTTTAAACTTACTACGAATTCTATCATTGATGTTCGATTTGAAAGACTGCTGTGAGCCACAAGACGAAGGAGAATATTGTCTGACTCTTTTGCAAATCTGAAAACAATATTCACCGCGCTCTGACACAAGCGGAATCAAGCAAGACAGGAAATTTAGATTAAGAATAAAAATGATGATGAAAATAATCCTTGAAGGCCTTTAGTATCACTGTATCATGATGAAAATAATACATTGCAACATGTATTTGTCTCTAGATTGAAATTCAAATAAATGCTTATTCTTTCTGTTTGTACTTTGCTCTTTGCTGTGTTTTGTGATATTTGCTGTTCCGAGTTTGAAACTAGAAAATAGCAATGAAAATATGAAATCCCTGTTGGCCAAGCAAAAATAAGCATTAAGGAAACCATATATATATATATATTTATTGGCTCTCTATCTTGACAGCTCCTAGGAATTAGCTAAAATTAATTTGTGAACCTAATTAACTCTAATTTGGATTTATTCTGAAAAAGCTTGCTCTCAGTCCAGATGACTCGATGTTGATTTAATGTGAATGTCTCTTCGGGCAGACAAGATAATTCATGTGTTTTGATTCTTCTCTGGAGGAATACCAATGCCACTTCCAAAACTGTATTAAAATGTTCTTGAATATATTTTAATAAGTGTAAGAATGACTGTAAGTTAGTTGTTTTTCACACATTATAGCAACCATCCAATTAGTCTGAACTGTGATCTAATGGTTATGCATTCAAGTTGTTCTTTTTCATAACTGCTATTCATGCAGTTAGTACTTCAGTGGGGAACAAATAGGTCTATGCATCTGAACTGACTACGTTTTTCCTGTGTTACCTGGGACATTCCAATGTCAAGACTTTCTTTCCAATATTTGAATTTGGGCTTAGAAGCAAATTCAGATTATTTGGTACTGCAAACGAGAAAAGGAACCTGAAGCCAAATTGATTGAAATATTCAGCCCAAAAATCAACAGATGGCAATAGGGAAAAAGTTGGGTTATTGCCAATTATCTTCACAGCATCTCTTATGTCTGTGTTACCTGTATATTTATACTGGTGAAAAGGGAGAAATATTGCTATATATCTACCAAATAGTACAGAAATGTAAGGAAGTTCTGAGAGATTATAAATCACTCTAATTCATAACTATGATTTTGAACTGCTGTTTTTCAGTCCAGTTCGACCTCCAGTGCAGTGCTGGTATGTACTGCATTGTCAGAACAACCGTCCTTCAGATGAGACATTAAACTGAGGCCCCATCAGCCTGTTTAGGAGGATGTTAAATAACCAATGACGATATTCAAAAGAGAGGAGAGTTTCTCCCTGTGGCCGAGCCAACGGTCGTCAAAAATAAAATTGGTCATTCATCAATATTTGTGGGACACTGTTATGTACAAATTGATACCATGTTTGCCTACAAATACTGTCACTATACTAAACAATAATTATTGTAAAGTGCTTTGAGACATTTAGATGCTGTATAACATGCACAGATTATTATTATTTTAATAAAGTACTACTATTTCTATTTTAACTACATTGCTGAAACTCAGTTTACTAGATGATACCATAGGTACTGTAATAATATCACCATAGAAATGATAGCACAGAAGGTTGCTATTTAGATAGAGCCAATGCTGGTACCAGCTTGCCTACTGCAGGTAACTACATTATTTCCAATACCCTACTCCCTTGCAACACCTTGTATTGTTTGTTTTCATATGCTTATCCAATTCCCTTTTATATACTCAACTAGAAAATACAGTGATTACACTTTACAGTAAAATCTTGTGGATTGCTTTAGGACATTCCCCCGACATGAAAGGCACAATATGAAATGCAAAGATTGTTGTTATTGCAAATGTAACTACGGTTTTGGTTCAACAGCTACTTGAGGCAAAGTATTCCACATTTTAACAGCGCATTGTGTGAAAACAATTCTTCTAACCTCCTTTTAACTCTTATACTGATGTTCCTGAGTTGATGCCTCCTAGTTACCTATTTACCAACCAGCAGGAATAACCTTTCACCATTTATCCTCTTGAAACCTTTCAGGATTTTGAAGACTGATATTAAATCTCCTCTTAACCCTCTCTGTTTCAATGAATAACAGCCCCAAATTTTCAAGCCAATCCTTATAATCCTGGAAGGTTATAAGGTTATCATCCTTAACTCAACTATGGTATCTATTGCTATGAAGCAGCCCTATAGTAAGCATGTTTTACTGAAATATCCAGTTAGAATGTTCTTTGTGCACTCGGTTTTTGTTTACTTTTGTTTGTTTCCTTGGCTGAACCTTCATCGTTAATTCATGCATGTGAATACTGATATTTCAATGAGGTTTTTAGTTTGATTGGGCATGCACACATTTAACAGCTGCAACTGGATCAAACAAGGTTGAGCAGCTCATGAGCTATTTGTTTCTAAAGTGCACTGAAGCAGGAGGAAGCTTTTCTGACAATCCAGTGCAATTTAAAAGGGAACTTCCAGCAATTTAAAAGGAAATGATTGCATAGAGACTGGTCTAATGTCTCCCAAACCATATCAGAGTGCAATTTTCCAGCACTTAATGCACATGCCTTGTCAATCATTCCAGAGGCTGAGACCTGTTAGTGGGCTTCGGTTTTTATGGAATCCTTTCTTTCCTGTGAAAAATTAAACAATGTTTATTTGTATGCTGAAAAGTGCAGGATAAAATAATTATTTTTGTACCGTTTTAATTATTCAGTTGTATCTCAGCAGATGGATATTACAAAAACAGCTAAATGTTTTCAAACAGGATTCCTCCAGCATTCAAATGAGCTTTTGTGTAACATGAGCAATATAATGAGAAACTAGTTGGATAGCAGAGTCAATCGCATTCTGCTGACCTTGAGAAATGTCAGTGCCTTGAGAACTTAAATACTTATCATTAGCACATGCCCACAACTTAGCATTCAGACCATAGGACTCACCAGTTCTGTAATTATGGGAAGATACATTTATTTAGCCTTTCTAAAGTAACCTCCACAACATTTTTTGTTGAACAACTCAAAATGTACTTTCTGATGTATAGAATGTATTACAAAAACAGGAGTCGTTGGGAACGCTCAGCAGGTCAGGCAGCATCTACGGAGAAAGGAAAGTGAGTCAACGGTTCAGGTCCACAACCCTTTCTTGGACTCGAAACGTGGACAACGTTGACTCACTTTCCTTTCTCCATAGATGCTGGCTGACCTGCTGAGCGTTCCCAAGCGACTCCTGTTTTTGTTTCAGATTTCTAGCATCTGCAGTATTTTTGCGTTTAGTGTAAAATATATTGAAAGCTACATAAAGCTCTTTCCCTGTGACTACCAGAGGTAATGAAAATATGGATGCCACCTCTATGTCACAGCCAGTTATTGCTTATTGCTGTCTGCCCACATAATCGTGTACCACAGAAGAGCAAGCTCTTTCTGTAGCAAACTGTACCGCTTTCTTTTGTGCATGGAGGGAAAGGCAGTTCATATGATGATTAACATTGAAGATGTAATATTTTCACTTGCAATAAATGCAGTTGCACTATGGTGGGGTTTTAATTGAATTGGTGATTCCCCCATCGAAACGAATAGGAAAAATAGTGGTTTGTGCTCTCTTCATTAGATTATTCTGGATTGAAATACTGTAGAATTTGGAGCACGATAAACAGTACCCAATGTATGAAAATCATGTGTCTGGAATTTTAAATGACACCAAATTTCGGGGTGGGGGGCGGGCGGAGGAATGGCGAACATGTCTGATGCTGTGACACAGGGTGGATAACTGTAACTTGTTCACTGATCATTCATGGCAAGTCTGAAGCCATCCAGGTTGTCATTCTCTATGACAGAGGCAGTTTAGCACAAGTGGCTCTTGTATGAAATATAACAGTTTATAGAACACAAAGCTGACCTCACACTGCAGAGCTGTGAACCTCAGAGAGAATCGTGTGTTCCAGGCAGCTTCATGGAGCACCATGGGTTTGGTCTCTATTGGGATATCTTGAAATGAAGAATGGAATGCTGAAATAGCTGCCACATGAATGAATATTGATTGTGAGGGGCTTCAGACACATCTCTACTGGGCTTTTGAGGAAATCCGGGATAAGGAATATCTTAAGTGAAGTTGAACCTTTGCCAGGTATTGTCCCCAGGCAAAGATCAATCTTCTACTACTTTCATTTCTTTCTTTTCATATTTATGTATTTGATGATAAATGGTGTGTCATATTCAGTAAAATATTACGATACTGAAAGCTAGCGAGAGCATCCTGAGCTAAAGCTGGTCGATGTGTCAACTTACATTCTGTTCGAATATGGACACAAAGTTATTTGTTTTCCAAGTGAGTACACACATTTCTGTGAAACATTTTGTTTTTGGTACCAGCAGTTGTCTAGATCAGAATATATGGGTATATATAGTAATTATGAAACCTCATGGCTGTTTGAGGGACATTGTTGTGCACAATATGGCAGCTGCATTTGCCTGCAAATAGCCAGTCACTATGCTTCACAGTACATCCTGAGAATAGCTTTGAGATGTTTCGACAATATGTTAAGGCTCTGTATAAAATGCAAGGATTACTATTATTGCAAATCGAGCTGCAGTATGTAATACAATAATTACCACCAGTGATATCATTATCACCAGGACACAGAATATGATGGTTTTATATCCTGTGCTTAACAACTGGTTTGGGATCAAACTCGACTTGGAGAATGGATTTCCTCTCCAGGATACTCAAAATTAATTCACTGCCTTGTTGGATTTTAGCACAGACAGTGAATCTTTTTTCAATTCTTTGTCACTAGAGCTGATTTTTAACTTGAATTCATTTCACTTATAAAAATATGTTCAAACAGAAAGTGTATTGAAAAATACATTGTTATAGGAATTATAAATCCAATACTAAGTGTGTTTTGCTTGATTGGGGACAGGTATCTCACTTGCTGTGTGTGGGGTTTGATGTTCAGCAGTTGTGCTGAAGGTGTGCTTCACAGAAATGCAATTTGCTGTGGAGGTATTCGTGGAGTAAAACAATGTGCCAGCAGCGTTGTTACTTAATGAAGTGCAAAGCATATGATAATTGGATAATGATAATATATGATATAATACACTCCTTTTACAATCAGTGCATTTTAAGATGTGAACGTGCTACCATCCAGGTGGCATGCCATGTGGTATCCCATTTGGTTGAAGCCTCACCATTGCTCAAGCAGTTACCCCAGGCTGAATAAAGTGGATAGAAGTAAACACGCAGGCAGGACGCACTTGCCGAAACTTCTTAATGCAGTGTTTTACCAATTATTCAGATGCATGTGTTTAACCAGATGGTCACACGTGATATTAGCAGAAGGCAAACACAAGACATAAATGTGTGTTTAAATGAGCGGAGATATTTTATTACAGTGCGGCTGTGAAGAGTATTGTTTACTGTAATGCTGAACTCTTTCTTTAAAAATAAATTTCCTTCTGGCAGATTGAATTCAATATGGGGAAGTGTGGGGTCATCCACTATAGATCCAAAAATAGCAAAACAGATTGTTTTCTAAATGAGGAGAAACTACGAACTGTGGAGGAGAAAAGGCATTTGGGATTTCCACGTACACAAATCACTAAAAACAAGTTCACAGGTACAAAAAGTTATCAAAAAGGCTAATGGGATGTTGGCCTTTATCTCAAGAGGCTGGAATATCAAAAAGAGGAAATGATGCTTCAACTATATAGAGCCTTGGTCAGACCCCACCTGGAGACTGTGCTGTTTTGGGTACTGCACCTCAGGGAGCATATATTGGCTCTGGAGGGGGTGCAGCACAGACTCAACAGAATAATACCAGGGCTTAAAGGGTTAAATTATGAGGACAGGTGGCGTAAACTTGGTCTGTATTCCCTTTAGTTCAGGGGGTTAGGGGTGATCTGATTGAGGTGTTTAAAGTAATAAAGGGATTTGATAGGGTAGCTACAGAGAAACTATTTCCCCTGGTGGGGAATCCAGAACAAGGGGCATCATCTTAAAATTAGAGCCGGGCCATTCAGGAGTGAAATCAGAGGCAGTTTTTCACCCAAAAGGTAGAGGAAATCTGGAACTCTCTCCCCCTAAAGGCTGTGGATGTTGGATCCATTCACGCTGGCAAGACTGAGGTGGATAGATATTTGTTAGGACAGGGTATTAAGGGATATGGGGTAAGGGTAAGGTAACTGGACTTGAGGTACAGATTAGCCATGATCTTATAGAATGGCGGAACAGGCTCGAGAGGCTGAATAGCCTACTCTTGTTTCTATGTTTTTAAATAGATAAATAAGTAAAGAATAGTGGTAAAATTCACAGATTGAAGAGCAATCAAATCTGGTATAAATGCACGGATATACAATACACAGGATTTACTTGGCATGATTGTTAATAAATCAGTTTGTTCTACAGTATTCACTTTTAAAGGGTGGGGGGGGGATTGAATCAGAGAAATACAATGAAGGCTAAATGTACTTTCATATGTAACATATGTGTCTGCACTCACGTGTGCCCATGCAATTATTATAAAAGGCAATTTGAAGGCAACAGCATAAAGATTAGTTCTTGATTAACAGACTGTGCGAAATTTCTTTCTGCCCATCTACCCAATCAGCAGCTGATTATTTGGCCATTGTCGGTGTCTGATTTGTATAAAATGGACCAAAACAGTATATTGGTGAACTTGATACGCCTCCATTGTTCCTATGTTAATTCTCTCATGCTTTAATAATGAATAATAAGTTTTACAGGAAATGTATTGAAAAAATAGTGTTTTCCCAATGGAACGGAGTATATTTCAGGGTACTTTATATTATTTTATTATTATTACTTTAACTATTTGTAAAAGTGTGGTCAAGAACTGTTAAACAGCATGATTATAATGATGTGATGGCGTTCAAAATTACATAAAATGCAGTTCTTGTGAAACATTAGCAACATATCAATTATATTACACTCAGGATGTACCTAGTGTGTGCAAAATAGTAATGGTAGTCATATATCGTGATGGTTTGGTTAGCCAACAATCTTAAGTGTTATAAGCCAGTTTGCTGGACTCTTAAGAAACAGTTTTCTGCTAAAATGAGAAGGCCGTAGAGCATGGATATTCTAGAAAGACGAGAGCAAAGGGTCTTCATCTGTACTCAGTTATGACCTTCTTCGTTTTGATACAATTTTCTCATACTGTATTTATTGGCCCTTTATTTAGTTATTCCAAAGCATTGGAAAGAGGCTGACTAGCTTACTGCTGGGTAAATTCTGGGTTTGCAAATATGTTTCTCTGCAAAAAATGTAAACTTTGAATGTGTCAAGTCCACATTGTTACCACAGGAAGCAAGTACTGTATTGCATCAATCAGCATAAGAACGCATGTCAATCCATAATAGTAACTGAAAGATAAAGCATAATTAATGCACAAGAGCTTTTACCTTAATGTCCATAATACCTCATAATGACTAAACCTTTTAGGGATGATAATATATTTAAGGCTCGTCTATAAAGCAAGATAAAGGCTATATTGTGCATCAATAGATATTTATAACTTTTCTTTGGAACTCAATACACCCACTTGATTGGATACACGAGTCCAGTGTGGAGCAGTTAAAAGCTGACATTACAGCTGGTGACCTTGATTAACTCCAAACTAAAATTCCTTGGCATTGTTAGTCACCTACCAAACAATTTACAGAAGAATATAGTTAGTCATCTTTGAGCCTAAACAAAACTGACCTAATCATAAGAATGATACCAGAATTGCATGCAAAGAAATTGTTACTCTGCTCTTATACGCGTTTTTTAGTTAAAATGCTTCTTGCGGGAGAGTGCGATGGAGTTCCAAAGGGTGGGGGCCGAAAGGCTGAAGGTCCGACTGCCGATGGTGAGGTGGGCCGAGCGGGGGACGTGGTGCAAGCCACAGCCTGCTCATCGGAGGGAGTGGACAGGTTGATGTGGGGTCAGCAGAGGTAGGAAGGATTAAGGCTGTGGAGGGCCTTGAAAGCAAGGATGAGGATTTTGAACTGTTTCTTCTGGGGGATGAGGAGCCAGTGGCGAGGGCGGGAGTGATGGGGTCACGGAGCCTGGGGCAGGGGAGGACACGAGCTGCAGAGTTCCAAATGATCTGCAGTTTGTGGGGGAAAGAGATGTGATGGCCGACAAGAAGGGAGTTGCCGTTTTTGGATCACAAAAATGACCCAATTGACTGGCAGAATTTTGAAAACATTGTGTTAACTCAGGGTTTTACTTTCTTAATTACCAATTTGTTCTTAAATTTGAATATCTCAAGCAGGAATTAATGACTGTTTGTCCAACTAATCAAAAATGGATTTTACTGAATCCTTTGCCAATCTGCAATACAAATATGGATTTATGCAAAGAGGTGGATGTACTGCTCACATACAGCTATGCTCACTATGTACAACACTACAACAATATAAAGGTCTAAAAATGGGAATGCATGATATGGAGGCATTACGAGATGTGATTGATATGTTATGTGGGGATCTGTTATCGCCATCACTAAACTGTATAATGAAATCCTGTGAAGCGCCTTGAGACATCTTCCCAATGAGAGAAGAGCCATACTAAACCATATGCAAGGATTATCAGGATTATCATAAGCACAAGTTAGGTAGGGATTAAATTCCACTGCTCCTCATCACATATTCTGATTCTATCACATGTTAAGTAAGCAATGAATCCAAAAATAAATCAGATGCAATTTTTTCTCCTCGACTGAAGCTACTTGCCTCCTTTTCCTTGGCTAGAGTTCCACATGTGTGGATTGTAAACTAATTCTGGTAACATTACAATCTCACTGTTCCCTCTCACATAGCATCAGTTGTAAAGTTATATCCATTAATACAGACCTTTAACATCAATGAAGTATAAGGATACCATGTCAGTCATTCACCAAAAACACCTGAGATTTTACTCTATTTATCACTAAATTAAATGAAATTAATATTTTTTTGCCAATATTCGTTCCACTCTTTGTTTTACTTCTACTATCCAATATTGAGATGAAATGGTTTACAAATCATCTGCAAACAATACAGCTCACACATTTATAATGTAGTTACAAACAGCTTCACATTCTAAGATCGAAACTTAGCATGTTATTCCTTCAGAAGTACATAACAATTATTATGTAATTTAACACTCATTACTTAGAAAAGTAACAGAATATTTTAACAGTTTCAGAAAATTGCTGTTGGTGAGACTTTAGCTACTTCCAGGAAGTCACAGTGTGATCTCAGCTGAAAGACTATTGACCTCTTATCCAAACTACACACAACATGAAGCATTTCTATTGACTTTCGGCATGGCAACCAAAAATAACTGGGAAGAACAAGAACTTCATGGTAATATCCTGACCTTATTGAAAATTACATTCTTAGCTTACCAAAATTACTTCATTTCAGCTAATTTCAAAATGGAACAGAAGGTCAGAGACTGCAAGAGGCACTCACAAAAGCAGGCGTGGAATCAAGCCTTGACAGCTTTGATATGGAGCCTCCAATCAACCCTTTCCCTCCAAAACCACCAACATAGATTTCTGTTAAACGTTTCATTTATCTTTGGAAATCTATGTTCAAATCAGGAATACCACACATTACTGGTGTAATACATTGCGTGTTTATGAGCCAATAGGGAAATCTTATTTTGCAATCAACATGATCTAAATTTGTAAACTAAATTGAATTAGCATATTTAATTAGAATATCAATCTAACAATTATGTGTTCTAAAATGTCATAAACATACCATTTACAAATTTTACATTCATATAGAAACGTTTATTTTGTAATTAGTGCAATTTGCATGCAAAAATTAGCTCCAATTAGTCTATTTGATAAATACGTTATTCCTCTTACCATAGTGAATGTATTCTCCAAGTTTAATATCAAAAGGTATTAAAAAATCAGATGTAAACATCATCATTCTGGAATTGATCTAATTTACGTTTTCAAATGAGGTTCGTTGATCAACCGACTTGCACAGAATTATATGGAATGATAGGGCACAGAAACAGGACATTCGGCTCAACACGTCCATGCTGGTGTTTACACTGCACACGCCACTGCTATTCCCTTATTCTTCTTGTACGCATCAAGTTTTCTCTTAAATATATTGATGTTCTTTGCTTCAACCACAGCTCTGGTAATGAGTTCCATGTTCTCATCACCACCGAGAAGAAGTTTCTCCTAAACTCCCTATTAGATTTACTGCCTTATATTTATGACCTCTCATTCTGGACTCATCAACAGCAACAACAACTTGCATTTATATAACGCACTTTACGCAGGGTAGTGTCCCGGAGCGATTCACAACAACAAATTACAGTTGTATAGCGAGGGCCTTCACATCAGAAAGATGCTGCAGGGCGCTGGACAATCAGGGGTTTTGGACCCGAGCTGGGAGTTGGGGTCAGGAGGGGTGAACGGCACAATCGAAGAGGAAGGTCTTCAGACGGAACTTGAAAGAGGTAAGAGAGGGGGTGAGGCGGAGGGATTGTGGGAGAGAATTCCAGAGGGTGGGAGCAGTGATGCTGAATACCCAACTGCCAATGATGGGGCGCGAAGTGCGGGGCCAGTGTCCACCGAGCGGAGGGAACGGATAGCTGATATGAGGTTATGGGGCTGTTAGGGAGGAGCAAGACCGTGGAGGGCCTTGAACAACAACAAAATTGCATGTGTATAGCCTTTCACGTCGGGAGAACGTCCCAAGGCGCTGGACAATTAGTGTTCTGAGCTGGCGGTTGGGATCGGGGAGGGGAGGGCGGGCTGGGGGAGGTAAGAATGAGGGTTTTGTACTCGATTCTCTGAGGAATGGGGTGCCAGTGAAGCCGGGCAAGAACAGGGGTGATAGGTTCCCAGAGCCTGGTGCTGAAGAAAACATGACCTGCAGAGTTCTGAATAATTTGCAGCTTATAGAGGAAAGAGTTGGGAAATCCAGTGAGCAGACAGTTGGTTTAGGGGGAGAGGAAGGGAGGAGGTGACCGTAGCACAATCAAAAAGCAACATCTTTAGGGACTTGAAGATGAGGAGGGAGGGTGTGAGGTGGAGGGATTGAGGGAGAGAGTTCCAGAGTTTTGGGGTGTAGTGACAAGGCCACCAATGGTGGAGCGGAGGGCACGAGGGACAATTACGAGGCTGGAGCTAGCCGAGTGGAGGCAGCGAGTGGTGGAGTGGGGGGTAAGCGGGTCAGAGAGGTAGGGAGGTGCGAGGGAATGAAGTGATTTGAAAATGAGTGAGAGGATCTTGAAGTGGTTGAGAAGATACTGAATTTAACTAATACATGGCTTGTTTATGGGAGGCTTGTTTGGAAATACATTGCATAATTGAATTAATCTGTAGATTTTTTGGGGGGGAAGATGCATTTCTTTAAAACATCTAAATTCCAATAAAATGAAAGTAGGGTTAATTTACAACTGACTGACATCACCTGTTCCGTTAGATTATGTCTTGTCACAGGTACAGAGTGAAAATGGAAGGATATGCATGGAAAAAGGACTGGGATTTGAAACCAAAACAACTAATGGGTTGTCAAAATAAGTGGGAAACACTATATGCACAATACAGATTCAACAACACTGTGGGTCATTTTGGCACAAATCTATTATGCAGCTTCTAATGACTGCAAAATGGGCCAAATAATGTTCCTGCCAAATAGCTAGTAAGTAAAATTCTACTGGGGAGGATGAACAGCAAGTACTGCTTGTTCATTTTTAGTTGAAACAAGACCAAGTTTTATACAGATGTGTGATCGGACCATGGAAATGCTTGAGGTGACTCATTTTCCAAATAAGGAAACCGATGTTTGATGATAGAACCTCCATAGTTGAGAAGATTTGTTTAAAAGTAGTTTTAAAGGGAGGGAATGGTTAGTATTGATTGGCAAATAATGTCAAAATGGAAATCCAATGCTTGCAAAAGAGTATAAAAATAGACTTGATAAAAGCTTTGTCAATGAAGCTGACTTAATTGTTGATAATAATAGCTTGCATTTAGTTCTTTCCATGTAAAATTAAACATCTTGAAGTGCTTTACAAAATATAATTGAATAGAAATGAAATTAACTTTTTTTACATAGGTAAACGTGCAATTAATCTGCTAATTTTTTTCAAAAGAAAATGTAACTGACTATTGTGCCAAGAGCTTTAAGGTTTAAATCACTATTCCTTCCCGAAAATCACTATCAGCCACATAAATACTCCAAGCGATTCACTGAATATGGTTTTAGTAATTTTTAAAGAATAATGAGGACCAATAGTGCTCTGTAGCTTTAGACCTGCATCTCAGAGCTGGACACAGGATGTAATGCATTCATCCAATGTATGCACTACACTTCAAGAAATTTGTAAAACAAAAAAGTATTGCACATACATGCAGTTCCCACAATGCAAACAGTAATACTATAAAATGATTGAGCTTTGACCTTTGCATACAACTGGCCAGGTAAATTGTCTTTAATGTCACTCCAATCTGAACTGCCAGTTAATGGAACACTATTGATAAAATACCATCAAGGATCTGCAAAGTAACAGCTGTTAAAACACCACTTCCTATCATTATCCTAATTATATCCTTTTCACGGAATTTGCATATTTTATCGCTACCCTTTATTATTAGCAGCTCTGTAATTATTCTAGTTATACTTTCAAAGGAACCTGCAGATCAATTAAGTAGTGCTCTATTTTCTACTTTGCGCTGCAAAAGCCAGCAATTTTATACACATGTGCATGAATAAATAAAAGGAATATGTTAATGAACAGGGCAATAATGCTAATTGTTCTTATAAATGCAAACGCATTGGAATAATTGTTTCATTATTCAGAAATATTGCTAATGCCATTAAACCATAGAGGCTATTAGCTGTTATGTTTAAGTATGTATCTTTAACAAAGAAATCTATTCCATTCCACAACTACCTTGCGAAATTTTATTTCCCATTATCTGCACTGCTGTAAAAACGCCCCCTTAAATGCTTTTACGTAATAATAATTCTTGCATTTGATATAGCAACTTATCGTGTCTTTGAGATGTCTCAAAGCGATTCACAGGATATACTGTGTATTTTGTGGGGGAAACGGCGCAGCCAATTGTGCACAGCAGTGTCCCACAAACGGTCGTGGATTGAGTGACCAAATTATTATTATTTTTTGAAGGGATTATTACCCCTGGAAAAGCGATCTGCCAATCGACTAACATGGTACCTCCTTACTGCTAGGTATACAGAAACATTTGCCCTGCCTGGGAATCTCACTTTCAAGATGAGTGCTCTAACCACTAAGCTACAGGACTCCACAATTCTAAAATATTAGATATGTAAATTGTCTAAATTCACGATCGTTAATGAAACTGCAGCCAAACAGAAGCAAGAAAAGGCAATGCATACTGGGTAGCATTAAAGAAGTATTGCAAATTTTGATGCCATTAAATACGTTCATTATCATGTACGACAACAGCGCTTTACTTAGTTTCTTTGTGTAGCTTATTTTGATCTGCTAGTGTTTACATTCAGTTCATCACAAATGGCAAAAACAAATCCTCAGCATTGATTAATTTTCAATAGTTTGATGTATTTTGACTTTAATTCTCTTTAGCTATTGCCATTCCATTCTTGCACAACAATTGCCATCCTCACTCTTGTTACAGTTATATTGGCTATTGTTTGGGGAGAGTGGGAGTGAGACAAAATAAAGATGACGGAAATAAAACAAATAGCCACATTGCCAAAGTTATATTCTCACTTAAAAACACTTTAAATTTAATGATTTATTCTTTCTTCAAAATAAGAAAACAGAATCCAAGAATAATGTTATTCATTTAGAAGCCATGCCAGGGAACATTGGCAAGGTTCTTGATGCTGGGAGATCATGGCCAGATGTAATTCTCCTCATCTAATAGAAGGGAACAGCGGGTATGGGAGGCAGTAGGTGGAAACTCATGGGGGGTATAAACACTGGCACAAACCAGTTAGGCCAAATGGCCTGTTTCCATACTCTATGTAAATCTAGACATACAAACCTTGCAGCAGGAGTCACTGGGTAATTATCAAGATGAGGAATCCTGGCTGATTTTCCTCCAAATGAATTCAGGGTCTCCAAACTCAACCCACATTCAAATGGGGATTTGGGCCTCAAACTTCTTTGCAAGTACCAGGCAATGCTTTACACATCAGGCTGTTGGAGATGCCCTATCCTGCTCGTTAACCCCAAGGGCCATAACAACAGAGTGAATTACATCTAAAAACTTCTGTTTGCTAAATTAACAATTCAGCTAAAGGAGGCAAAGAGGTTCAGTTGTACTGGGGCTTTCTTTCAAACTAAACTGAATGAGAATAGTACAATGCAAACAGTACATTCAAGAAATTAAGAAGAGACCCTTTGATCCATTTAATCTCATCCTTCCATCCAATTTAATGTCTTCCAATTACAGCAGCTTCTTAATCCCTGCATTTTTATATAGCACCTTATCACGTCTTCAAGACATCGAAAGCCCTTCACAGAATATACTGTAAAATGAATTGACTGTATATTTATGGGTGAAACATGGCAGCCAATTACGCACAGCAGCGTCCCAGAAACAGTCGTGGATTGAAGTGACCAATTTTTTTTGAAGGAATTAAAAGGTCTTGTGGAGTCCTGTACCTCAGTGGTTAAACCACTCGCCTCGCAAGCGAGAGACCTGGGTTTGATTCCCATCAGGGCGAAACGTTGGACAAGTTTTCTTACTTCACATGCTTCTGTTTACCTAACAGTAAGTAAGAACCCAGCTGTTAGTCGATTGACGGATTGCTTTTCCGGGGATAATAATCCCTCAAAAATAAATAATAATAATGTGGTCACTCA
The DNA here is from genome assembly GCF_018977255.1 of Callorhinchus milii. Taxonomy (NCBI): domain Eukaryota; kingdom Metazoa; phylum Chordata; class Chondrichthyes; order Chimaeriformes; family Callorhinchidae; genus Callorhinchus; species Callorhinchus milii. The sequence goes on along the minus strand of NW_024704746.1, from coordinate 537,559 downwards.
AACCACGACTGTTTGTGGGACGCTGCTGTGTGCAATTAGCTACCGAATTTTGTCCACAAATATAGTCAATCCACTTTACAGTATATTCTGTGAAGCGCTTTGAGACGTCTAGAAAACGTGAAAAGTGCTACATCAAATGCAAGGATTCTTATTATTCTTATTAAAAGAGGGCACTGTCGTGGCCTCAAGCACCCTCCTTGGCAACCCATTCCCAGCTGTTTAATACCTTCTTGTTGACCAGAGAGAGTGAGAAGTTAATTATTCACATGTTACAAGCTATCATAAAGCATGGTTGCCTTTCCCAAAGATACTTCTTTATGAAATATTGAGGATGTATTCCATGTTGTAAAAGAATATATTAAATAAATTATGCAATATTTTTCTCTATAACTCAGAAGGCACAAATCCCTTGGATGAGTATCTCACAGGCAGACTTGGTTCAATAAAACAGAAAATATATCATGACTTATTTACTCCAATTAACCCCAATTAAAATCTGAAAGTTTAGTTAATTCAACTGACTTTCCAAAATAATTTAAAATCAGGAGTCTTTACAAATCTTGGATAACATATTCATTATTGTTAATATGGAGAACAGAAGAACAGAAATATGCTATTAGATCTAATGTGTACATGGAATTTGGGTTGATTATAGATAATGTTTTCCTCTATAAATCAAAAACGTAAGTGCTTGCCACACAGGACAAGTACCATGGTGTTATTGATAGTGTCACTCTCAAAAAACTACTTCAATGATTTTGTGGGATTGTAATAGGCATGCCTAAATCAGGACAATATTACTGTACCTCCAAACATTCAAGAGAAGTAGTTACAAAAGTCACTATTAATATTTTTGGAACATGTAAAGGGACATTTTAACTAAATGTTTTATTATTTTTTAAAACGCATAGCTGAAGTGAAATGTGCAGCAAAATGAATCCTTTGAAGTGTGTTGATTCCCTATTCTTTTATTTTAAATACTGTAACAAAACAGTGTTCATAACTGTAATCTCACCATATTGATTACACAAATTGTATATGTCTAATTTGTCACCTGCTATCTAGTAGACTGAAGTAAATAAGAAACTGTTTATGCATGTTCATTAATATGAACATTGAGGTTTCAAGGCAGATGTGCTCAAAAATGACTTGACCTTTTCATAAAAGAGTTATCTCCATTGTTTGCAGGCTCCTGTCACAGTATAATGAAGAAATTGCTGCGCTAATCATAACTGCTTGATAGTCATACAACAGAGGTTGCAACCCGGCTAATGAGGAGCTCTATTCAAGCTCCTTGTTATAAACTTAGTCCATCTTAAAGGCCAAGTTTTAAGCTGCCACAAGTAATTAAGGCAAATATGTGTATCCGTCGCTTGGGCCCTTATGGGAAGCCAGTCCTCAGTCAAATCCATACACATAATCGCTGGGTCTCTGATTTTTCAACAGGCTTTTGTGTCATTATGATAAATCTTCCTCTTTACTTACCAAAGAAGATACACATTAGCCAGTCAATTGTGACATTTGGATTCTTGACCTGCCAGGTCTACAAATATTGAATTTCTAAAATGCTGAATCAAAATAATGGCATGGACCAAAACCTAACAAATTCATCTTTATGTTTTAATTTTTGTTTTCATTTTTGTCTTTCTTGTTAGTCATGAAAATTCAGAGACCACAGATTATGTTCTGCTTGAATGTAATTGTTGACCACTTTTGACAATAAAAACTAATACAGCAAAATAGAGGCCTGTAAAGGTTAGTAAGTGTAACTAGTCCCGAAATAAGACTATTTACTTTCAATGGCAGTAGCATATTTTGATAAGTGATTTTCTCTGTACGCATGCTTTTACACATGGTGCATAATAGACATATTTTAGTTTATATATGGCGGACAACAGATACTGTTGCAATTGAGAAAGGCTATTACTCTGGAGAAAACTGAACAGAGTGTAAAGTAACAAATAAATGCTTTGGCTTACTTTTAACATTACCGCTTTTGAAATTCAGCTTTAAAATCCATGCCTCAGACATAGATTCAATTCCCATCTCAGACTGATGTAATGATATTCGTGTCTACCTAACAATTGTTAAGAGTCTGAAGCACAATCAGTTGGGCAGTCTTAATTCAGAATCCACAGCACAACCTTTTCATAATTCTGCCTGAATTGGCTTTAAGCGTAAAGTAACATCTTGCACTTATACAGCACCTTTCACAAGATATGAAGAGTCATTAGGAAAATGGCATTTGGGAACAGATTCAAGACAAGCAAGCACTGTTACGGTCTTTTTTTTAATCTAACTGTCAGGCCAAAGAACAGTGATTTTTTACTCAGCATATTGGACCACCATGAATAAAGACTGGAAAGCTATATCTGAAAGTTAAACTGTGTCTTCATATACTTAGTTCAGTTGGAAAACTATCATGCAACCATACCTAACCAAAATCTTTGAGCTTGCACCCATTCACTGATTTCCTAATGCCAGTAAAACTGACCACCAAAGGATCCGAATAGAGTTAATTGCAAAATTTACAATGATTATCTAAATCACAACTCATAAGAAAACAATTTCACACAATGCATCATATATCTTGCTAAGTTACTGCAATAGGTGAAACAGAAGAACAATGTTCCATCATTATAATGCATGTACGATTCCTTTGATACATCATGTAACATCCATTGTTTTGTAACAAGTGAGGCTGTTCAGGAACAAAAAAGTGTTGATTATTTCTTTCTCATTTATCTTCACTAAAGCTACTGCATCTGCTTTGGTGTAATCGTTGCATGGACTCAGCCAGTCTGTGACAGTCATTGTTGATTTAGCTTCTAGCATCCTGTGCTTTGGAATGCAATTACTACAGTGAAGCGGAACAAAAGTGATATGGCAATGTATTGATAGGCTGTTATTGCACAAATAGGCTGTTAGTCAAATTGACATATTCCAAAATATATTCTGATATTTTACAAAAGATACCTACCACAATGTGGCGTGTATGTTCTGTGGTATGTAAACATGAAGATGAAATCAACTAACCTCATCACCATTGTGGTGGAGCTGAATAGCATATTTTACATTTCTTCCTACTCTAATAATCTCTTAATATTAATGAGTTCTCTTATTAACTTCCGACACGAGCGGATACACTAAGAACAAAAACAGAGGAGAATATAGCATTTCACAAGTTGGGAACTCAAATTTCCATAACAACAATCTTGTTCTGAAATATTGATCAAGATGCATATGCCTTGTGGAGCAGTTCAATTTCACCAAGGACAATAGCTAAGAATGGCTGGTATTAAGGGCTAAATAATAAACCACAGAGGGAGGAATGATAGAGAAATGGATAGAAATCAGTGATTCTGAATACTACAACTAAGACAGATATCAACTGCAACTTGCACATATTGGAAAATGGTGTGATCCAGAGTTGAAATATAGAGTTTTACTTAAGCGTTATCTTAGTGAATCTGCACCGCATCCTTCCCATGACTGACAACTTTCTGAAGAAAATTAAATATATATACTAACTTGTTTCTTATTACTCCTTATGTAAGCCTAAACCACTTATTTGGAATTGGTTGTGTGAATTACCGAATCGCTACAGAGGTTTGGACTTAGATTGGCATAAGGTTACATTTCTGATATTTCTTTACAGATATGAAAGAAATAAGAAATAGATTTCTAAAAAGTCAAATGTGTTGAAAATTGCATTCTTCAGGATAGGCAATATTTTAGAAATATGACAATTATATATTTCTGATTAAGAAATCTGTTAAGAAATATTATAAATTAGATGCCAATATTCTAGACTGTAGAAAGTACGCTCAACCCATAATTGATCTATCACCAGACAGAAAATGACTAGCAGGAGGAAACGAGTGAAAAATGGCACAGAAGACAAACAATCAATGGGGAAGAAACGAATGTGGAGAAAGATACCATAATCTGATCCACCTTGAAATAGTTATTCTTTTCAAGTTGAAATATCCTCGTGAACAAGCCTGACCACATAACTCACAGCTGCCAGAGTCCAAAGTAAATTGAGATTCTCATTGGTGGTGGTGAGTCTGCTTTTGCCAATAGAATTAAAATAGATAAAATGGATTAAGCGCTCTGCGACGCTCCCCTGCCTGGAAGGGGCTAAATAAGTGCAAGTTGTTGTATTTATTACATTGCAAATCATGATCTCGGAGTTCATGTGTCATGCACATGGTAGAAAATATTTCCTGAAGATGAATTTAGGTTATTTCAACATATCTTCAAGCTATATTTTTAATTACTCTAGCTAAAATCACTCATTGCTTATTAAAATTGACCATCTAATGACTAAGATAAGCAGGGTCTGTTTGGGATTTAGTTGGCTTCAAGGTGACATACCTGTCAATGGAAGATTCATGAGAACTATGCTCATACACAAACTATTTTCGGAGTAAAGCTACCGTTCATTGACATGAAGTACTTTCAGTTACAGGAAGGAGTCATCATCATTGAATCTCAATCAATATTTTAGAACAAGATTGTTGTTATGGAAATTTGAATTCCCAACTTGAGAAATGCTATATTCTCCTCTGTTTTTGTTCTAAGTGTATCCGCTCGTATCGGAAGTTAATAAGAGAACTCATTAATATTAAGAGATTATTAGAGTAGGAAGGTTAGAAATTATATATATATATATGTAATCCTTGCATTTGATATAGTGGTTTTCACGTCTTCTCGACGTCTCAAAGCGCTTCACAGAATATGCTGTAAAGTGAATTGACTGTATATTTGTGGGTGAAATTGTCCATATTATACCCCAACGTCAGGATGAAAGTCTTCAACAAGCTTCAAAAGAGTTCAGTCCATCTATCTCCTCCTTGATTTCACCACCACTTTTAACACTATTGGCCACTCTAATCTTCTTCACCACCTCTCCTCTCAGCTTCATAGTTCTGTCCTTGCCTGGTTTCGTTCTTACCTTTCCGATCATCACCAATTTTGTGTCCATCAATTGCTTCTCCTCCATTTGTCCTTGGTCCTCTCCTCTTTAATATTTACATGCTCCCACTCGGTGATATCATCCACAAGCATGGGGTTAACTTCCACATGTATGCGGATGACAGTCAACTCTATCTCTCTGCCTCCACGGTCGACGACTGCTGCCCTGACGGATTGTCTGTCAGACATCAAGTCCTGGATCAGAGCCAATTTTCTCCAGTTGAATGTTGACAAGACTGAGATCCTCCTCTTGGCTCCTGTCAGCATCTCCTCACCTCAGGCGCTGACAGCATCACTATTCATGGATGCACTCTCCACCTCACTGAGCCAGTATGGAACTTTGTTGTCTTGTTCAACCCTCAACTGACTTTTAAACCCCAAATCCATGCTATGACCCATTCTGCCTTTACCCACCTCTGCAACAATATCACTACCTCTACCCTCAGAGACCCTCATCCACGCTTTTCATTACATCCAGGTTTGTCCTGCTCTAGACTTCCCATCTCTCCCCTCCACAAGCTGCAGATTATTCATAACTCTTCAGCTCGTGTCCTCTTCTGTAATAAACTCTGTGAGCCAATCAACCACATCGTCACCCAGCCTCACTGGCTTTCCATCCACCAGAGGATCAAGTTCAAGATCCTCGTCCTCACCTTTAAAGCTCTCCACAGTTTTGCTTCTCACCTCTGCGACCAACTAAAACATGACTGACCAGCTAGTTCCCTCCATTTGACGGGCATTGGTCTGTTCCATGTCCTCCCACCATCTGTAGTCAGGCCTTCAGCCTTTCCGATCCCACCCTCTGGAATTCCATCCTGGAGCCTCTCCGCCTCGGCCTCTCACTTGGCTCCAGGGCCCATCTCAAGACCTTCATCTTTGTCCGTTCCTTCGGTCATTCTCCCACCTCTACCCCTTGCCCTTCACCCCTCTTGAGTCCAACCCCCAAATCAGGTGCAAACCCTTCATATCCAGGGCCTGTGATGTCCTCCAGATGTGAAAGGTGTGATATTGATGTCATTTATTATTGTTCTCTAAGTGCTCTCTTAGATTTTAACATTGGCAGATTTACCATCTAGATGAAAGCAAATGAAAATGTACTCATAGAAAATCTAAACGTATGTCAAAATATGTTGACACATTCCAGAACAACTTTTAACACATGCATGCTAGACAAAGTGTTGAATAATATTGGAGGATCTAATTTACTCAAACACCAACATCCAACATGATTGAGAGCGCTTAAGGATACTTCTGTATTCGTCAAAGATCTGGGAATAACAAAGCACTTTTCTCTATTGATAAAAGATTGCCTCATGGCAAAATATATTTTATTTTGCAATAATAAATTTAAGATGCAGCAAATGCATTCTCAACAGTAAATCATAGATACTATCATTCTATTAATAAAACGTCTTTATTTTCCCAGTAAACATTCAAAGGAACCAGTAGCAATCCATACAGAATTACTGCCACAGCTAAGGAAAAGCACATAAATCCTGAGCAAATTTTAAGCAGCTTTGCTGCCAACAGTTATATTCATTTGGATTTAATTTTGAATAAAATAATGATAAGATAGTATTCTGAAGGAGAATTCAATACAGCAAAATGATGTGTTATGGACCTACACAACTATGAAATATTTACTACATATTAAGATATTTGTTTATCTCAAGTTTGGGAACACAGGAACATTAAGCTTCATGATCAGTGATTTCTAAATCGCACGCATTGCCACAAACATTGCTTTACTCTGGAGCAAAATAAGACTAAAAATAAATAAGACTAAAAATACAAAAGGTAACACTGTAAAAATTCACACAATACAATCACTTTTCTCATTAATTATTAGCTCCAGAAATGGTCTCTTTAGAGAATGAGGGTCCCACAAACAGTCGTGGATTGAAGTGGCCAATTTATTTTTGAAGGAATTATTACCCCCAGAAAAGCAAACTAACAACCGGGTTCCTACTTACTACTAGGTAAACAGAGGCGTGTGCAATAAGGAAACATTTTGCCCTGCCGGGAATCAAACCCAGGTCTCGCACTTGCGAGACGAGTGCTCTACAGGACTCCACAATAAGGTCAGTTTGAATTTATCTGAGTTCCCTGACAGTCGTTTAAAGGCTATGCATTTGACTTTCTTGCAGTGCAGAGGGAGTGTGGTTCCCTGTATAGATCAATTTGCTGGAGCAGAAGCGCTGGTGCAACTGAACTTTCAGTGCATCTGTTCAGTACATCTGGCGCCAGTTGGTCTTCGAAGATTGATCACAAGCTAGCTGTGTTTTTTTTCCAGTTTATGCCAAATATTGGCTATATTTTGTCCACAGCCCATGCTCCACCATCACTCAGTCGATGCTGTATTAAATGGCTTTGTGGAGAGCGAGAAGGATGCCCAAGGGAAGAAATTATCCCTGTCTTATATAGTCTTCACACCTTCCTCATTCTGGACTTAACAAGTTTGTTCAACAAATTGGTTAAAATTCTAATAGAAATTACTGCTTTAATATTTAAAATGAATTTGAGAGACATCATTTATCTCAAATATTTAATTAAAACTCAATAAGCAACTGCCAAAGCCGGTTCATGGGTAGTTCTGGTTACAGCCTTCAAAAAGAGAAACAGAGCAAATTGCAGTGATTTAGCAATCTCCACTTAATGGCCAACCAGTTGGGCTGAGCTTCTGTAGGGCAGCAATGACAATGCATTGGGGACCTCAAATGATATTTCAAGTAATAAGCTTGTGAATTCAACTTAACAAGAGCTCAAACAGTTGTAACCTGTGAGCAGGCAAAATGCAACTCCTCAATGCTGCCAGCATTAATAAAATCATAGAAGATTGTATTAATCTTTCTAAACAACCAAATAGCTGTATGGCCTGGAAGCCCATTCCCCATCTGCTAATCTAGGCATTGCCCAGTTTAACGGAGTACAGGCAACAATATTTACTTTGAATAGGACACTTGGAGCATGTTTAGCATTCTCTCACACTCTCTTGCCTCAGTTGGCAGAAGCTTAGTCAGTTCTTGGCTCAACTGTGCACTGCCACCAATGTCCTTTCCACTCATGAAGAGATATTAAAATGTTCAGAGACGTCTATTACCTGGACTTAATTGGTATTTTAACAGTATCCACCAACTCCCATAAGGAGAGAAGTAAGTACTGCCATCATTCCCTATCTAACTCGGTATTCTTTTTAGAACACAGGCAAATTAAAATTCTGAATTTCACCCAACTCTTTGGGGATAGCAATAAGGTCACTTCCTTTAGGGAATTAAGCAAAATTACAAGGGAAACATCTTTCTCTTAGAAGTGCCTTAGACTTACTCCAATTAATTTGATAGCCTGAAAGCTATCCCAAATCATCAAGAATTCCCAGTGGATGCTGAGCTGACAAATCAGAATTTGCTGTAAACATTAAAATGTCATCACTCATTAACATATAGTAACCACGGCACTAACCCATATCCCCTGATGATGGGAAGACTGAGTTAGTTGGCGCCAGCAACTCAAGATTTAATATAAATAACGGAGGGGAAAAATAAATGTGGGCCGTTTCTAATTTACTGAAATTTGATTTTATTTTTACCTACATAGTCAACTGTGTACAACATTGGAGGATAATTTAACAGGAAAGAAATTAATTCATGTTTACTTGCCATTCTGTTTACTGGAATAGAACTGATGGAGTTTGCATAATACTACAATATTAAATATGCAATAGGTATTAAGAATACCAAATGCCATTTCAAACTATATATGTTGTCAATGTTTGGGAGCAGATGTGGAAAATGGAACTTTTTTCTAAGTCTAAAGATAAATATCTCAGTGTAGAATCGATTGATATTTGCGCAATAAGCAAACCTGAGATGGAAGGTGCGTTGTTTATCTACTTAGAGAAAAAATGCTGTGAGGACACAATACACAATTATTGTAATGAGGTGATGTTGGTGTATTGCATTTTATTTTGCCCACCAATTCTTATTGAAATAATCCAGAAAGTGACAAATTATGGTTTATTGTGACTTCTGCCCCTATGACCAGCCTGTGGGGTAATACCCTCTATCAACGCCTGGCAGTCAGACTTTCTGAAATCCGACAAATTAGAAAGGAGACCTTTTCCTCAGGTGCAATATCTTATTATTATTATCTTGTACTTCTATTATTATATGGCATCACTGCCACTCTCCCTGAAAACGAAAAGTGGAGTTTTCCTCCTTGTTAACTGATTTTATACCCCCTCCTCATCCAAATTATTCCACAAACTCTAATTAATTGAATACTCATCGCTTCTCAGCCACATTTTTATGGGATTACTGGTACAATTAGCTGCTCTGTTTGCCTCCATAAAACATTCACTTTATTCCTAATTAATCCTGTTCTGTGAAGCTCTTAAAGGTATTTCTTTTATATGAAAGGTCCTATACAAACATAAGCTCTTCTGAAAGTAGCACTGCTTATCTTTTACTTTTTTTGCATAACACATTTGCACAGCAATAGAAAGATATTTGCACATATTTATTGAAGGAAAAGTACAAAGTAATAGCAATTGTTTGAGATATATTTGAGTGTAATGTGCACACCATCTATTCAGATGAATAAACCAGCTCAGATGTAGTAATTTTAAATATGTACATTTCCCAGAACAATATGTTATTTACCTGTAATATTTTCTGATTGTCACTGTAGAAGGTGGTTATAGTCTAAATATGTCTTTTAAAATCTTCTCTTCAACCCAGTTCATATGAAGGTTAGTTTTTTCAGGAGCTTGCCAATTACTCACCTGGCTGATCCTAACTGTTTCTAGAATATTCTGTCCAAATTAGCCTCTTTTTCTGCTGGAGTCATGAGTAATGATCTTTCAATGAAATAATACCTCTCACCAGGTAAGCTTCAAACGTCCCTCTTTGACTTGTGATCTTTCCCCTCCCTCAGCTCCCACCTTCGGTGCTGAGCCAGAATTGACAAGCATTTTGAATTGAGAATCCTCCCAACATGAAAGAAGCAATATAAGCAAATCTATTGTAAACGCTCTGAGAACGCTACCCTACGTGGAGGGCGCTGTATATAAGTGCAGGTTGTTGTTGTTGTATTGTACATCACATGCTTAAAGCAGTCCGATACTGTTTTGACATGGTAAGCAATGAGTAAACTAATACCCTTAGAGATCTATTCCATGCATGGAGCATGTGCATCACCTCATCTTACTTCCTGTTTGTAGTGCCTTGCACTTATCAGTATTGACCATATTCATCATAATGATAACAATAATCCTTGCATTTGATACAGCGCATTATCACATCTTCTAGCCATCTCAAAGCGCTTCACAGAATACACTGTAAAGTGAATTGACTGTATATTTGTGGGTGAAACGCAGCAGCCAATTATGCACAGAAGCATCCCACAAACAGTCATGGATTGAGTGACCAAATTATTATTGTTTCTTTTCAAGGATTATTATCCGCAGAAAAGTGATCCGCCAATTGACTAACAACCGGGTTCCTACTTAGTGCCGGTAAACTGAGGTGTGTGGGGTAAGAAAACTTGCCTAATGTTTTGCCCTGCCGGGAATCGAACCCAGGTCTTTTCGCTTGCGAGGTGAGTGCTTTAACCACTGAGCTACAGGATTCCACAATGCACAATAATGCACAAGTCCATACAAAGGAGTTTGTAGTAATTAAATGTGTTTGCTATTGTTCTGCACTGATACACAATGCCTTCACAGCAAGGTTAGACTTTTTCATTACTATAACTGGGCACATGAATAATAATTCATCCCATTGCACGAGCTAATGTTAAATTAAGGCCTTACAATTCGTTAATTGCTGTGTGGCTACAACTAATTGGACCTCCTCCCAAATCAATTGTCTTGAATGATATTTTCATTCTGAGGTGTTAACATGTTACTGCTGTATGCTAAATCTATGCAGAAAAATGTTAACTCTCATGACTTCCAATATTTTTATGGAATGTCAGGCATTATCCACATGATTGACAGGGTGCAAAAATTACAGTTCAATGCATCAACCATCCCTAAAGCTTCCATTTTTGCTGGAATCTCAGTGTGGATTAATGGCATGAACTCATACTAAATTAAATGACAAAATGTTTTTCCAAACATACTCATACTGTATCGTTACCTAATTAACATAGCATCTCATGTAAATTTTGTTCACACAATTCTAAATGTATTTTACACTGGATTGGTACTGTAATCCATTGGGGATTTATTTTGCATTTATAAAAAAATATTCAAGATGCCGTCCTCCCGATAGTTTGAATTTTGATTCCAACTGGTTAAATAATAATAATTAAAATATTATGTATTTTTGTGGGAAAAATGTAGGTGTATTTTTGTTACGCAAACATTTGCATAAAATAAACACATTTTTTCTGCAGGCTTTTCAAAAGTTGTTGCAGTATTTCAAGATTGCAGTGTGTGTGTTTTTTTAAAAAATGACATTAATGTCTGTTAAACCAAGCATCAGCAGATGACATCAGCACATTCCTTTTTAATCTAATTAACCACTGCTTTTGAGTCTTGGAAACGTGTAACTAAGTGGATTAGATGTTGATTTCTGCTAATGCAAATTGTGTAGTAATGAGGGAACACAAGACCCAAAAGTTAATATATTCGCTGCATCTCCATCCTAGCTGCTGACATGACAAAGTTGTTTTTTTCCCCCAAGCTGTATGGTCGGTTGCCTGACTTAACCCATTCCTGATTTTTCCAGTGCTTGAGATTAGCTTACTCTATCTTCATACTGTTCATTATACAGAAGATAGTTAAACAGAATATAGAATAGAGAGGAGAACTGAAAGGGAAATAAGAGGGGCAAAGAGATTGTATGAGAAAAGATGAGCGGGTAACATAAAAGGGAACCCTAAGAATAAAAGGTGAGTAAAAAGTAGGGTGGGTCCAATTAGGGACCAAATCTTCTTGTGGTGGCAGAGGGCATGTAAATAAGGACTTTGCATCTGTCTTCACAAAAGAAGAGGATGCAGCCAATGCAACAGTATCAGAGGATAGGGGAGAGAAATTGGATAATATAAGAATAAACCAAGAGGAGGGACTAAAAAGGTTGACGGTGCTCAAGGTAGATAAGTCACCCAGTCCGGACAACAACAACAACTTGGATTTATATAGTGCCCTCCACGCTGGATGGCGTCTCAGAGCTTCACAGATCCCGGGATCCCGGGGCAGAGCCAGGGGGAGGGGGGGGGAAGGTGACCAAAGGTACGGTCGAAAAGAAAGGTCTTCAGCAGAGACCTGACAATGGGAAGAGAGGGATGAATTTCAATATGGAGAAGTGCGAGGTAATGCATTTTGGTAGAAAGAATGAGGGGAGGCAATATAGACTGGTACAATCTTAAGGGGGGTAAAAGAGCAGAGAGACCTGGGGGTTCAGGTAAATGAATCCTTGAAGGTGTCAGGACAGGGAGATAAAGCTGTGAAAAGGGCATATGGGATACTGGGCTTTATAAATAGGGGCATAGAGTACAAGAGTCAGGAGGTTATGATTAACCGATATAAAACACTGCTTAGGCCTCAGTTGGAATACTGCGCCCAGTTCTGGGCACCACACTATAGGAAGGATGTTAAGGCATTGGAAAGGGTGTAGAGGAGATTTATGAGGATGGTACCAGGAATGAGGGACCTTGATGATGAGGAACGAAAATGCATCCTAGGATACTGAGGAAAGTAAGGGGGGAAATAACGGAGGCTCTGGCCACATTCTTTCAATCCTTCTTGGACACCGGGGTGGTGCCAGAGGACTGGAGATTCGCAAATGTTTTTGATGACGTAACGGAGAGGGTGGGTGAAGGTAGTGCAGTTGATGTAGTTTATATGGATTTTCAAAAGGCATTTGATAAAGTCCGTATTGGGACTACTGCTCTTTTTGATGTATATAAATGACCTGGTCTTGGGTATAAGGAGGACAATTTACAAGCTTGCAGATGATACAAAGCTAGAAAAAGTGGTAACCAGGAGGAGGATGGCAGCAGACTGCAGGATGCCTTAAACAGAGTGGTGAAACAGGAAGACACATGACAGCTGAAATTTAATGCGGAGGAATGTGAAGTGATGCATTTTGAGACGAAAATGAGGAGAGGCAATATAAGCTGATGGTACAATCTAAAAAGGGTTGAAGGAGCAGAGAGACCTGGGGCTTCATATAAGTAAATCTTTGAAGGTCCGGACAGGTAGATACAGCTATTAAAAAAGCATCCGGGATACTGGGTTTTATAAATAAGGGCATAGAATACACAAGTCAGGAAGTTATGATGAACCTTTATATAAAACACTGGTTAGGTCTCAGTTAGAGACTGTGCTCAGTTCTGGGCCCCACAATTTAGGAAGGATGTCAAGGCATTGGAGAGGGTGCAAAGGATGTTGACCGGGATGTTGACTGTCTACTCTCGCTCCTCCCCCTGGTTCACCTACTCTCGCTCCTCCTCCTGGTTCACCACCCACCTCCGCTCACTGAAGAGCCAGGTGCGGGCCGCTGAAGGCACCTGCGTCAACTCTGGCCTAACGGTCCACCGACAAATCTGGTTGAACCTCCTCAAAATCTACCACTCCACTCTAGCCTCGGCCAAGTCGTCCTTCTACTCCAGGATAATCCTGGAGGCGAAGAACAACCCCAGGCTTCTGTTCTCTACCACATCCCGACTCCTCCGTCCCCCCCGCCACCCCGTGCAGGTCATCTCCTCCAACCTTCACTGCGAGGAGATGCTGGATTTCCTTGAACCCCAAATCAAGTGAATTTGGTCCGCGGTCACTTCCCCTCCAACATCCACCCACCCCCCACCCTCCCTCCCACACTCCAACTCCTACCCATCCTCCCCTACACACTTTCGTGCCCGTTTCCCCACCCTCTGTCACCAAACTTATCCTATCCCTGAAACCCACCACCTGCTCCCTTGACCCCATCCACACCCCACTCCTTATCTCCCAGCTCCACCTCCTTGCCCCACATATCACAGACATCGTCAACACGTCCCTCTCCTCTGGCTCTCTTCCCATTCCCTTAAAAACTGCCACCATCACTCCCACCTTGAAAAAACCCTCCCTTGATGCGTCGCAGCTATCAAGCTACCGGCCCATCTCCAACCTCCCCTTCCTGTCCAAGGTCCTGGAATGAGTTGTCGCCTCCCAGCTGCGCTCTTTCCTCTCCACCCATTCATTATTCGAACCCCTTCAGTCGGGTTTCCGTGCTGCCCATAGCACAGAAACTGCCCTGGTCAAGGTCACCAATGACATCCTGACCATCTGTGACCAGGGCTCCCTCTGCCTCCTCGTCCTCCTCGACCTATCGGCCGCATTCGATACGGTCGACCACGCTATCCTCCTCCACCGCTTGTCCTCCCACCTCAACCTTCAAGGCCCTGTCCTTGAGTGGTTTAGGTCGTACCTCTCCCACCGTCTTCACTTTGTTTCACGAACGGCCTTTCCTCCACCCCCCGCACTGTCTCGTGCGGTATCCCTCAGGGCTCTGTCCTCGGTCCTCTCCTCTTCACCCTCTATATGCTCCCCCTGTGGTGACATCATCCGCAGACATGGGGTTAACTTTCCTCCTCTACCCTCAACTCCACGACCACTGATGTCCTGACAGCTGTCTGTCCGACATCGAGTCCTGGACGAGAGACAACTTTCTTCAGCTCAACGTGCGTAAAACTGAGGCCCTCCTGATTGACTCACGTCAGTGCCTCCGCACCTCAGGCGCTGACAGCATCAGCATCCAAGGCTGCACTCTCCACCTCTCAAAGCCATCAGGAACCTCGGCGTTCTGTTCGACCCTGAGCTGTCCTTTCTCCCTCATTTCCGCGCCGCAACTGGCACCGCCTTCCATCACCTCCGGAATATCGCCAGACTACGGCACTACCTCACCCCTCACACGGCTGAAACTCTGGTCCACGCCTTTATCACCTCAAGGCTGGACTATTGGAACTCTTTCCTCGTCGGCCTTCCCGGCCCTCCCTCCACACTGCAGGTCATTCAGAACTCTGCAGCTCGTGTACTGTCCCGCACCAGGCTTCGGGAACACATCACTCCCACCCTCACCCTCACCCTCGCCCTCGCTCGCTTCCACTGGCTCCCCATCCCTCAGAGGATCAAATTCAAGATCCTCATCCTCACCTACAAGGCCATTCACGGCCTCGCTCCCTCCTATCTCTCCGACCTACTATCCCCCTACCTACCTGCCCGTACCCTCCGTTCCTCTGGCTCCGGTCTGCTCCACATCCCCCGCCCCAACCGCTCTACCATCGGTGGCCGGGCCTTCAGCCTCTCAGCCCCGAGGCTCTGGAACTCTATCCCCCAGTGCCTTCGCCGCTTCCTCCCTCTCCTCCTTCAAGGCCGGTCTCAAGACCTTTCTCTTTGACAGTGCCTTCAGCTCCCCTCTCGACTCTCTACCCCCTCCTCGCTCCCTCCCTTCCCACCCCTCACCCTGACCATTTCCCCCCTCCTCGCTCCCTCCCTTCCCTCCCCTCACCCTGACCATTTCCCCCCTCCTCGGGTCCTGACCCTACTGTACAGCGCCTTGGGACGTCCTCCCGACGTGAAAGGCGCTCTATAAATGGAATCTTGTTGTTGTTGTTGGTATCAGGAATGAGGAACTTAATAATAATAATCCTTACATTTGATATAGCGCTTTTCAAATCTTCTAAGGGTCTTAAAGCTTCACAGAATAGACTGTAAAGTTCATATATACTGTATACTTGTGGGCAAAATTGGGCAGCCAATTGCGCACAGCAGTATCCCACAGTCATGGATGAAATGACCAATTTTTTTTGAGGGATTATTATCAAGCGTGTGGAGTGAGGAAACCTGCCCGAGGTTTCAGTCTGTCAGGAATGTAACCCAGGTCTCTCGCTTACAAAGCGAGTGCTCTAACCACTGAGCTACAGGACTTGAGTAATGTGGAGAGATTGGAGAAGCTAGGATTATTCTACTTGGAGCAGAGAAGGTTAAGAGGAGACTTAATAAAGGTGTTGAAAATTATGAGTGAATTTGATGGAGTGACTAAGGAGAAACTGTTTCCACTTGCAGGTAGGTCGGTAACCAGAGGACACAGATTTAAGATAGTTGTCAAAAGAACCAGTGGGGAGGTGAGAAGAATTGTTTTCACACAGCGAGTTGTTCAGATCTGGAATGCATTGCCTGAAAGGGTGATGGGAGCTGATTCAATAACAACTTTTAAGAGAGGACTTGATAGATATTTGGGAGAACAAATTTCCAAAGTTATGGGGAGAGAGCAGGGGAGAGGGATTCTTTTGAGTTGCTCTGTCAAAGCGCTGGCACGGACACTATGGGTCAAATGGCCTCTTTGTGTGCTGTATAATTCTATTAATTCACAATATTATCCACCTTCCTCATTCTCTCTTAATCTATCAGTCTCTTTCTCTCCTTCCATTAACTCTCCTGTTTTCTTCCTATTGCCGCCTTGACCAACATAAACTGTTGAATTATCAATAAAATCAGGACCGCAAGATAATAATAATAATCCTTCCATTTGATGTAGCACCTTATCAAGTCTTCAAGCCGTCTCAAAAGTGCTTCACAGAATATACTGTAAAGTGAATTGACTGTGTAATTTGTGGGTGAAACGTGGCAGCCAATTGCACACAGCAGCGTCCCACAGACAGTCGTGGGTTGAAGTGACCAATTTATTATCTTTTTTTGAAGGAATTTGAAAGAAAGATGACTTTCTTTTGCACATAAAGGAATGGCCAGTCTATAGATGTGAAGCTCGGCATTGAGTATCAACGGACTATTGGACTTGAGGGACTTTGGTCAACTGGCAAACAAACACTGCCTTTTCTAGCAGGAATGACTGGTTAAGTATTGGGAGTAGGAACCCTGGTTGATTCCTTCCCCAGGCCAATGACGGAGCTGAGATCAGCTAACTCCAGCTCTAATTGTAATTTATTGTTGATTGGTATGGCTTGCTGCTGCTGTACCTCAGGCCAGGAAGGTGAGGGGCCGACATTTCCTCTCCTCCTCCAACTTTCCTGAATATTGCATGAGCAGATTTGACTGCCAATGCAGTCATTACATTTTAAAATAAAATCCTGTGAAGGGCTTTGAGAGGTTTGGGCAATATAAGGCTCCAAATTATTAAAAATAATACTCTATATTAATAATATATATTATTAATAATAACTCTTGCATTTGATATGGCGCCTTATCACATTGTTGAGATGTCTCAAAGCGCTTCACAGGATATACTGTAAAGTGAAGTGACTGCGTATTTTGTGCTGATGTGTATTATTATCAGGCTTTTCTGTGATACTCTATGGTCACATTAATACATTATTATATATTAATTCATATTATATATAAATATATAGTAGATTATTAATATAGAGCCTTTTCACAATTAGGCAAACCACTGTTTTAGTAAACGTAACATCATATCATAACTATTTTTAGGGCAGTAAAAAGTGGTACATTGTTTTCTAATTTGGATTTTTTCATGAATTATTTTTTTCAATGTTTAGTTTATGTGGAAAATCAGTCCTCTATCTATTAGTATATAAATAATCTGCTCTGAGGCTAGAGGATTTTCCATTTCCATTATTTTTGATAATGCTAAACACATTTTCATGAATACAAAACATGCAGGATATGAAAAGAAGTACATCTAAAATAAACTGTTTCATGTTTTGCTTCACCTTTTGGTCTCCAGAGAAACACTGATATAAGATGTCATGTATTTACATCGTGTTTTGCAATCAGCAGGTGCAATAAAACGGTCACAATTTTACTCAGCACATGCAACTTTTGCAATCAGTAGGTGCAATAAAATGAACTGCAGTACTACATACTTAATTTTGCAATTAAAAACAACTTTAAGATCGAATTCTACTGTTAGCAAATTGGAAATTCTTAGGAGTCACTCAAGTCATTCCAGCTTTAATTGTCAAATTATCAAATCTCACTGGAGGATTCAAACCCTTTTCTATAAACAGCCAGATTTGTCACCCAGACCTGCTACCTCTGCATGCTAGACAATTCTGCAACTCACAGATTTTTATGCATTGATTATAACAGATGAAGTAGCATTTATAGATATGGCTCCAAAACACATAATGGCTACATACCAATTCTAAACAGAGTGCCTGACTAAATAGAGCAACTAACTTCACTAACTAACTCCACTTAACTAACTCCACTAACTAACTCCACTCTATGATGTTTCTAACACTGTACAAGATTGATTTCTTAGTTTAAACAATCTTCCTACATTCCCTCCTGTGCATTGCTACTGCTAAAAAGTGACAAATCCCCTGGTCTGGATGGTTTGCTTCCCAGGGTTTTAAAAGAGGAGCTTATGAGTTAGTGGAGGCCTTGTGTCTGATCTTCCAAAATTCCTCAGATTCTGGAACAGTGCCCATGGATTGGAACATCGCAAATGTCACACCACTATTTAAAAAAGGTGGAAAAGGAAAAGATGGGGAATTATAGGCAGTTAGTCTCACATCAGCGATAGGAAACATTTTAGAATCGTTGATTAAGGATGTGGTAGTACGGCATTCAGGGCACAATATAATTAGTCCAAGTCAACATGGCTTTACAAAAGGGAAGTTATGTTTGACAAATCTCAGAGTTTTTTGAGGTTATTTCGAGTAAACTAGATAAGGGTGAAGCAGTGGATGTGGTCTATTTAGACTTCCATGGATTGGGGAATGGTTAACGGGTAGGAAACAAAGAGTAGGAATAAACGGGTCCTTTTCAGATTGGCGGGATGTGACTAGTGGATGCCACAAGGATCAGTCCTTGGGCTTCAGCTATTTACCATCTACATCAACGATCTAGATGAGGACATTGAAGTTAATATATCTAGATTGCGGATGACACAAAACTAGGAGGAAGTGTCACCACAGAGGACGACATTAAAAAAATGCAGTACGACATAGAAAGGTTAGGTGATTGGGCAGGTAGGTGGCAGATGAAGTATAATGTAGGGAAATGCGAAGTCATCCACCTCGGGAGCAAAATAATGCAATAATGGAGTCATGGAGTCCTGTAGCTCAGTGGTTAGAGCACTCGCTTTGCAAGCGACCTGAGTTCAATTCCAGTCAGGGCGAAACCTTGGGCAAGTTTCCTTACTCCACACAGAGCCTAATAATAATCCCTCCAAAAAACAAAACAATAATAAATTGGTCATTTTCAATCTACGACTGTTTGTGGGACATTGCTGTGCGCAATTGGCTGCCACGTTCGCCCACAAATATACAGTCAATTCACTTTACAGTGTGTTCTGTGAAGCACTTTGGGACGTCCTCCTGACGTGAAAAGCGCTATATCAAATGCAAGGATTATTATTATTATTAAAAACAGGAGAGCGGGTTATTTTTTAGAAGGGGAGAGACTGGAATGTGTTAGTGTCCAGAGGGACTTGGGTGTCCTTGTACACCAATCACAGAAAGTTAGTCTGCAGGTGCAGCAGCAATTAGGTAGGCGAACAGTATGTTAGAGCACTCTAGAAGTTATGTTATGCTATGTTATGCCAGGCATCCACCAAACAGTTTGACATTATAATGTTGCAGTCTGTAAACAACAACAAGATTACATTTGTATGGCGCCTTTCACGTCGGGAAGACGTCCCAAGGCCTTGGACAGTGTACAGCAAGTAATGTCACCTACCACTATTTGAAACTTTGTGTAAATAACGTTATTATCTTAAAGAAAGCCCTTATAAATAATGCACTTATATTAGGTATTGGAATATTGCCCCCCAAACATATGGCATTTCCTTTGGAAATGTATTTATAGCCCACTATCAATCAGTCTCATTGTGCAAAGCCCCTTTATTCATAAAATATAGTTAATAAGATTCATTGTGAGTAATATTAAACATTTCCAATATTCAACATTTCAAGAATTGTCCTGCATTCAAACTAGGCAAATCAGTGAATTCAGCAAGTTAACTGAACTGAGCTAATTCATGTTACATCAAGATCAAAATTCAGTTTGGTTCTGATCGTGAGTGATCATATGTAACCTGCGCTGTAAACAAGATAAATCATTGTTGACTAAAAAAGGAATTTGTTAGAATAGGATATAAAAACTGCAATACAAATAACTGAAAGAACACAGGGNAAAAAAATTACTTCCGAATTTCTGTTTCTATCACTTAACAGTTATATTGACCTTGCAAAGTATTCATTAAACTGGAATTTATTGCAATATTGAGAATGATAACACTGATCCATTAATAACAATAAGTATACATTTAGATCATGTTCTTTCATAAGGATATTAGATATGGTCTTGCTACAGCATTCAGTTTTCACAAAAATGTCCTGCCCCTCAAGGGCAAATCTTCAGACACAGAATGATCAGTCCTGCAGTGCTGAGACTAAAGGCCTAGATAGGCATCTCTAAAGACATATTACTGCTTAGGGCCATGCCACTTCCAATATAACTGTCATTTGCGGCTGCTATGTAAAATTTGTCTGGGGAACAGTGCATTTCATTTAGTGTCAGAGGAAACCCATGTGTAGACAACCGCTGTTTAAAGCAGAAGATATGAAGCAGCATTTTTACTCACCCGGGTTTGTTATGGTCAGGAGGTCAAGGCGACGATGTTGCTAAAAGACAAACAAACACTGTGTTATAACAGATTGACCATTTTTTTCAGCAAAATGTGCAGCAAAATTGCCCAATTTGCTGAAAAATCATATTATCTTTAATAGTATTTTGCTGTGCTTATCATTAGAGAATTTCTCATCACCAGTTTAACCCCTCGAGCCGTTGGGATAAAATATTATTCAGAATCACGTATTCACATTTTGTCAAAATATTTAGTCGTGTGATGTCTCATGTATAATAGCAGTTCCATCCGTAACATAAAATTGCAAACTCAACATGGTAATGACTCTATCATTGCCCTAAAAACTGAACCAAAAAATATTAGGTATGAATTAGAAAGGATTGTGGTTATTCTTTCTCCACTTGATAAGGTAGTATCCTGCCGATCACAGTTAGTGAGGCATTCTAGACGAACAAATAAATAAATCTCACTTATTATTTTGTGTGTATGTAAAGCATTCTGAGATGTTATCCTAACGTTATGCAGTGGCAGTGATTGCTATTTAGTGTTCAGGTGGGTATCTTTCTCAGCCGAGTCATTTATAATTTCAGTAAATACATATCTTATGGGATTTGAAATATTAAACCTGTTGTCCATTTCTTCATTCTCAGTTTTGTTACAGTTTTTTGGAACCTGGGCCTAAATTACTCTGTTCTTTAAAAAATACCCAATATTTTGCCCTGTCTACAATTTTGCCAATTTCAGTAAACATGAATTTTAGATCTCAGTCGCATAACAAACATACAATACCTTCTTATTCTAGTGCTTTTCTTGTTCACATCATCCAGTTGTCCTTGATAATGGTAATTATCACAGGAGTAAATTATTACATGCAACTTTTAGGCATTTTCAGGCAAGCTTTGATTTAGCATTGATTTTTTTAAAATTTACATTGGGGATTTCTATTGTTTACTTTCTTAATTGTACAAAAAGACACTGATTTAATTGCTGACATTCTTTTCTTACACACTAAATTTTTGTAAGTTTTTTTTTACACTTTGAATTAACATCAATAGTTACTAAAGAGTACAATGGTGACAGCCCCAGCCAACAATAATCTCTTGTTTGGTGTTTCACTGTGAGCATACTTATCTACTTAATAGTTGTTACTGTGAATGTGGTGTAGATCCAATTTCTACAATACTCAACAAGTTTAGTGGCTAGAGTAAAAAGGAAAATCAATTTGGAGACTTTTTTCAATGTATCCTAGTCTTTCCACAACATGGTCTGAAGAATCCTTGGCTCTGATGGCTGCAGTTTTTCCATAAACTTAAATATCTTCCGATAGCTAGAAGAAGGTAGAAAGCCTCATGCTCTAATGACACAATCAATCATATTGAATTGAGAGTTGAGTCTCCAGTATGTTCATTGAATGGCCAAGAATCGTATGTCTTCATTGGAAACTATGATTGAGGTTTGTGTAAATACTCCATAACCTTCAGCCAAAATAAATCTTGTATATTAAGGACTTTGGCAGACAGAATTTAAATCACCTTACTGCAGGAAGGACTTAGGGCACTGGAAAGGGTACAGAGGAGATTCACGAGAATGATACCAGGAATGGGGAACCTTAGCTATGAGGACAGTGGAGAAGTTAGGACTTTTCCCATTAGAGCAGAGAAGGTTACGCGGGGACCTGATAGAGGTCTTCAAGATCATGAAAGGTTTCGACAGGCGAGATAAGGAAAAGCTGTTTCCGCAGGTAGGTGTGTCTGTGACCTGTGGTCACAGTCTTAAGATATCTACCAAAAGAAGTAGAGGGGAGGTTAGGGTTAGAAGAAATGTTTTCACTCAGCGAGTTGTTAGAATTTGGAATGATCTGCCCGATAGGGCAGTGAAGTCTGATTCGATAACAGCTTTTAAGAGAGAACTGGACAGGTATCGGGGGAAGACGGGTTTGCAGCGTTATGGGGAGAAAGCTGGTGATTGGGGTTAGTGAAAGTGACGCTCTGTCAAAGAGCCGCACAGACTCGATGGACCGAATGGCCTCCTTCTGTGCCGTAACATTCTATGAATCTATGAATCTATGATATGTATCAAGCTGGTATCCAACTCACCAACTTGTCTTTTATTTACTGGTAATATCTTGTGAGGAGAACATAGATTTCAACAGAAGATTTCAGCAGAAATCCCTGCTCTCAGATGCAGCAAATCACTTCAAAAGTATTAAGATGCATCAATACTCAAAAAAGTAAGAAAAAGATGCAGAAGGCTCAGTTAGGCACATGGGAAGCACTGTATATTCTGCAAGTTTATTGTATACACGGGCTTTTCTAATATAGAATTAAATCAAATCTGGGACTGATTTTAGCAGCTTGCTGTGCAGGGTAAAACAATAGGATGTACAGATAACTAGAGAAATTGGGGCTGTTTTCACTGGGTTAAAGAAGGATGGCAGGAAACATGAAATAGATAATAATAATAATCCTTGCATTTGATATCATGTGACCTTATCGCATTGTTGAGATGCCAAAGCATTTCCCAAAATATACTGCAAAGTACATATAAAGTATACTGTCAAGTACATATAAAATATACTGTAAAGCTGAACAGAATAATGAGAGGTTTTTAATGGGGTAAATAAGGAGAAACATTTATACTGGCCAGTGAGTTGCTAGCTGGAGGGCATCGATTTAAGATTACCAAAAAACAAACCCCAAAAAGTCAAAACAGAATCCAGTACAGCTTTAAAAAGGAAATTAGACAAATATTTGAAAAAGAGAATTATAAAGTGGTGAAAGAGCAGTGAAATGGAACTATATGTGGGTAGTATTTTCAGGGATTCAATGCGGTCACTTTGGGCCAAATGGTCTGCTTCCGTGTTGTAAATTCTATGACCTTTACAGATAGATTTCCCGCAAAACAAAACTTTAGAAATGTAGGCCTAAGCTTCCCTTTGGATGTGCCATTTAAAAGGATCCAAATCATGGTGTTGAGGAGGTTTGAAATGAAGAATAAATGTTTTCCAGATCAATGCCAGGTATAGGGCCATGAGATTACAAATGATGCTTTAGAAAATGCAAGTACAACAATATTGGAGGTAGGATAGGATCAGTGCAGAAAACTGATTGGTGTCACTCTACTGTTTCTCCTTTATAATGGATATCATGCAGCTAAATACAATTTGCCAAATACGTTTTATTCATAATTTGTCAAATTAATTAGATTTATTAATCCAATCAAACTTCAGACTGTTGACGATTATAGAAAAATGATTATTCTCTACATTGTGCTTACAGTGCCTCTTCTTTGCTGGTTCTTTGAAGATTTGCAAAGCCATATGTTTAGAGTTTGTGAGTTGGATCTTTTATCTTTAAGATATCTCCACTGTTTGCCTACAAAATATTCACTGCACTTTACAGTTATTCCTGTAACATTCTCCTGATATGAAAGGTGCAATATCAAATGCAATCTTTTTTTTAAATAAAGAATCCTTGTATTTGATGAAGCATCTGTATGAATCAAAATGTCTCAAAACACTTCATAGGTATTTCTCAACAAGTGCAGTGACTGTGTATTGTTCATGCATATGTAATCTAAAGTTTTGACACATATGCAAAAATAAATGAATCACTAAAATCCAACATAAAGATGGTTGTTATACAAAATATAATTACAGGGTTTTTCTCTGGTCTATGCATGCAATAAATTGTGATTTCTGTGTCTACACAATAAATTGTAAGTATCTATTCAAACAAATTTGTAGCAGGCGAAATCATCAGAAGATGAAGTCCAACAAAACAAGAAAGATTAGAAATAGCATCTCTTGCTTTTAAATCCCATTTTCAAAATTATTATGTAAAATCTGAATTCCAATATGTAAATCCTCCTGGGTGCCCGAGGTAGTATCACTTTCATAGATTCTGTTAGACATATATTGTCCCAGTCTCCTATCACTGCTAAGCATTTTTTAAAAACTCTCTCTTGTTCGTCCGTTTATAATAATAAATCCTTGCATTTGATATTGCGCCTTATCACGTCTTTGAGAGGTCTAAAAGAGCTTCACAGAAAATGCTGTAAAGTGAATTGACTGTATATTTTGTGGGTGATACACAGCAGCCAATTGCACACAGCAGCGTCCCACAAACAGTCGCAAATTGAAGTGACCAAATAATAATTATTATTATTTGTTTTTGAAGGGATTATTACCTCCAGAAAAGTGATCTGTTAATTGACTAACAACTTCAGACGTGTAGAGAAAGAAAGAAAACTTGCCCAACATTTCGGCCTGCCCAGGAATCAACCCAGGTTGCGAGGCGAGGGCTCCATCCACTAAGTTTACTCCCTTTTAATAATAATAATAATCCTTGCATTTGATATAGCGCTTTTCACGTCGGGAGGACGTCCCAAAAGCGCTTCACAGAACACCCTGTAAAATGAATTGACTGTATATTTGTGGGCGAACGCGGCAGCCAATTGCGCACAGCAATGTCCCACAACCAGTCATAGATTGAAAATGACCAATTTATTATTGTTTTTGGTTTTGGAGGGATTATTATTAGGCTCTGTGTGGAGTAAGGAAACTTGCCCAAGGTTTCGCTCTGCCTGGAATTGAACTCAGGTCTCTCACTTGTAAAGCGAGTGGTCTAACCACTGAGCTACAGGACTCCCTTACATATGATCATTTTCTTGCCAATTCTATCACATTCTTTCCTCGGACCTCAAGTCTGTGAAGCTCTTTACAGTTAGTGTGCAGGTCTTCAGAGCCTAAGCTTAGCATCACTTAACTGATACTCTGGGTTTTTGTCTCTTCTGTCCTATTTTTCCCCATTATGGCAAAGCCTCAATTACATGTCCTGTACATTCACCATTTGGCACATTCATATAGCTTACGATAATAAAGTGATGTTTTTTGATAGAGTTGAACTTCAGGTTGAAAATTCAAAAATCCTGTTACATTATGAGGGAGAATGAAAGTGTCTGAATTAAACTGCAGCAGTCGTGCTGCATCGTGGTCATGACTGTGTGTCTGTGTGAGGCCAGTGGCCGGTAGGTAGCATTGACTTTGCGGAACAGCAGCAGCAACATTGGCAATGAAACAAGTGGTGACTTTGGAGAAGGTTATGGTAGTGTGATGACAGGGCTAAACATGATAGAGTATGTTGCAAGATACTGCAATCTGTTCCAATTACGATCAGCAATTTGTGGCTTTATTTAAGGACTAATTTATATAAAGTCTGAACCTCTCTGCTTAGTCAGACTGTTTTAGCAGCTGGTAATTTGCTCATGGTGCAACAGTCAGAAAGATGGCAAACTGTCTCAGTTCTGATCAATTAACACTTTATTCAGATTAATTAGTATTTTAAAGAATACAGTAAAATACAGTGAAAATGAAAGATATGTTTAGTTATTTCCTTGCATGCCCATCTGGTTCCATTGTATTCAATTTCAGCCATCACTGTTTCTCCCTTTGTCAGATGGATTCAAATTGGTCTCCAAGTATTATTACAATGTCAAATGTCTTAGTAGTATCCAAAACTGTCTGGGTTGGGGGCAGAGAATAGTGGCACATCATTTGCAACACACCCAAGTGTCTTTCCTACCACTGTTCAAGACATTTAAGATGTCTCTCTCTCTCCTTCCGTAGGAGGCCTGAAACAGGCTCTGGTTAATGAGGTGAAGGATTCATAAACTTGGGCTTTTGAAAATACTTGGAATATAGAAAAAAAGAAAAGCCTTTTACATTATATTCATTCAAAAACAACGCAAAACCTCAAATGAAATTGACAATTTTGTGGTTCACTNGGGGGCGATGCATAAGGTTTTTAATGTTATTAGACTTAGGTTTAATAACATTAAAAAACGAAATGGTGTTTCACAGAATTAGCAGAATTCTGCTCGTGTGCAGGGCTCTCCTCAATTCCCGGGTGAGAGTGAATTGGAAATTTTGGTGTAAATATGGTGTCATTCTGAATTGCTTCACTATTGTGTAAACCTGCCATCACTCTAAATTATATGGAGGAGGAAAGTGAGTTAATGTTTCATGTCGATGACCTTCGTCAGTGAGTTCTGTTGAAAGGTTATTGACCTAAAAGTTTAACTTTCCTCTCTCCATAGATGCTGCCTAACCTGAGTGTTCCCAGTGTTCTGTTTTTATTTCAGATTTCCAGGACCTGCAGTATTTTGCCTTTGATCACTCTAAAATACTCTACTATGGTATAAATGTAGTGTCTCTCTTAATTACTCTTTGTTGTTTATATCTGGTTTAACCTTGGATTGGGTTACTGCTGGACACATTGCCACATCTTTGATCCTCAGCAGGAATTATACTTATGAAGCTATACACAGAAGCTCACAAAGCTAGTCTCCCAGCCACAAGTCTACTTTGGCAGCTGTGACATATTTAGAACATTTCACAATGTGAAATGTTTGAATTTGATCTACTGTGATCCTACATTACACTCTTAACTTAAAATCCCTAACAATCTGATATCCTCACTCTCAGCCTTGTGATATTAAGATGATGACTGCCATTATATAATATATGCATATGTGTCACTACGTAATACATGAAATAGCCCATTTCCTGTTAATACCATCCGGTCTACCAATTAAATCAGTCCTGATTGTTTCTCTGTTTATCATAATTTTATTCCATAATGTACTTCATGTTTTCCTTTCACTACAATGTGTCATTCACAGACAAATTTTCAGATGGTAAACCATTCTTGAATTTTGCTGAGACTTTTGTGTGACATGCACTTGCTACTGGTCCTGTTATAACCATTCCAACAGCCACTGTAAGATTAGGGAACTCCGAGTTTGGTTTACAAAATAAGCAATTAACTCAGTGCGTATCAAGGACTTAAACTTTTCTGGCTAAAGTCGATGGTCATAGAATCCTCTTACTTTCCCTCGTGGTGGAAATCTTTTGCCCTCTTAAGTTCCAGAACCACAGCTCATTTGTCTATGTTATAATTTGTGGTATTACAATATTCAAAAATGACATCCACCTTACTAATAGAAAGCCGTATTCTAACATAATATTGAATGCCACTGTTTATAAAAATCACACAACATCCTTTGTCAGATGTTGTGCTGCTTGCTGTTTATTGTTTGGATCTGCCTTCATGATCATTCATTTTAGATAAGCCATCTTTTAGACAAGCTCCTGCTGTTGCCTTCTGCATATTTCATGCTTCTATTGTGCTATTTGTCCTCCACTTAATGGACATGTACAAATCCTTTCTTTGGAATACAGTTCCCAAAAAAGCAATCACAGTCACCACATTCATCACTGCAAGGCTAAAATTTCCAGCTGCAAATTCTTTAACAAGACCCTGGATAACCATATTGTTGTTATTAGTAATAAAATGTTCTAAAGTCTACGTAAGTGCAGAAAAACGACAGAATAGCTTTAATTGCCTGCAGCACAGCCAACCATTCAGCTGACTCAGGGTATTTCAAAGTCACTTCTGGTTACAGTAGCTATTCTGTAGCTCTCTGAACATATTATATCTGAGTACTGCAATAGTGCTGATGAACTGTACATTGGGGAGTTAGAGTACTGGTTTACAGAGAGTAGATTACGCTTGTTATTTAAAATAATATTAAGGAATAATTTTGAAATTTTATGACTGTTTCTTTAGGAGCATAAACTGAACTAAAATGTTTCAAAATTATTTCAGTCACAATAGACTCCCAATAAGGCTGACATTCCCTTTATATGTTTAACATGTTGCTTTTGATATTATATCTAAGAGACATATTTCACCATGCCTACAAAAATAGAAATCTTTTGACGAAGACTTTATAACAGAGAAATTTCTTTCTTAAAAATACCTTTCAAGATTATTTTTCATGCATGGATTACATCACATCATTATGGATGTCCTGTAAGAAGTGAAATAACAAAATAACAAGATCAAGATAATAATAATAATAATAATAATAATCCCTGCATTTGATATAGCGCTTTGCACGTCGGGAGGACGTCCCAAAGCGCTTCACAGAACACACTGTAAAGTGAATTGACTGTATATTTGTGGGCGAACGCGGCAGCCAATTGCGCACAGCAATGTCCCACAAACAGTCGTAGATTGAAAATGACCAATTTATTATTGTGTTTGGTTTTGGAGGGATTATTATTAGGCTCTGTGTGGAGTAAGGAAACTTGCCCAAGGTTTCGCCCTGACCTGCCTGGAATTGAACTTAGGTCTCTCACTTGCAAAGCGAGTGCTCTAACCACTGAGCTACAGGACTCCACGCATCCCCAAATAGACATGTACTGTCATCGAGTTAAAAATACTCGTAGAAAAAAAGAGTATCAGAAAATTCAAATCCCTCATTCCATCTCCACCAGCCCTCTGGCCAAGGTAACGACTTTCAGGTGATAAAGTCAACACTATTAACAGAAGGTGTTGCGGACTATGTGGTTTCATTTACACATTTAGCATCCATAGCTATTTTGTTAACCTCACTGTAATATTGGCAACCTCAAATGCAATAAGGTTAATATATTTGCTGCTCTTCAGCTTTCCTCACTAGCTGGTGCACAACATGGCACTCACAAAGCCTGGTGTATAGAAGAAGTTGCACTCCTTGACACTGAGATGTTACAAACATTCGCAACAGTCCGTAGGCAAGAGTTCCGGTATTGATTGGTTACCACATATAGTTTTATTTGCAGCAATTATAGCACTTTCATTTAGTAATAACGTTTGATAGAGATACATTCCACAAATGTGGACTAACTTAGACGGTTGTGACTGACAGAATTATTGTACTGCTTATAATTGGCAAGCGTTTTAAAGCAAGGAGGATCTATTTTTCATCAACTTACAAATCATTTTTAAATTAAACATAAAGGGTTACTCTAAGGCTCGGCCACCTAAATGAGCTAGCACAGATGCTTAGAATTGATTCCAGAATAGAGATCCCAGCAATATTTAGGGAAAGATTAGGTCAAGTAAATGATTTTGTC
Source organism: Callorhinchus milii (assembly GCF_018977255.1). Classification (NCBI taxonomy): domain Eukaryota; kingdom Metazoa; phylum Chordata; class Chondrichthyes; order Chimaeriformes; family Callorhinchidae; genus Callorhinchus; species Callorhinchus milii. The sequence continues at coordinate 508,057 of NW_024704746.1, read as the reverse complement.
GTCCTTCGGATAGATGACACATTAAACCGTCTGCCTGTTCAGGAGGATGTTAAAAGATCCCATGATGCCATTTGGAAAACAGAAAGGAATTTCTCCCTCTATCCTGACTATTCCTCCAGATCAAATTGGTCATTTGTTTCACAGTTGTTTGTTGTCATTGCCGTGTGCACATTGACTGTCATGTTCACCTAAAAATAAGGACTTTATAGTAAATTCTGTGAAACTCTTTGAGACATTTTGACGACATGGTATGGCGCTGTATGAAGTGCAAGAATCATTATTTTATCTCAAGTAGAACGGCTACGAGTAACATTTTTAACCCAAACCTTTTGGCCATTTTAATTAACCAAATAACTCCCTCATTAAAGCAGCAGTGTCCTGGAGTTACATTTGGTTTGTTGTTTGAAGATGTCACAAAAGATGCCAGAAAGAAAGTTTAAAAAGCATCTATTTTCAAGATATTTTCATTTTGTTTCCCACGGTGATATTGATAATCAGGAGCATGGTTTGTGTACTTACACTGTCGATATCTAATCTTTCCCTTCGATTGCTGCCTCTACAACTGGCATAAACCGGAGATGAACAGCAGAGGTCAGCATTATAAGTACAGAAACTGCCCAAATTTATACCTTGATTCACAGTGAATTTTAAAAAAAACAATTCCCTTTCAGATGGGATTTGTTTGAACACTGGCTTCTTAACTGGGGGCCTTCTGTCATAACATTATCCAGCTATGGGTCACTGCAGCTTTATACTCTCTATAGTAGTCCTGGCGACTTCAGGCAAATACATAGCTTTGCAGGCAACATATTTCTCACTGCAATATTACTTTGGCAGTTTTGTATCTGAATTCAAAGTCATCATTTTTTTTCACTTCAAGGTAAATAAAATAGTACAAGACACCTTAGTGGTTTCCTTTTGATATGTGAGTCGCACATCATTTCTCAAGCCCATTTCATATATTTTTCTGCAAAACAGAATTGTGTATTTTTTTGGCTTTGTTGCTCTAGGTTCCAGAATCTGGGTTCGTTATCGAGCTCCAGTATCTATAACACGGTTCCGTAGACTTTCATAGCTTGACATTTCAGGTTTTTCTGAAACAAAACAATAGAAAAATCTGGGAAAGTAGCTCAACTACTCCATAATAAGGTTAGTCAATTCCATTGAAGTTTGAAAATCTCAAAATGCTCTCAGTGTCCACGCCATCCTTCTTCACCACTTCTCCTCCCTCATCCACCTTAGTGGGACCGTACTCGCATGGTTCAAGTCCTACTTAACCAACCGCCAACAATACATCTCGGCCAATTTTTTTCCTCTTGCTCCTGCCCGGTAACCTGCGGGGTACCCCAGGGCTCCATCCTTGGGCCCCTCCTCCTCCTCATCTATATGCTCCCTCTTGAAGATGTCATCCACAGACGTGGGGTACATTTCCACATGTTTGCAGATAACACACAAATCTACTCCTCCGGCTGCAACTCCCAGTTTAACTGACGGGCATCAAGGCCTGCACGAGTGCAAACTTCCTGCAGCTGAACGTTGACAAGACGGAGACCATACTTTTTGTCTCCTGTCAACATCTTCTCTCCTGTGGTACAGACCTCCTCGCCCTCCCCGATCTCTCCCTAAGACTCACCGAACCTTAGCGCAACTTAGGTGCCAGTTTCGACCCTCAGCTAACTTTCGTACCCCATATCCGGGCCCTGACCAGGACCTGCACCACCACCACATTGCTCGCTTTCATCTGTACCTCACTCGAAAAGCTGCTAAAACCCTCTTCACCTCCCTCTTCGACTACTCAAACGCCCTCCTCACTGGTCTCCCCAGCTCCACTATTCATAAAATTCAACTAATTCAAAACTCTGCGTCCCGCATTCTCACCTGCGCTAAACTCTGTACCTCCATTACCCCAGTCCATATCTCCATTGATTCCCTGTCACAGAGCGGATCGATTTCAAGATCCTCACTCTTGTATTTAAATCCCTTCACACCTTGGCATCTCCCTATCTCTCCAACCTGCTCTCTCCTTATACCACTACCCGCTGCCTCCGCTCGACTGGCTCCGGCCTCCTCCTTGTCCCCTGGACCCTCCACCCCACTTTCAGTCACTAAACCCCGAACTGTGGAACTCTCTCCCTCAATCCCCTCACCTTGCCCCCTCTCTCCCTACTTTCAGGTTGCACTGAAGACCTCTTCGAATGTGCTTAGGTCTCATTCCCCCTTCCTCTGGCTCGACATCGGGATCTCCTACTGTTAAGTGCTCTGAGACTCCGGCTGGCGTGAAGGGCGGTATATAGATGTGGTTGTTACTGAATGAAGTTTACCAGTGGTCTTGATAAAATGTTCATTTTTTCTTGGCTTATAAATCGATTAATCTCTATTAATATAACAAGATGGTATTATAGGTTGATAGCAAGCACATGATAGATACTTCTATCATATGGCCCACCATTCTCAAATGTTTACTTTACTTTCAGGTGGTCTCACATTTTTCCAAAGATTTTCATACAATCATAGAATATTACAGCACAGAAGGAGGCCATTTGGCCTTTGCCGGCTCTTTGGAAGAACTACCCAATCAGTCCCACTAACCCGCACTTTCCTCATATCCTTGCGTAGTGTTCCTTTTCAAGTACCTATCGGGTTACTTACTGTATACAAAGCAGGGGTGAATAAAAAAATTCCGTTTTGAAAGTTGTTCATAGAATCATACATTGTTATTGACTTTGTTTCTACCTAACCTTAACTCTTTCGGTCAATGCATTCCAGACCAACTATTTAGGGATCAGAGCCGAGCTCCAATAACAAACTCACCCAATAGCTTGACTTGGCTCTTACAAAATGGGCTCATCAACTGGCTGATGTTAGCCTTTCTATCCCAGATTCACTGAAGCCAATTGTAAACACACCAAATGCTGTCCTGGGTGATATCAACTAACTTAGTACAGATTAAGGGATTCAAGTCTCCAGTGTTTTGTTCAGGTAATGTAGTACCCCACTAGTCAATGTGAGAGCTATTCAAGGGGTTCTTAAATATTGATGTACTTCTCTTTGGAAAGGATAAGTTACTGAACTGTAACACTACATTTATATTGCTGGTTTCAGATTTTTATTGCTGAGGATGTGACCCAGTGCAATAATCCATGTTTGACATTACAAATTGAAAGCCATCTCTTGTTGATTAAGCACAACTGTTAAAATAGCTCTGTGATAATTAGCTCCCACAAACCCTATGGATCCTTGAATGTACTGGAAATGGTGCATGTGATGGGATGAGACAAGGCAGAAGACAATAATACTGTATACAAAGCAGGGGTGAATAAAAAAATACAAATGTGAAACCTATTGTTCCAGAAAGTCATGACTGGCTGCAATTGCTGTTTGTAACAATCTTAACTACTATTAATTCTGAATCCAAAATGAACTGTTATTTTTACTCCTTATTTCTCAAGTTGCACAGAAGTTATTTAGGCCCTATTTTTTTCCAGGTTTCCATGAACGTGTAACACCCTCCCAATCAGTATGAATAATAATAATAATCCTTGCGTTTGATATAGCGTCTTATCACGTTGTCTTAAAGCATTTTACAGAATATATTGTAAAGTGGATTGACTGTGTATGGTGTCGGCGAAACCTGGCAGCCAATTGTGCACAGCAATAACATATAAGGTACATTAAATTTTACATTAAATTCACATATAACCTGATGATACAACAAATATATTGATCTTGTTGCAGATTAGAATATGTTACAATCGTGAGGAGGAGGAAAAGCCCTGGCTGTGTTTGGTAAACATGTAAATGAAGCCCAGACAAATGAAACTCGACAGGCAAGATTAGTCTTCATCAAACATACTGAGGCTAGGGAAAGGACGCAGGGAACAGTGGAGTCCTGTAATTCAGTGGTTACAGCACTCGCCTGGGAAGCGAGAGGACCTGGGTTCGATTCCTGGGCAGGGCGAAATGTTAGGCAAGTTTTCTTACTCCACATGCCTCTGTTTACCAAGCAATAAGTAGGATCCTGGTCGTTAGTCAATTGGCGGATCGCTTTTCCAGGAGTAATAACCTCTTCAAAATAATTTGCAAAATAAAATTATAATTTGGTCACTCAATCCATGACTGTTTGTGGGACACTACTGTGCGCAATTGGCTGCTGTGTTTCGATCACAAAATATACAATCAATTCACTTTACAGTATGTTCTGTTACGCGCTTTTGAGTCGTCTCCACGACATGATAAGGTGCTATACTAAGGATTATTATTATTATTATTATGACCATAGTGATGCCGAACCTAATGATTTTATTGCAGGAGACTGTCTCTTCCTTGTCTCACTTGATTGGTCACAACCACACACCAGATTCCACAAGCAATTTGATCTCTATGATCTCTGCAACACCATTTTAATTGTACACTAAACATTTAAGTACAAAGGAAAAGATGATCATTGGTATTTTTCCAGGCTGGTCATTTAAATAATTTCTATACTGTAATGTGAAACATTAAGTAGTAGGACACAACCTTATATCTATTGATTTTTAGTTCTTATTTATCCTCCTGAGAGACACAATTTCCATTCACTAAAATTGACATTAAATATATAATGTCACAAGGTTGAAGATTCCCTTAAATAGCAAGAACATGTTGATCATGAAACAACCTGCCATAATATTAATAATATTGCAAGTGCATATTTAGACAGAGGCAGATATTTTGAAATGTTCTCTCCCTTGTGCAAAACACAAAACTTAGTATAAAGTACAACAACTTGCATTTATATACCGCCCTTCATGCCGGATGGTGTCTGGGTAAATTATATACACAGATTTTACCCTTCATTTCTGAACATACACAGTACCTATGTAGAGGGCATATGTAGAGGGCAGTTATTGCACCCTCTGCTGGTAAAGCTTTTATAATTGAATAAAATCAAATCTGGTTGCAGTCAGCCAAAATATGCATAATTTTTGTGAAAAATTGACAGAAATTGCAGGACTATAAACACGTTATCTTACTTGAAAAACATTAGTAAAAATGAGCAAAACCTTGTGGTGATTAAAATTCAAGACAGCTGGCTGCAAAAATGAACTCCAGACAGAACACACGTCAGCAAGTTAACTAATGTTAATTTGTGACCAAGATAAATTAAGCGGAGTTACAAATGATTAGCAATGTACCTGGACTTTATTTGTTATTGAAATGCTCATGATAAATTCTGCTTCCTGAAAAGCATCATGTTTGTTATGGTCCAACACACAAAATATTTTTTTCAAATTCAACATTTGTAATAACACACAGAGCATCAATTGCATTTTATCGATATACTGTGAAATTTAAAATAAGATCCGGGAATATATTTAGACTCTGGCAACAAAATAATTGCCCAAGCCTTTACTTTCTAAATGTCTCTCCTTTTTTTGAAGGAGCATTGCAAACTACTTCAAAATTTATACCAGAATCACTTAGAAGATGCATTCTTCATCTCCTGCTAAGTGACCTTGTGGTTGAGGTTCTTCTGATAGGTTTCAGCAAAGTAACAAAGCTTGTCTCAAGTCTGAAATGGACCCAAAAAGACTTTTTGTTTCCAAATGGATTCCGACTGTTTGCTGGTTACTCATCAGGAAATTACAGCATTCATTTAATAAAATGTTCGTGAAGCAGTGGACAGAAGATGCACAGCTCTGTTCCGGAAGAAGGTTAATTCCTTTAGAGGAAACTGTGTCCCTGGGCAGGAAGCCTGACCTAGACACCTGACTGACATGCAGAAATTGTGCCGTAGCATTATTGTATACAAGACAGGCAAATCTAATAATACCTTCCTTTTTTTAAAGATTCAGCAGTTGAAAGCCCTGATTGAATTTCATCTTGATTTCATTAAATATTCATAAAGGCCAATTAGAAGGGCAGCTAAGTAGGCCACAGGGCCGCCTTCAATCATTCTGTCAAAGGCAGTCCATCAGAGAGCCCAGTTTGCATTAAGACCAGCTACTCAATAACTGCTTTCAGTCTTGATGTAGTTTCCTTCTAAATTACTGTTCCCCCCTTGCATATGCTTTTTTTTGTGGACAAGCAGAAAAAAATCAAATAATTCTCTGCACAAGATGCTTACTGTGTGGAAAGAAAAAATGCAAATGAGGAAAACATCCTCAATCAAACGCTGGAATGAAAATCTTTTCTATAATGAGCAGTGACATTGGCTGAGTGATGATTACACAGAAGAAACCTGCTTTAAATTCAGAATCAATCTGACAGGCTTACTTTAGCCATTGAAAATAAACTACTGTACCTTTTTCAATTCATGTATAATTTATCTTTGCTTTTTACAAATTAATTTGATTTTGAAAATAAAAATGGAATGCACTTTTGCTTTGTGTAAAATTAATTGTACAGTATAATGCAAAAACAAATTATGTATTGTTCCTGATGAAGATATGATTAATTATTATAAATGTAACACTTCTCTGTGGAATGTATAAGTTACAATTATAGAACTTGTACGACATTAATTATCTCAATGTTTTTCTTTACTTCATTTTCCCTTTTAACTATTTATTGTATTCGGTGTTTCTCTCCAATATTATTATTTTTAGTTCTATCACATATCTGCTTATAATTCACTGCCTGCATAAAGAATGTCGCAATCTAATCATTTATACAATGTTAGCTAAATATAATGAGTACACAAAACCATAGGAGTGACACTGTGCATGTGTGATAGGGAATACAATATACCATATAAATGAGGCGCTGAAACATTTTAGATTTGCTGAATACAACCAACAATTTTCCAGTGAGTATTGTGCTGAGATAAATTCTCACTTGCATATTTACTGATGTAAGATACTGTAACACAGTAAGAAACGCTCATCTATACAGGCAAAATGCTTGAATGCATTCCTTTAATTATGCCTTAATGTTCTTTGCACTTTTTATTAGGTGGAAAAGACATTCCTCTCACTTGGTTACTGTGGTTCTTTTCTTTCCTCTGATTACCCTTTCCTGTCAATTATATCATCTGTTCCTGCTCCCCATCTGTTTACACCACTCATACCCCCCACATCCCACCAAGTCTCTGCCAGATTGTCTCATTCAGCCTGCCCTGTTTGACTGCTGATCACTGCCTTTATTGCCTTTATTGGTTACAGAAACACTTGGCCCTGGCAACCTACCTCCAAAGTCTGCCTACAAGGATGCAATTATTATCCCACAAATAGAGTGGCTTGAGATCTGCCATGAATTGGAAGATGCAGGTTAGATGGATTCCCCCCTTCATTTGAACAATTCACCCTGATGTTCTTTGCCACGTTTGAATGATAGTATTTCCCCAACAACAGACACAGTACAGAGCCATTAAAATATTATGTGCATAAAAAGGAGAGCGAATAGGTGTTTTTGTACTTCATTGTTTTCTGTCAAGCCTAGCTAAACCTCTAATTCTATTGATTACACATTCCATCTAGCAGAGGGATATTTGCCTGAAGGACCAGGTGGTGCTTGCTGGTCATTTAACTGATATATTAGCCATGTGGTGCATCTCAATGAAGGGCAGTATTTTTCAATTTAGAGGAAAATTACAGAAAGAATTGTTCAAGGCAAATGCATAAAGGAAGGTTGAGGGTGGTAACAAATAATGGGAGACGGAGCAACACAAGGTTTCTGGCGTAGTAACCACCCCTGCCAGCTGCTGCCACTTTCACCAACGTACTTTAGCAACAAATACTTTACAACAGGATTGACTTAAAGAGGGATATTTACACATCCATAATCCTCTTTATGCCAGCTACGCTACTACTTAGGAAACAAGTTGTGTACTGCAAGAAGTCCCCTCCCCCTACCCAATGCCCCTGAATTAATGTGTGCGCCAGAGATATACATATATCATAGTCAATATAATATTTAAACTAGTCTTAAAGACCTATTAATCATATCTAGTTAGTTGATCAAACCTTTAACCTTCACTGTACTTTGTTAATTTTGCAATGCAGGAATCAAATGTTAACAATTTGTTTAATACCCATTTTAGTAGACTACATTGCAGACTGTTATTGTTACTGTTTCTCTCACCTACCCATTTGATCACAAACATTATTTCCTCAGGCTGTCAGAATGTTTCACAAAATACTGCAACAATTCACTAAGTCTTTGAAATCCATCTTTTCTACATTGTTAAAGCATAAAATGTTGTTCTCTAGCAAGATGGCCATTCAAAGACTGAAACATTCAGTGTTCAGATATAGCAAAGAAACAGGCGGCTAGAGATTAAAATTATCTCCCCAAGCCCCACTGCTTATACAAAGGCTACTCACTCGATAGCTGCACTTGGGAAAAAGTGTACCATTAGAGCAGAAACTTTTGACAGATTTTAACACAGCAAGGCATTTGTGACAAGCACGCAGATGCCAAATCCATTCTGTGCTTGATTGGCTCTTAGTTACTTTACAGATAATGTCTAGAGACACTGATTAATGCCTTATAATGGTGCATCTCATTGGAAGATAAGCACACAGAAGATCAATTAAACGTTGGCAGTTTCACAAGGTACGAAGAATTGCACCTCCAGATGAACTTCCTTTTTCAAAACAAAAAGCTTTCTCCTATGAGATGTTTCATGGAAAACTGAGAGCTGGAGACAAACTGGAGTCAATAAAATCCACGTGGGATAAGTTGAATATCCCAACATGTTTCAGTTTAAATGTAAACTATACAAAGATGTTCTTACTCAGTGGAAGAGCTCTGAAGCACTTGATTATCACCAGCTTGAACAGGTGCTATCCATATGCTAAACATACAAGCTGGAAGGCGATACATATGATACTTGCAATGGAAGAGGTCAGCTGTGCCCAGTGAGTCCATCATCATTTTGAATAATGTCTGGAATTTGTGTTTTNAAAAAAAAGCCATTCATTCTAATTGTTTGGATAACCACTCATTTCTAGTTGTTTTTCACTGAATAAATAAATAGTCATGAAGGCAATAGTAATCACCTTAGCAGCATCTTTAAAGCTTGGGGCTTTAATTTTCCATGCTTTAATTTGTTTTCACAGCAGTTTGAACAAATTGAATTTGTTAATTAAAGCACTAAAATGAAATGCTGAATGTTAGTGACTAGATGCAAATTGCATTAGTTGAAGAATCAGGCAAAATGTCCTCAGTATCAATAACCAGGACAAATCATATTAGAAAGACAAGTGATCAGTGTTAGTGTGTACGGTGAAGTGAAAGCTGTTTTGCAAATCATTTCAATGCCTGCTTTATAAAACAACAAAAACAAAATTAGATTTGTACACGATGGGAGGACGTCCCAAGGCACTGGACAATCAGTGTTTTGGACCTGAGCTGGGGGTTGGGGAGGGTGGAGGACAGGGGGGGGAAGCAGGGTGATCGAAAGCACAGTCAAAGAGGACAAGTGTTGTCCAGGACTTAGCTCTTGAGAATCATGTAGCAAGGATCCACAAATCCTATCAATTCAGAATTAAATTCTGTAGCATCAAACATCATTTTGCTTCAGCACCACTGACAGCGACAAAAGAAAGTTACTGCCACCCTTGTGGAATACTGAACATAACAGCTAGGAATGTAAAAGGAGATCTGCAGAAGAATATTTTCACCATAGAATGTATTGTAAATAAATGAAAATCTGTGTTAATTCCAAATGGTGATTAACCAACCAATAATACAAATCACTTAATCTTAAAAATTATAAATGACATCCAAAAATACCACTCCATTGACTCGCATATTGAGTTAAAGTAGCATAAATCCTGGCCGATGAGTTTGGTCTGTGGGATGATGGAGAGCCGTGCTGGCTTTCTGTGCTGTAATTCATGTTCATCCCCCATACATCCGGAGAGGGTTGCCTGGTCACAAAACTCATTTCAGAGTCAGAATCCCATTAAAGTATCTTTAGTTAGTTCCTTCACTTGAGCGTGTACTGACAACGCCTATGTACCAGTGAGTGCCCAAGGGCTTGGCATATGCTCTGCATTCATTTTCACAAAGGAGCTCATTCTTTTTATTTAATCTTCACATAGTTATTATTTATATTCCTACTAGTGTTTTAATATAATCAAATAGCACAATCTTCTCGTTTCCTGTGACGCAGAAGTATAAATAATCTTTTAAATTGATGCATCACCTGCAAATGTCATCCTGAGACTAGTTTCTAAGGGAAAGTAAGTTCCTGAGATGTTAAAGTTAATGTGCTCCTACATTTTTTTATTAAAAAAATGAGAAGACTTAAATTTGCAAATAGCTAGCCAGAAAAAAATGCATCCATATAGAATTAAATCATGAAAAGCAATAAACATTTACAGATGTGAGTAAACAGGGAATGAAATGTCACCATGTAATGGAATTACCCTGCCTTATTTTAAATGATTTTTCAATGAATGTCATTAGGAACTTATAACTTACCTCATTTTATTTCATGGACATGATTGGTAATTTCACTGCCCACAGAACTAATATTTCTCATGGGTAAAATGTTTTTTTTACAATGATACAGTACTTTGTAAGCACAAATAATATTTAGCTTTCTTCTCCAATTTCTCAGTTGATAAAAAAAAGTATTATCTATGTATTTAAGTGAAAAAGGTCCTGAGTTCCATCTGTGATTAACTTATTATTGATGGGGTAATAGTGGGGTTGTTTAAGTGGCTTCATTATATAACAATCCTCGCATGGGATACAGCGTTTTTATGTTGGGAGTTCATCTCAAAGAGCACTGTACCAGAACTGGTGTAGGGAAGAGGAAAGTTCTAAATCAGCCAGGAATGTTCAGTAAGAATAAGTTTAGGTTTGGCTGTGATAACGCCTTTGGTCATGTACACTGAAGTATATCTAATATATATTTCAATCATAATGATGTACAATTATTAAGACCCAACTCTTTGACTGGATTTTTGGTTATCTTTCCTTTACCCCCCCCCCACTCGGATGCCAAGCCAGTATTGTTAACCTCCTTGGGACGTCCTCCTAACGTTAAATGTGATATTGTATTCTACTGCTATGGACAAAAGAAGCCTTATTTATAAAAATCTATCAAGCCCAATACTGCAAGTCATTGCACGCCTTATTTAAATATTTAAAACAATTGTGTTAAAACGGTATGTGTTTATTGGTCAATCCAGCAAGACTAAAGCATAATTAATTAAAAACACTATAAGACTAAAGTCTAAGGTTTTCAATTCATCGTAACAGTGGTAAATGACATGGGCTTTAATTACAAATCTCCAGTTGTTTCAATAGGAGAACTGAAATAAAGTAAGAACTGCAATAAAATATCATCATTGTTAAGTCCCAAATAAGTCATGTTTAAACACATCTGATTTAGCAAAACATATTTAGTCACTGACTGACATTAATCGGTATCTGTTAGGTGGTATCTTCAGAGCCTATACTGCTTAGTTTGTCAGTTTGGTGCACCCCGTTTGTAGCAACAGTACCTAAACAGGGAAATTTACCTAATCTCCACTCACATTAAAAATAAATTACCAGCTTCCTAGGGTAATTTGCTCACTTTACTCCAGGACATTAGTAAAAGAATTTAACACCATGAATACAAAATGTTCCAGGATGGAAATAAAATTACAGACATCATAAGGACCTGAAAAACACAGCAACGGTTTTCCCTAGCAGTTGGTTTCAAGTGTTAATATCAAAGGTTTTAACTGGGCTGTTAGCAATGTGAAAATGACTATGCTGTTAACATAATTTGTTGAGTTACCTTACTTTTATTTTTAGACTCGGACCAGAGATCATTTATGGAATGTGGCAACTCCATCCTCAGAGGAGCAGTTTATCATTAATCAATCTTGCATTAAAAATAAAAAAACTGCATGAAGTTATTGTATTATCAAAACAAAGAAATGTTCTCATAATACAAATAATGCACTGAAATGGTTAAAATAGACAAACCCTGGGTTATACATTGGGCAGGTAAAGATGTTTATCATGGCTAAATATATTTCTCATCATTTCATTCCAAATTAGTTTTTCAGAGTGTATTTCAAGCTCTGCTGGTTCTGAGGTTCAATAAGTCGGTAGTCATTAAGTTTTCACAAATGATCTTCTGTAGTATTATTCTTTTTGGTATCACATTTTAAATCTGTAGAAAGAAGCAATTATGTTGTCACAAAAGTGTATTTTGACAGATCGAAAATTAATCATAAAGGTTTCAGAAAACTGCAAGAACCTGCAACATCTTCCATCTTTGCTGAGCAGCAGCGAGGGAACATTACAGTCACTGACATACATGAAAGTGGGGTTGTCTTTCTATTCCCATAGTTGGTAATAACATACCGTAAATCAATGAGTAAAATCTGTGGTGTCATGTTATTTTAAAATGCATCACATGTCCAATGACTACTTTAAGACACTTGAAAAAGTGCCTCCCTGTCGTTTTCATATCTCAATGCTCAGATTAGTATTGGAACAATCAGCAGCACAGCTAGACCATCATTATGTCAACAATTCAGCTCGACTAGAACCTCAGAAGACCACTTTCGGCTGACAAGTGACATTTACATTCTTCATACTGTAGTTTCAAACCTGCGCTGTCAGCTTTCTCACCGACACCAAGGAGACACGTTCACAAGTGACTGAGACAGACAGAATTAATTTCACTTGTTTTATCTCTTCCACCTATCAATGCAAATCAAATCATTTCTTAGGATCTTTCCTAGTCCACTAAAAATAGATGATTTCAATACAACTATTCATTTGACCCAATAAAGCAAGGATGCTTGTCCTGGGTTTAACATCAGCTCTAAATTTATTTTCAGCTCCAACTTTCCATTTGATTGTGGCATAGGGTTACTGACTTAACTGGTAGGTGTTTTTATTGGTGGTAGGAGATGATCTCTTCGTTTGATGGACTTGGCTGCTTCCAACTGGGCCACTTATGCAACACTCCTTGTTATTTATTTACCCTGAGGGCAATTAACAACTGAAACATGTTACCAGGAAGGGTGGTTGAAGCCAAGATGTTTGACTCATTTTAAAAAAAACAGCTTGATGCCGTGATGGGAAGACAGTAGAATGGATAATACGTTATGCCCAAAAGAAATGTGCCACTCTCATCTGCTGATCATGGAACAACAAAGAGAAGCCACAGGGAAGGCCGTGGCCTGTACTGCACCTCTACTCTCATCAGATCAGAAAATATGGTAGTGGTATTCTTCATCCCTCAATGAAGAAGGTAATTATTTGCAAATGACTGAGTTCTCTCTCCATCTGAACCTAAACTCATTAAACTGGAGAAGTTTAATAATCAGTATTAGAACTTACTGCAGCCCTAATTTTTTTTTGAAGGTTGAATTTACTGATTTTTTGTGTAGACCTTTGATCTTGTTTGTTTTTCTGTTCTTCTATGTCAAAGGGTCATCTGTCACAGTAGGTTTTCCTAGAGCCAGAGATCTTTCATTATAAGGAAGCCCTCAAAACAAACTGCTATCTGTTCTGGATGTGCACTCTAAAATGGGAACATGACATAGGCCATCCATCTTTGCAAGTGTGCACACATAATTGTGTGTCAAGCAAGTAATTCAATAATACAATTAAATTATGTTGTTGTAATTTTTACAAAGTTGTGAAATTTCAAAAGCTGAGGTAAATCACAAGAAAAGGGGAGAGAAATTTAATTCAACAGTGAGTTGTAATTTTTCATTCAGTGATCAGTCAGTCACCAGATGGGGGAGGAATGTTGAAAATCGTTACTTCCACCCTTCCTTTCACTTTGTCCTTGGTGGCATGTCCATAAATTATTCCCCAAGGGAAATTTACTGCAAACTCAGAAAGTCTCCTCCTCCCTGATGATGGACAAGATGCAGTAACCCCTGTGAGATTATTTACACACAGGACATGTATTATTTTACTTTGACAGAATCAGATTTTAGCAGCAGCAACACCACAAAAAACTAAAACTAACCTCCTTCGATCTGTGGCAAGGGTCAATAATTCCATTTCTGCAAAGGACCTGGTGCGCCTGAATAAGGAACCGAGCTGCCTTTTGTAATGGAATATGACACGCGCTTGCAGCACAAAGTTTTCAAAAAAAATCTTATATGATCAATCGGAGGACATTGGTAGGGTATAAGATGCACGGGGTCAGAATCAGGTTACATGCACTTCATCTAACCGAGAAAATTCACTTCAGTTTTAGTATCAGCTTTATATTCTGCAACAGCAATATTGTAGGTTTACTCAGTAGTATTATGTAAGCATAGTAGAAATGACAATAAGTGTGTCAAATAATACTAACAAAATAATGCTGAAAAAAAATTTAAAATTCATCTAAGATGATCTACAGGGATCTTTAAAACCTTTAAACAATACCACAAAAATGCAACTTAATATCAGAGATAGTTGGGAGGGTTTCAGAAAAAGAAGATTCTACTAAATGTATTGTAAATGCAGAAACCTTCATTTTATTAACTCCTGTATTTAAAGGTATAATGAACAGGTATCATTTCAATCAAATTCATCTTCAAATAATTATCCTTATTTCAAGAAAATGTGTAATAACTTTTGACAACGCAGTGACTTTCATTGAAAAATCCTGTAAGAGCTATACATTGTTAAAATAATAATAATCCTTTCATTTGATATAACATTTGATTGTGTTAGGAGGACACAGAATCATAGAATTATACAGCACAGAAGGAGGCCATTTGGCCCATTGTGTCTGTGCCGCTCTTTGAAAAGAGCTTCCAAATCAACCCCACTCCCCCGCTCTCTCCCCATAGCCCTGATCAACCCCACTCCCCCGCTCGCTCCCCATAGCCCTGATCAACCCCACTCCCCCGCTCTCTCCCCATAGCCCTGATCAACCCCACTTCCCCGCTCTCTCCCCATAGCCCTGATCAGCCCCACTCCCCCCGCGCTCTCCCCATAGCCCTGATCAACCCCACTCCCCCGCTCTCTCAACATAGCCCTGATCAACCCCACTCTCCCACTCTCTCCCCATAGCCCTGATCAACCCCACTCCCCCACTCTCCCCCATAGCCCTGATCAACCCCACTCCCCCGCTCTCTCCCCATAGCCCTGATCAACCCCACTCCCCCGCTCTCTCCCCATAGCCCTGATCAACCCCACTCCCCCACTCTCTCCCCATAGTCCTGATCAACCCCACTCCCCCACTCTCTCCCCATAGCCCTGATCAACCCCACTCCCCCACTCTCCCCCCACAGCCCTGATCAACCCCACTCCCCCGCTCTCTCCCCATAGCCCTGATCAACCCCACTCCCCGCTCTCTCCCCATAGCCCTGATCAACCCCACTCCCCCACTCTCTCCCCATAGCCCTGATCAACCCCACTCCCCCACTCTCCCCCCACAGCCCTGATCAACCCCACTCCCCCGCTCTCTCCCCATAGCCCTGATCAACCCCACTCCTCCGCTCTCTCCCCATAGACCTGCAAACTTGTCCTCCCCAAATAATTATCTACTTCTCTCTTAAAAGTTGTTATCGAATCAAATAACAACATCTCAAAGCACTTCACAAGATTTAATGTAAAGTGCATTGACTGTGCATTTTGTAGGTGAATTTATAAGAGAAGAGGGTTAATCTATGATATTAAGCACTATAAATAAACATTAATTCTATATTATCTGAGGGATTGATAGCCAGGACACTGGGATAAAGTCCATTCTCTTTTTGAATAGTACCATGGAAACGTTATTGGCCACTTGAACAGCCAGACAGCACCTCTGACAATGCAGGGCTCCCCAGTGTCAGCCGAGACTGCGAGTTCAAAAACCCAACCTGGGTCTTGAACAAACAATCTTCTGACTTAAGAGGAGAGTGCTTCTGCCTAGGCCAGGTTGACACCTAAAACAACAACAACAACAAGATTCCATTTATAGAGCGCCGCCTTTCACGTCGGGAGGACGTCCCAAGGCGCTGTACAGTTGGGTCAGGACCCGAGCATTGGGGGGGAAATGGTGAGGGGAGAGAAGGGAGCGAGCGAGGAGGGGGTAGAGAGTCGAGAGGGGAGCTGAAGGCACGGTCAAAGAGAAGTTACTACCGTTAGCAAACTTCACACTTCATTTTGATGTATTTGAAGGAACAGAATACATTTGGGTTGTAATCCATCATAAAAAAGAGAAGAAATCATGGAAAAAGAGAAGAAAAAGCTATTTGACCTATCAGACTCATATCTACCACATACAATCTTCTCTATCCTTTGACCCCCCTCTCCACTGTCAACCACTATACCCATACATGCAATGAGATAAATCACCAATTTGAATCTGAATGAGGAAATATCTCTGCTCTTCTTCAAAATAGTGCCATGGCATCATTAGCATCCATCTAAACCACCAGCATTGACAGACTGCAGCTTGATTTAACAATTGATTTGATTTCTTCACAAAAGTAGATGCACCAAATGCCACAGTATCGGAGGAGAGGAAATGGATAGGATAAGTATAAACAGAGAGGAAGTACTGAGAAGGTTGACTGGGCTGAAGGTAGATAAGTCGCCCGGTCCAGACGGGATGCAGCCAAGGATGTAGTGGGGAAACTACTGGAGACTATAATCCGGGACAGAATAAATCTTCACTTGGAAGAATATGGGTTAATTAGGGACAGACAACATGGATTTGTTAAAGGCAAATCTTGTCTAACAAATCTAATAGAATTTTTTGATGAGGTAATGGAGAGGGGATAAAGGTAGTGCAGTTGATGTAGTTTATATGGACTTTCAAAAGACATTTGACAAAGTGCCACATGAAAGACTTGTAAGAAAGATAGAAGCCCATGGTATAAAAGGGACAGTGGCAGTGAATCCAGAACTGGCCGGGAGACAGAGAGCAGAGAGTTGTGGTGAACGGCTGTTTTTCTGACTGGAGAGAAGTGTACAGTGGTGTCCCTCAGAGATCGGTATTAGGACCACTGCTCTTCTTAATATACATAAATGATCTGGACTTGGGGTATAGCAAGTACCATTTCCAAGTTTGCGGACGACACAAAGTTAGGTAGTGTGGTAAACAGTGAGAAGGATAGGAGCCGACTGCAGGAAGACATAGACAGATGGTAAAATGGGCGACACATGGCAGATGAGTTTCAATGTGGAGAAATGCGAGGTAATGCATTTTGGTAGAAAGAATGAGGGGCAATATAGGCTGGTAATACAATCTTCAGGGGGTGAAGGAACAGAGAGACCTGGGGGTTCAGGTAAATGAATCCTTGAAGGTGTCAGGACAGGGAGATAAAGCTGTAAAAAGGGCATATGGGATACTGGGCTTTATAGATAGGGGCATAGAGTACAAGAGTCAGGAGGTGATGATTAACCGATATAAAACACTGGTTAGGCCTCAGTTGGAATACTGTGCCCAGTTCTGGGCACCGCACTATAGGAAGGATGTTAAGGCATTGGAAAGGGTTCGGAGGAGATTTACGAGGATGGTACCAGGAATGAGGGACCTTGATGATGAGGAAAGGCTGGAGAGGCCGGGATTATTCTCATTGGAGCAAAGAAGGTTACGAGGAGACCTAATAGAGGTCTTCAAAATCATGAGGGGATTTGATAGGTCAGAAAAACTGTTCCCACTGGTGGGTGTGTCGGTGACTCGAGGTCACAGATTCAAAATAGTCTCTAAAAGAAGCCGAGGGGAGGGGAGAAGACATATTTTCACGCAGCAAGTTGTTCGAATCTGGAATACATTGCCTGAAAGGGCGGTCGAGGCCGATTTGGTAGCTACTTTTAAAAACGTGATGGACGGGTGTTTGAGGAGGACGGGTTTGCAGGGTTATGGGGAAAGGGCTGGGGAGTGGGATTGACATTAATTGCTCTATTTAAAGAACCGGCCCAGACTCGATGGGCCGAATGGCCTCTTTTTGTGCTGTATGATTCTATGATTCTATGTACATTTCCATACATACCACTGTCTCTCAGTTCTGTGCAGTCTTCCAGAAACACCATTAAAAATAAATTAATCAAATAGTGCTTATTAACTGTCTGCCATACACATTTTTTTTGACCATGGTCTCCACCACCCACCTCTCCTCCCCACCCCACACACACCCTCATACACCAAAACAACAAATAGATCTATGTTCCTTTAAAAATAGACAAACACCCATTTCTTTCTAAGCTAAAATTTACATTAGAATACAAAACATCTGCAGGATGCATCTGCCTGAATTTTTCGATGTGCTTCATTTTGATACTATCTGACCTCAGCAGGAGTAGAAGATGCAACACAAAATCCATCAGACTAACCAGTGGGGTTCCTCTACTCAACACAAAGAATATTTAATTTCTGAGAAAAACTGACGATTGAAAAAATGCAGCATAAACAAAACTGAAAAGCTTGTATAAAAAACAGACTGGAAATAACTCCAGAACCTTTTCAATGTACATATCTCAGTGAAAATAAAGTTCATGCCTGTAAGGAGTAATACGCCACGCACTTTAATCATTTCCTTTGAAAGTAAATTTGCTGTGTTCAGACATCTGTATTGCTGACTCTTCTTTGTTTCAAAAAAAGTCATTTTTCTTTAGTTTGTTTAAATATATATTCCCTATAAATTCAAGTGTTCAGCGAGTAATGGAGCACGGTTTCTGCCCCCAAATCAAATAGGTGAACAGAATGGTGGTACAGCACAAAAGCATTAATGTAAATAGAGTAACAGTGAGCAACGCCAACAGTTTATGCTGAAAATCAAATAAATCTACTTCAAATCTGCTCTCTCTTTCTCACTTTTGATGAGATACCTCTCCCACATCATGAAATTAATGAATTAAGAATTGTTAAGAACTTTCCAACATAGGGCAAAAAAACAACTTGCATTTATATAGCGGGGTAGCGTCCCAGAGCGCTTCAAACCGAAAACAAACCCAAAACACAAAAACTTAGGCTTTGTTATTATTAGGGTATCAGTTTGAAGAGTAAAATATCACTCTTCTTCATAGATGATATAAATTTTAACCAGCCAAACTGTGAATAAATAAAATAAATATGGATCAATACAAAAAACATTTCAGTCTTCATTGAGGCAAGTCTTTTCTAGCTGCAAGGTATGGAGCTACTCACAAAGACTTGGCTTCAGCCCAATGAAACATCTAAAATCATCCTTGCTGTTTCTCCTGTGCTATATTTTTTAAATATATGTAATTGATATGCAAAGAAATGCAGGAAATTAGCAGCACACTTTTCCATCCAGCAGAAATATAGTCCATCTGTTGATGCACAATTTGAGTTAGGATCTCTCTCTCAGGCAGGAATTTAGGACCCGAGAAAGATACAGGCTGATTAATGCAATGTAATCGTCTAACCTTTTGGGATGGTTTGAGTTTAGCTCCAAATGATATTTGAAAGTCACTCTTAGACGACTTCCAAAGATTCATATAATATCTTATTTTACAAGTGTACATGGTAAACTCGGGACATGAGAGATTAATCTGGTCAGAGATTGAAACCACCGTTCTTTCTCTTGAATGTCTCCCAAACAGATCAACTAAAAGTCTCTTGTCCATCTAATTGATGTTAAGTGGCCTAAATAAACAACAAATAGTCCAGTGAACAAAAGTTATTGATGGCGAAACATGACCGAGGAACTATATTTGGCAAATTTTAAGGAATGATTGGCATGTAAGTTGAAAAGGTCACACACAGGTGCAGAAGAGAGTCTTGTGTGGATTAAAGGAAATGTACAGGACCTTTACAGCCCATCACCTGTCTCAACATTCTAAAAAAGAAAGAACCAGAGATTTGCAGAGAAAGCTAAACTTTTTTTATTTAGATTTCTATGGGCCAGGAAAGAAGTAACCAAGTCTCATTTTTACAGCACCATTCCATATTGAAATGCTAAAAAGCAGATAATTACCTCCAATTTAGCGGATCATTTTTAATCCACTTTGATTGAACCCAAACCACAAAGCTGTGCATTGAGCATTGTTGTTAGAGTGTTCCAGAGACAGATTCTATCTGGAAGAATTAACCTGTTCAGGCCTGCAGGGTTAATTGCTTCATCACTTTTGGAATAGTAAAATGGATAAAATATAAAAAAATTAAAAGTCGCACAATCAATAAAGCTCCAAACATGTACATAATTAATGTTCTTTTGTTCTCTTCCCAATGAATTTTTCTTAAAAGAGCTATCGATCGGCAACAATTATGAATATGAATATGAATAATTCAGTTTCTGTAACCTGGCTAACCTTTTGCTAACGTGTGCCACAGTGTGAGCACAAGATATATCGCCATGACACTAAAACATTTTAAGTTCTAAAATTTCCAACAGCATTTCTGATGGAGAATCATACAATTATTCAGCACAGAAGGAGGCCATTCGGCCCATCGTGTCTGTGTCGGCTCTTTGAAAAGAGCTTCCAAATCAACCCCACTCCCCCACTCTCTCCCCATAGCCCTGATCAACCCCACTCCCCCTTCATAGCCCTGATCAACCCCACTCCCCCGCTCTCTCCCCACAGCCCTGATCAACCCCACTCCCCCGCTCTCTCCCCATAGCCCTGATCAACCCCACTCCCCCGCTCTCTCCCCATAGCCCTGATCAACCCCACTCCCCCGCTCTCTCCCCATAGCCCTGATCAACCCCACTCCCCCGCTCTCTCCCCATAGCCCTGATCAACCCCACTCCCCCGCTCTCTCCCCAGAGCCCTGCAAACTTGGCCTCCCCAAATAATTATCTAGTTCTCTCTTAAAAGTTGTTATCGACTCGGCTTCCACCAGCCTTTTAGGCAATGCACTCCAGATCCCAACAACTCACTGCGTGAAAACATTTCTCCTCACCTCCCGTTTCTTTTAACCACTATTTTAAATCGGTGTCCTCTTGTTACCGACCCACCCGCTAGTGGGAATAGTTTCTCCTTGTTCACCGTATCGAATTCTCTCATAATTTTGAAAACTTCGATTAAGTCTCCTCTTAACCTTCTCTGCTCCAAGGAGAATAATCCCGGCTTCTCTCGCCTCTCCTGATAACTGAAGTCCCTCATTCCTGGTACCATCCTGGTAAACCTCCTTTGCACCCTCTCCAATGCCTTGACATCCTTCCTAAAGTGTGGGGCCCAGAACTGAACACAGTCTCTAACTGAGGCCTAACCAGTGTTTTATATAAAGGTTCATCATAACTTCCTGACTGTTGTATTCTATGCCCCTATTTATAAAGCCCAGTATCCCGTATGCTTTTTTAACAGCTGTATCTACCTGTCCTGATTTACTTATAAATCAGAGATTTACTTCAAAGATTTACTATATGACCCCCAGGTCTCTCTGTTCCTTCACCCCCTTTAAGATTGTACCATCAGCTTTTATTGCCTCTCCTCATTCTTCCGCACACTTCTCATTTCTCCACATTAAACTTCATCTGCCACGTGTCTGCCCATTTTACTGGTCGGACTGTGTCCTCTTGCAGTTTGCTATTATCCTCCTCACTGTTTATTACTTTTCCAGCTTAGTATCACCTGCAAACTTGGAAATTGTACTCCCTATACCCAAGTCCAGGTCATTTATATAGATCAGAAACAGCAGTGGTCCCAATACCGACCCCTGGACATTTCCCTCCAGTCAGAAAAACAACCGTTCACCACCACTCTCTGCTCTCTGTCTCCCAGACAGTTCTGTATCCACTGCCACTGTCCCTTTAATACCGTGGGCTTCTATTTTGATGACAAGTCTGTTATGTGGCACTTTATCAAACGCCTTTTGAAAATCCACATAAACTAAGTCAACTGCATTACCTTCATCCGCCCTCTCCGTTACTTCATCAAAAAACTATCAGGTTTGTTAGACACGATTTGCCTTTAACAAATCCGTGTTGACTGTCCTTTATTAACCCATATTTGTCAAAGTGAAAATTTATTTTGTCCTGGATTATAGTCTCTAGAAGATTCCCCACTACTGACGTTGGGCTGACTGGCCTGTAGTTCCCAGTTTATCCTTCTACTCCTTTTGGTACGGGGGAGTAACATTTGCAACCCTCCAGTCCTCTGGCACCACACCGGTGTCCAAGGAGGATAGAAAGATTGTGGCCAGAGCCTCCGTTATTTCTACCCTTACTTCCCTCAGTAATCTAGGATGCCTCCCGTCTGGACCGGGTGACTTATCTACCTTGTGCACTGTCAACCTTTTTAGTTCTTCCTCTCAGTTTATTGTTACCTTATCCAATTTCTCTCCCCTCTCCTCCGATATTGTGGCATCAGCTGCATCCTCTTCTTTTGTGAAAACAGATGCAAAGTACTCATTCAGTACATGAGCCATGCCCTCTGCCTCCACAAGAAGATTTCCGCTTTGTTCCCTAATTGGACCCACCCTACCTTTGACTAACCTTTTATTCTTTTATATACTTATAAAATACCTCAGGGTTCCCTTTTATGGTACCCTGGTGTCCAAGGAGGATTGAAAAATAATGTTCAACCTCAGTGTCTGAAAGAGAAAGGGTCGGTGAAAACTGGTATATTGTCTTTGTCTTCTTTAAAATCTTGAAAACAGGCGTCGAAGGAATTAATTAGTAAAGAAATTGAGTTCTGATATTTTTGGAATTTGATAATGATGTTACTGTCACTTTTTAACTATTGTAAGTAAACGGTGATACAGTTTTTTTTCCGAGACAAAATAAGGTTTTCAAAAAAAGGTTACATTTGGCCTTGAAAGCTGAAACTAAATTAAACAGAGTTGGAAAAAGGCAATCCTTTCCTTGCAAGTGTGCATTGAGGTTGTTAAAGTGGCCGGTAATGTCCGAAAGGGAAGCAAGGTCACTGAGCTAGTCTTTGTCTTAAAGAAGCTTACAGTCTTCAAAACATTCTCCCTTCTCCAAAAACGTAAGCACTTTTTCTTTTAAATTCCAAAATCTTTCAAGAACCTTCCCCTTTGATAGCCAACGAACATTGCAATGAACTCCCCTTCTCATTTGCGTCTTCATCAAACAAGTTACGAAATTCCTGGCGGGTTAATGTGTGCGCACAAATTTTATTGATATCACGCACCACAGGCTCAAGTCCAAGTCTTTGGTACAAAGGGCCTCCTGATGATAATACGATGGTACTTAAATAACTTGTGTTCCAAAACCCTTTCCAACAAAGCAACACAACCATTCCTCTTTTATAGAGGAATGAAGTCCAGTCATAGCAGGTCATAGTATCACTGCAACAATTCAGAGTGATTTTCTGACTAAATCCAGGCTTAAAAATACTCTTTAGTGATTCTCATCTCCCCAATTAACCCCTCGATCTGGGCTAAACCTGTGACCCCGAGGCTCAGTCACTCACACTCTCACCTCCGAGTCAGAAAGTTGTAGGTTCGAGCTCCCCACAGTTCAGGAGGACTTTGAGTTCACAGTCCAGGCTGATGCTCCAGCAGTGCTGGGGAGAGAGCACTGCATTGCCAGTCGTTAAACCTCACTCCCCACCTGTGCCTTGTTCATGGCAGATATTAAAGATCTTCCTCAGCACTGTGAGGGAAAAGATAAAGAAGTTTTTCTCTCACTACCCACCCACCCCCCACCCCGGTGTCCTGGCCGAAAGGTAAAACTGGTTGCAGTTGCTTGTGGAGACTTCGCTGTGTTCAAAATTGGCTGCATGTAAAACACACAGTCACTACACTTTACAGCGAAACCCTGCAAAGCGCTTGGGTGAAAGGCACTGCATTGAGGGTTCGCATCACTTGGAGTCCTGTAGCTCAATGGTTAGAGCACTCGCCTCACAAGCGAGAGGATCTGGGTTTGATTCCCGCCAAGGCAAAACCTTTAGTAAGTTTCCTTACTCCACACGCCTCTGTTTACCTAGAAGTAAGTTGGAACCTGGTTGTTAGTCTTGGTGGCACTTTTCTGGGGGTAATAATCCCTCCAAAAAAAATTAATAATGATAATAATAATAAATTGGTTATTCAATCCACGACTGTTAGTGGGACAGACACCCCTGTGCCCAATCGGCTGCCGCGTTTCACCCACAAAATATACAGTCAATTGGGGAGCAGCAACCTCCATCTCAGTGGCCTCCAGTCATGACACAGGTTCCATGCCGCTAACAAGGGCACGGCCAGCACTGGGCTAAACACTTTATTCTGAACAATTTTGTCAGTTATGTTGACTACAAATATATTTCTTTATTCTAGTTTTGCAAAGCAGTGTTATTGGTGTTATGATTATTTTGGACATATTGCTGTTACAGCTGAGTCAACTGCTGAGAAATTGATAGTTATAATTGTGTCTGTGTATTAGCTGACGTAGCCTAATAAAATTGTGCATTAAAATGGCTGATCTAAGAGGCAGCAGTGGGAGTAATTTGATGAAGTAGCAATCTTAATGTGACTCAGGAGGTGGAAATTACTGTGATGTACAGCAGCTTCCTTGGTTTCTGTACATATATCAGTTGCTGGTTGCAGACAAATAGATAGCTAACATAATCCTTTTTCTTACAAGAAAGCTTCTCTGCGTGTGTGCGCACACACACACACACACAGTCGACCATTATGAAACTAGTTGATTCAATCTTCGAGAAGAAAGCTTGATCTTCATCGCAATCTACACCTCAATGCAACAGCACATTCAATTGAATTTTGATCTGTATGTCAGCAAAAATCCTATGAGTGATACAGGGAAAGGGAAAGATTGTAAAGTATGAAAAACACTTTCCTCTAAGAATAAAGGTTACGGCAAAATACTGATTTGTGTATCAATCACGTCAGTCACAAACCCCTATAAAAAGATTAGACCATTGTCTTTAAGGTGGAAAGTCAACTAAGATAGATCTCAAAACTTTTCTTCAGACTGAAACTTTTAAAATGTAGCTTCAAAGGATTCAGTGTGAGCGCCTGTGAGTAACAAATCACCTGACCATAACACTCACAGCCTTTGGGATCCTGTATGCATCAGTGAGTGTACAACAATAACAATGCATTTCAATTTAAAACTAGTCAGCAGCCAGAATAAGCTCAAAGAGCTCTTCTGCAAGTAAAGGCTAATCGAGCTGTGTGTAGTCCGTGAATTGGCTATTATAGCACGAGGTGAGTAACAGCAGCAGTGTTTAACAGCAGATACAAGAGGTGCTGGTGACAAGCATCTGTTTGGAGCAACTGGAATTTCCCAACAATTGACAAGAAAAAGATAGGCGTGGAGGGGCCGTCCCCCAGATCAGTCAATGTCCTGAGTTATTTGCAGGGTGGAATTGATAATAATAAATAAAATAATAATAATCCTTGCATTTGATATAGCTCCTTATCACTTCTTCTCGACGGCTCAAAGCGCTTCACAGAATAGATTGTAAAGTGAATTAACTATATATTTGTGGGCAAAAAGCGTCAGCCAATTGCGCACAGAAGCGTCCCACAAACAGTCGTGAATTGAAGTGACTAATTTATTTATTCTTTTTTTTTTCTTGAGGGATTATTATCAGGCATGTAGAGTAAGGAAACTTGCCCAAGGTTTCGTCCAGCCGGGTATCGAACCCAGGTCTCTCGCTTATGAGGAGAATGCTTTAACCACTGAGCTACAAGACTCCGCTATAATCCTTGCTTTTGATATGTCATCAAGACAGCTCAAAGCGCTTCATAAAATACACTGTAAAGTGAACTGAATGTGTATGTTGTGGGCGAAATGAACAGTACTGTCCCACAAACAATGCACAAAGCCAATTTGATAAAAGTGGAATGCATTGCCTGAAAAGCTGGTGGAAGCCAATTTAAAACAACTTTTAAGAGAGAAGTAGATAATTATTTGGGGAGGACAAGTTTGCAGGGCTCTGGCAAAGCGCAGGGCAGTGGGGTTGAAATGGAAGCTCTTTTCAAAGAGCCGGCACAGACAAAATGGACCTAATGGCCTTCTGTGCTCCATCTGCGCCATGACCCGCTCTGCCTTCCCCCACCTCCGCAACGTCGCCCGGCTCCGACACTGTCTCACACCGCAGGCCACCGAGACCCTCATACACGCCGTCATTACATCGAGGCTTGACTGCAAGCTCCCTGCTTGTTGTCCTCCCCAACTCCTCCCTCCACAGCCTGCAGATCATCCAGAACTCTGCAGTCCGTGTCCTCTCCCGCACCAGGCTCTATCACCCCCATCCTCACCCGACTCCACTGGCTTCCCATCACACAGAGGATACAGTTCAAGATCCTGGTCCTCATCTTCAAAGCCCTCCATGGTCTTGCTCTCCCGCACCTCTCAGATCTCCTATCACCCTGTTCGCTCCCTCCACTCAGGGAGCTCAGGCCTGCTTCACGTCCCCCGTCTCGCTCACCTCACTATCGGAGGGCGGGCGTTCCGACACTCTGCCCCACTCCATCCCGCAGTTCCTCTGTCTCTCCCCCCCTCCCTCGCCACCTTCAAGATCCATCTCAAGACCCTCCTCCAACCGTACTCATTTAAATATATGAAATACATTTCAATCTCCTGCTGCCCCTCCTGCTCCCCACCCTCAGCTTGGGTCCGTAACTCTATCTGTCCAGCGCCTTGGGACGTCCTCCCGGCGTGAAAGGAGCTATACAAATGTAATTTTGTTGTATTATTCTATGATTCTATAACAGTCCTATTGAGTGACTAAATTATTATTTTTTTTTAAAGAAGTTATTATCCCCGGAAAAGCGATCTGCCAATCGACTAACAACCAGATTCCTACTTACTGCTAAACAGAGGCGTGTGGAGTAAGGAAACTTGTCCAACGTTTCACCGCGCCGGGAATCAAACCCAGGTCTTCTCGCTTGCGAGGCGAGTGCTCTAACCACTGAGCTACAGAACTCCACACAATGCTACAAGACTCCATTTTTAATGATGCATTAATTAACAAATTAACCTTGCAATGAAACATACCAAATGAAAGAAATACTGACCAAGAAAAATAACTACAATAATGTACTTACTGTTGGGGAGGAAAATATTAAGCAACAAGAAAAACAACTGGAAAAGCATGAAAATATGACAATCACCATTTAGATCCTGTCTATGGCTGGTGATTTACAGACATGAGGGGGCATCTCATACTGGTCTTGTGATTCATAATACTGACCAGATTCCTTTACTCTGTATTCCTCACAATACTAAAGTGCTTTCATTGGTCCAATAAACAGTGATATATGAAGATGTGAAATTAAGTATTATATTGTTTTCTAATGAAAATCCCTTTAGGGATAATGATCATGTGTACCATTTGAAGAGCAAGGCTCACAGCTTCATTTGTTATACTGAGCTCATCTCTACAGCCTATTCTAGGTCACTGCCACTTCACTGAAACCTTAGATATCCAGAGCCTGGACATCTCTCAGCCTTGTACAGTGACCAATGGCTTTATAACTCAAAAAGGAAGCGCTTCTGAGCACTGTTAACCTGTCAAACTGAAACATTGAAGCCTAAAAGCCTTTCACTGTGACACCCCAATCACACATAATAACTACTCTTCAAACACAATGCGAGTATAATTACGTGAGGAATCAATTAGGTAATAATAATAATAATAATGTGAGGCAAACAACAGTGCTGAAAAAATCACTAGAAAATAGTTAATTATATTAATGGAGTCAATTTGACATAGGTGTAGACTTATCCAATATAACTTTTTTGAGAATATTGTATTCATTTCTTAAAGGCCACATTTCTCGAATTCAGTTTTTGGACAAACCGTTTGTGACCGACCAGGCGATATTCCAGGTACATTAAACTAGCATCAACTTCTCCAAGATGATTTGCTTTGGTGAGGCATTCTATCTGAGTTACAGAACACCGAACTCTCACTGCATCATTTCTCTCATTAATAGAACAGGAATGATAGTTCAACATTCTCCATCTTGTGAATGATTTATTTCAAATGAAGCAACGCAGGAAGGTTTTAAGTGAAACCTTAAATTTTCGTCAAAGGAAAAGGAAGGAGAAAAACAATTAAGTGGGTCATCCTGGGACATTGTCAGTCGCCTTGCAGAGACATTGAGCTCAGAAGATAGAGGCAGAGGCAGAGTAGCTTCTGAGTCGCTCTCTCCTGGACAAGGACTGCACATATCAAGGGTGAAGTGTTTGTACCACATAAATAAGGATAGAATGAGGAAAAAAAATATTTGGTTAATCAAGCCTGCTTCTGCCACAATGTCTACCGTGGAGAAAAGGTCTGCTT
This sequence comes from Callorhinchus milii, assembly GCF_018977255.1. Classification (NCBI taxonomy): domain Eukaryota; kingdom Metazoa; phylum Chordata; class Chondrichthyes; order Chimaeriformes; family Callorhinchidae; genus Callorhinchus; species Callorhinchus milii. Next base: position 480,007 of record NW_024704746.1, on the reverse strand, counting down.
TTGGGAATTTCCTGATCTTCAAACAAACCGAGAAATGGTACAGTAAGCATTGATGCACGTACACATCAACTTACACTTTCTTTTACACATTTGTGAGAACAGATAGAGTAGAACTTCTGAACTTATCATATGGTTTCTAAATATAACCTATATGAATCCACATATGAGATTCACCCAACTTGTACACTATAATCCATAGTTGAAACCTATTTAAACCATCAAATGATATTACTATCATATCTCTCCTAGTAAAATGGAGATTGCTCAAAGAGGTTTTATAATAAATACACCATGCTGATTTTTTAAGAGAGAATTGCAGTAAACAATTGTTAAAAAACAATATCAATAATGATTGGATCATCATTCACATATTAGACTTGTTTGACTAAACAGCATCGTGGCCAATCATTTATAATAAACTCATTACAAAGAACGGCATTAAGACTTTGGTGTTAACAGGCAACCAAAGCAAACCATATTTTTGGCTATAAAACTAATGATTTGCTCTGTGTTTGTGTGTGTGTGTGTTTGTGTATGTAGATAGAGGAAGCGAGATTTGACTTTTTCCCCTTGATAATAAAAGTTACCTATGGCATATATTTAAATGAGTACTAAAATAGAAGGTTAAAATGTGCAATCTGTGCACTAGAAAGATTGAGATACAAAGATGAATTTAATTCTTAATCTAATAGCTTCACATATGACAGGTTTAAGTTTCATAACTGCAGGCAAAGTGGTTAATGAATCATTTAAAATTACCCTTAAAGCTTAGCATTACAATTCCAGATATTGGATAAGATATAATTTTTTAAATGTATGCAATTATTCCAACAGCAAGTTTACTTTGCATACTTTTCTCCTTAATTTTTAATAGGATCATTTTGTACTTATCCTTCAATGTAACAGAGAATCTGAATCTCACAGAATATGTCATGTAAGATTTCAATAGAATTGTCCCACCCATTTATAGCATCCAGGTACGTATGAAAAACGATCTGTTGCCAGTTCGACGAGTTGATGACTATTGGAGATAACCCACAAGTAATTCCTAATTAAAGAAAATTATTAAAACATGTAGTGCTTTTTCATAAGTTTTCGAATGAAATGTATTTTAAAGCAGATAGTTGCAATTTACAGTATTTAGTATTTGAGAACATTAAATAAAGTAAATGATATAACAATATAACTTTCGGTCTTTTATTGTCTACAGAATACTGAAAAGCAACAATACTCTTTTGTATTTTTTCCAATTTGATGTTGCGATATTGGATAATCAATAGAAGCAAAACTATTCTGAAGTTGCTAAGCAATAGAAAGCATGTGGGTATTCTCAAAGGTGGAAAAGGTTAGGTGTAAAAAATGTGAAACATTGATTTAAAAAAATGTATTCAATCTGCCAGAAGTGTTTGTTATTTTAATCACAATAGTTATATGATTTACGCAGGTACGGTTGTGGTTTGCGATATCAAAGACATACATATACTTTTTGCTGGCCAAAGATTTTTTTTACATTCCTACTTGCAATACAAAATTATTTCATAAAGTATAAATGTTTAAATCCTTTATCTTGTGGCTGATCCTAAATCACTTTTCTAAAAATTAAACAGGAACTAGTTTATTTGAAATATCTAAAAATCCATTAATTGTAATTGTAAGTCTTACTTAATCTATCTCAAGAGCAGGGCGAGTGAAGATGGGCTAAATGCTTTTGACCCGCTTTCATCTGTCAGCATTGTAATTAAGTCAAATCCCTGGCATGTACCTCGGGTGATTTTCACATAGGGAATGGTGACTTGATTTCTTTTTCGTTACCTGGCTTTCTCTGCTATAAGCATTGTTGTATTGTGACCAGTGCTGCCGCACCATTTCACTACGTCCTGGCTGGGAGTCAGTGGTTAGTTCTGTTGATGGCAAGTGATAGACTACAGCTTGGTGGCCCTTATTTGAGAAAGGTCTGCAGGCCAAGTCCAGTCTGGGCCAACATTTCCACCATTTCAACCTCCGCTCCCTCCCTCCTTGGTGAATGTTCTCCCAGAGCACAGCGGCAGGGGTTGGCGATTGGGAGGACACAGTGCGCAGAGTGAAAATAATACTGACCGTTACTGCAATCTTATAGGAAAGCAAGAGCGTCTCTTACCAACTGTGTCCTTAGCTACCCCCGGCTTCTGCCACTGCAGATACTGATTTCCACGTGGCTGATTGGGAGAGAGAGGGGACCTATTGTACTGCTGGACCACGCTGGTCTAAAGTACTAGAGATGATCTGGACTAAGCCCGGACTTGGTTCCGACCTCCTAACCCCTTACCATCCTGTTCGCTCCCTCCGCTCAGCGGGCTCCAGCCTGCTTCATGTCCCTCATATTGTTCGCCCCTCTATCAGTGGGCGGGCCTTCCGCCGCTCTGCCCCCATCCTCTGGAACTCCATCCCGCAGTCCCTCCACCTCACCCACTCCCTTGCTACCTTCAAGACCCACCTCTTCGACCGTTCTTTCGATCTCCCTGCTTCCCCATTTGCCCTCCCCCCTCTCCCACCCCGATCCTCAGCTCGGGTCCATAGCTCTGTCTGTCCAGCGCCTTGGGACGTTCTCCCAACATGAAAGGCGCTATACAAATGTAATTTTGTTGTTGTTATTGTTGTTGTTGGCAATATGTGAATTCCAGGCAGTTTCTCTTTTTGGACACCATTTTAATTAGTTCTTCCTAATAGTCAAATTGTGTATTTCCTTTAAACACCAAATTGCTGAGTGACGCTATAAACAGCTGTGAAGAATGTGGAGGGATCACCGTGGTCTCTGAGCCAGTTCTCATAATGGAATTGGAAGGCATTGTTCAAGGCCATATCAATGAGACAACTGGATAATTAAGGAAGAATCCTAAGAACTGAAATAGTTGAGGTGCTGGCTAATATTTTTATGAGCTCCATAAACACAGAAGACTGAAGGAGAGCAAATGTTATGTAGTTATTCAAAAAAAGTTATTCAAAAAACTGAGACACATGCCTGAAAAGTGCAGAACACTCAAACTAAAAATATTCTCCTAGTGGGGCGATAAGCAGGATTTCTGTAGAACTGAACAAGCTCCGAGGAGATATGTCAGACAATTTCACAGTAATCTAAGACATTGGTGATGGTATAGACATGCCCTAAACTCTGCATGCCAAAGTCCTAGCAAATAGGGCAGTTTTCCAAACATACAGTGCTGAATATAGATTGAACATTTCAAAACACAACAATTTATGTCAACTGCTTAATGTCAATATTTTTTGCGAAAGTATATTCATACATTCCAAGACACAGTGTAAATTAGATGAGGAGCGTAAGAAGTCCCTTATATTTGAATGTCTAGATTGCTGCGAAAGACTTTCATACATAAGCAAACTGCTTACCATACTGACACCCAGCATTTCTCGCCTAACGTAATCCAGATTTCTCTTCTCCATGTTGTCCAGGTAACGTTGCAGTTGGGTGTAGGTGTAAGGGTAGCAGTAAGCAAACTGGTACACTTCATTTTCCCGATCAAAGCAAAAGGCAAATGACATAACGTAATTTTTCCGATGATCTGGGCAGCGGTAATAATACACATTTTTTGATGGAAGTCGTTGCCTGCCAAATAACAACATTTAAAATGTAAACAGCTGGATATTCATAAAAAAAATTAAAAAAAACTTAACTAGAACTAAACTACATTGTTGGGACCAAAATTCTCCCCCATTTGATATGTGAAGGGGAAGAATTCTGCACAAAAAGACTCATTTGTGCGTCCACAAATTCCTGTTTTATTCTCTTCTGAAACTCATTTCAGGAGGGAGCACATCAAATGACCCTTTGAAGTCTTTGCAGAGATAGCAAGTCCTTCAGGCTTTTCCTGAGTATCTGTGATATTCAAAAATAGGTTTAGCAGATATAACTTAACTTCACTAAATCTATGTTGATCAAATGCAAGGATTATTATATCATTATTAACATGCTATGCTCAGTCAGTTATCAATTGCATTCATATATTTCCAGGATTTCGCTTTTATTTGTGCTTAAAAACAAGTGCTGTATATTTGGATAATCCCTTGTATCCCCTAGGGCAAAAATCTTCCCAATTTAGGACAATGGTAGAGGATTCCACCCTCTGTGAGTTATTTCCCAACACACTCAATAACACACTCCTTTTAGTGTCCCTTCTGCCTTACTTTATATTTCACTCCAAATAGATGTTCTAGATATTGGGATGGAGAGTTTGTAATACATGCAGTTTTTCATTCTAAATACCAATCAAAATATCTCAATATTTCAGTCATACCCTGGTTTACTTTCCTTTTTTATATTAAAAATTGTCATGTTAACATGTTCAAATATATGGAGCACCACATGTGTGTCGACTGTAGTGTCAAAATCAGGAGACAACTGCAATTTCTGGCCATGCCAATTGTAATCATGACATTGAATATTACTTATAATAATAATCCTTGTACTTGATATAGTACCTTATCACTTCTTTGAGATGTCTCAAAGCGCTTCACAGAATATAATGTAAAGTGTATTTTGTGAGGGAAACATGGTAGCCAATTACGCACAGCAGTGTCCCACAAACAGTTGTAGATTGAGTGACTGTATTATTATTTTTTTGAAGGGATTATTTTCATTTTTGAGGATGGTCAACACATCTAGCATTTCCTACTCTATAAATAAAAAGTATTCAAGCTTAAATGACAAGTTATGCCTATTTTTAAGTTATGTTCAATAGTAGCTGATAAGCATCCACATAGTGACTCCATATATTTATATGCACAGATAATATAATGTATAATAAGGCATTGATTAATGCTGAAGTAAAATGTCACAGGCACTGGCAGTTCTCTGGCACATTCGTCATGCGTAAGCCTAGAGAGTGGTTGTCAGCAGTCAATTTGACCATGGGGGCACTTACAGCCAAGTCTGAACTCGTCCTCATCCACTATGCACAATTCTGAGCATGGGTCAGTAAATAGCAATCAAGAATAGAAAGCCTGGATAATGTTTCCCATACCTCGCCCACAGATACTGAAGTCAATTGCAGCACCCTGCTGCCATCCTGGCACAGACCAGCTGTACAGTACAGATGAAGATTAATTTGTCACTTCAGTAACAGATTTCTTCCGATCAGATCTTCCTCCTCTCCAGTGCTCAGTGGCACAAAGGACAATGAATGCATTTACCATTAGTGGAGTTATGCCTGTTATGTTATTCCTTTTTAAGGTCACTTTCCCATATTTCTTTTAAGTTCCCCCCCCCCCCCCCATTACATAATGCTCCACAACTGAAAGAACAGACAGGACTCCTCTCTTCCTATTTTACTCTGAATACAACAGTAAACGTGCCTATCCTAATTTTCCCTGCAGCTAGTTGGGAAGGAACTACACTCATTCCCCCTGTGTGGCACAATCAGTCATGAACTTGTTGAGTGAGGAATCATGGACACAACATTTCAGATGGTACTCTTGGCCCAACAAGTGGGAGAATCAATGCTCAGACAATGATGCAGCATCACAATCTGCCTATTGATGAGACAAGCTGATGAGAAAGCTTAAAAGTCATTGAGGTAGCTGACATACATGCATTTACTGATGTATAAATAGGATACATTTCTTAGCATATCAATCTTTGAAAGAATCAACCGTAAGATTAAATCATTTTAGGAGTCCTGTAGCTCAGTGGTTAGAGCACTCGCTTTGCAAGTGAGAGACCTGAGTTCAATTCCAGGCAGAGGGCGAAACCTTGGGCAAGTTTCCTTACTCCACACAGAGCCTAATAATAATCCCTCCAAAACAAAAAACAATAATAAATTGGTCATTTTCAATCTATGACTGTTTGTGGGACATTGCTGTGCGCAATTGGCTGCCGCGTTCGCCCACAAATACAGTCAATTCACTTTACAGTGTGTTCTGTGAAGCGCTTTGGGACGTCCTCCCGATGTGAAAAGCGCTATATCAAATGCAAAAATTATTATTATTATTATTTTTGTTGCTTAGTTAAATTCTAATAAGGCCTTTTTTAAGATTCTGGTTGTTAAGTCGGCATATAGGAAAAGTACAAATTTATTTTACTGGTTTTTAAAAGCAGGTAGTTCAGAAATATTGAAACATTATCATATTTCGTATTTTAAAGGAAGTTTTATGTTGGTTTTACAGAATAATAATAATAATTTGATAATATTGCATTTGATATTGCGCTTTTCACGTCTTCTCGATGTCTCAAAGCGCTTCACAGAATAGTAAAAGTGAAAAGTTAATTGACTGTATATTTGTGGGCAAAACGCAGCAGCCAATTGCACACAGCAGTGTCCCACAAACAGTCGTGGATTGAGTGACCAAATGATTATTATTTTTTTCTTGAGGGATTAGTATTAGGCGTGTGGAGTAAGGAAACTTGCCCAAGGTTTCCCTGCTGGGAATCGAACCCAGGTCTCTCGCTTGCAAGGCGAGTGCTCTAACCACTGAGCTACAGGACTCCATAATGACAGCATCTCATGCTGCTATATTAGGTTTGCGTGCTGGTTTCAAACTTTGTCCAAACAGCAAAATTATGAAAGTACTGCACATTCTATGATTTTTCTCTTAATAACATACTTGGACTCTTTTCTCTTGAAAAGAGGAGGGTAAAGGGTGACCTGATAGAGGTCTTTAGAAGGATGAAAGGTTTTGATAGGGTAGCCATAGGAAAGATATTTCCACTTGTGGGGGAGACCAAAACCAGGGCCATCAATATAAAATAGTCACGAGTAGATCAAATAGGGAAGTTAGAAGAAATTTCTTCACACAGAGAGCAGTGGGAATGCGGAACAAGATGTTGTTAAGGCAAGTAGCACAGATATATTTAAGGGGAAGTTAATTATGTACATGAGGGAGAACGGAATAGAAGGTTATGCTTGAAGGCTTAGTTGAGGAAGGGCAGGAGGAGGCTCATGTGGAACATAAACATCGGCATAGACCAGTTGGGATGAATGACCTGTTTCTGTGCTGTATATTCTAATGTATCTAATGTAACAATAACAAAATAATATTTGCATATCACCTTTCCATGTCGGGAGGACGTCGCAAGGCGCTTGACAGTCAATGTGTCAGGCCCGAGCTGGGGGTCGGGATTGGGGAGAGTGGAGGACAGTGGGGGAAGCAGGGTTGAAGAGGAGGGTTTTGAGATGGGTCTTGAAGGACAAAGGAAGGGGTGAGGCGGAGGGACTGCGGGATGGAAATCCAGAGGGTGAGGTCAGAGTGGCAGAAGGTGAGGCGGGGGACGAGAAGCAGGCCGGAACCCGCTGAGTGGAGGAGAGGGCAGGATGGTAGAGGTTTAGGAGGTCACAGAAGTAGGGCAGAGCAAGGCCATGGAGGGCTTTGAAGGTGAGTTCTCGATGATCTGCAGCCTATGGAGGGAAGAGTTGGGGAGGCTGTAAAGCCTGGATGTCATGAAGGCATGTGTGAGGGTCTCGGGGGCCTGCGGTGTGAGACAGTGGCAGAGCCGGGCAACGTTGGGGAGGTGGGGAAGGCAGAACGGGTCATGCAGGGGTGTGGGGTAGAAAGGATAATTGTGGGTCAAACAAGACCCCAAGGTTCCGGACTGGCTCAGTGATGGGGAGGGCGCAACCATGGATGGTGATGCTGTCAGCGCCTGAGGTGAGGAGGTGCTGACGGGAGCCAATCGGGAACTCGGTCTTGTTGGCGTTCAACTGAAGAAAGTTAGCTCTCATCCAGGACTTGTGTCTGACAGTATTGCTCACTGTAAAAAAAAACTGTTAAAAAAGTCCTTCCCAAATAAATATTAAATACATTTTTCAAAGAAATATAAAAGAAAGTTCAACAAACAAATTTAGGCGAGGTTTTTAATACAAATACAAAATAATTAGTAAAGAGCAAATGCTGTGTATATCCACAGGGTCTCTCTGGAACTCCAGTGAGTTGCTGATGGAATCTTATTGCTCCGGTGCCGGGCAGTAGATTGGCATCGGAGAGAAGTTCCACAATCGTTTTTTTTCAAATCCTTATGGGAATCTCACAATTTAAATCCCTCTGGTTTAACTGTCTATCCCTAAGGCCAAGGGGGTCAAACTTTTGGCTGCCGAGGGCCAGATTCCCTATTTGAGAAATATTCACGGGCCACACAAACAATATTTTGTGTTTCTCTTCCAGAAACATAACAACACTGACACATCACCTTTTTCGTGTTGGAACGACATCTTGACATTGTCAGCTGGGCACCTGAGCTGGGGGTGGGAGCTGAGGGGGATGGGGAGGGGAGAAGATGACCGAAAATATGGTCAAAGAGTTCGGTCTTGATGTGCTTTGAAAGAGGGAGGGAGGGAGGGAGCGAGGGAGGGAGTCAGTCAGAGGGACACCAGGAATGAGCTCCAGAGTTGAGCAAAATGGCGATGGTGGGGCAGATGGGGTGGGGGGCATGAAGCAAGCTGGTGTTTGCTGGGCAAAGGGAACAGCCGGGTCGGGAGGTCAGAGGTGGTGGGGGAGCTGCTGGGGAGAGGGAATGAAGGACTTGGGAGGTTTTCACTGGGGAAACAAGGAGCTTTCTATATAATAATAATCCTTGCATTTGATATAGCCCCTTACCACATCTTCGAGACGTCTCAAAGCATTGCACAAGATTTATGTGTAAAGTGAATTTACTGTGTATTTTGTAGGCCAAATGCGGCAGCCAATTGCGCACAGCAGTGTCCCACAAACAGAAAAAAAATGGGATATGTAAATACATTGCAGTTCCCCATTGCAACACCCAGTGTAAGTTTCTGTGAGGAAACTGCATGGCACATATTTACAGTGGCCAAGGGAGGCTCCGATCATCTGTGCTGACAGTGGACCACAAAACGCTGCCCTCACTTCTCTCTCTCTCTTTGTTCTCGCACTCTTTTATTTATATCTCTCCCCCCCCCTCTCCCTCATGTTCTCCCCAATCGTCGGTGCTTGCCGCTGCCATGGGAGGCGTTCGCCAGGAAGGGAGGGAGCGGAAGTTGGAATGATGGAAATGGCCTTGGGCTGGATAAAATGAACCGCCGGGCCGAATGCGGCCCATGGGCCGCCTGTTGGACCACACTGCCCTGTGTACTGCAGACATATTTCCAATGCAAACCATGTCCCTAAAGTATTAATTGTACCATTTCTGTTGCTAATCTATCCTAATCTCTAGCATCATTTTGCCACCATGAATCTATTTGTTTTTCAGAGAAAGCCTTTATGTGCATGTCAGCGAGAAATTTTATATGCTGAAATCTAATCAAATTTGGATCTTATCAGGTGTAAAAATGCAGTACTAGACATCACGAAGTGAGTCTTTGATAAGAAAATACATCACTTGGTTTTCAAATTAACCTTCTTGTCCTAGATGTTCCATTGTTTACCATTTTGTGTTCTCTGCCTTCTGGACAAGGACACACGCACACACATACACACACCGTGGCAGCAGCTGTTCCTATTAATTTAAAGCCATTACAAAAATTAAAATTAAACCCAATTACTTTAGCTGTTTTATAGCAGGGAAGCTTCGCTGATTGTTCCCCCTGGTTATGGACAGAAACAATATTCCCACCTACAGGCAGCTTTCACTGGAATACTAATGAATTACAGTGCAAGATGGGGAAAAAAAGTCAGAACACAGACCAAACACACTCTGCAAGAATGAAATGTCTTATCATGCATCTGCAGAGTGTTCATGCTTTATCCCTGTAGGTCATCATTCAGCAAACTCATTGCCAGAATAAGGAATTAGGATATTATCAGCAGACTATATTAAAGCTGGCTCATATTGCTGAAATAATCTTCTCAAGTTTTTTTAACAAAAGTAGGTATATTTGTTATAGCCAATACATATATTCATAAAATCATTTAAATATATGCATATAAAACAGAATATAAATTGTACCCTATAAATCAACAGGTAAGCATTCCTGAATTGTCCTTGTATGAAATTTTTAAATAAATCATTTGGAAGATTTTGCAGTGGTTTAGGCACAGGTTTCTGGAGGCTCAACCTGCCAAACCTAACTGCCCAGTTGAGCACATACGGTAAATGTATCATGACATTTACAAAATGTATGCAAAGGAGGATAAGCAAGTGTTCAGAGGTACTTTAGTTGCAATATTGCAATATCTGGTTTGCATCATACTCAAAATAACTTTAAAAATCTATCAGGACAATTTCAGTATTCTACAAAGGGCATCTTAATGTGTTTTAGAGTTCTACACAGTAACTGAGACTTAGTCGATCAATTGATTTAAAATCCATAAGGTGCTCTGAATTTCAGGTTAAACTCCTACTTGTGCAAAACCAAAAATGCTCCTTCATTTTTACCATAAATGTGTAGTAGCTTTGACATCATGCAAACTTATATCTATATCACTCGCTGGCATTAGTTGGAGATCAACCAGGATGAAATTTTCGTACCATGAAAATGCTTCCATTACATAATATAAACCTTCATAGCAGGACAGTGTTCTTGCCTATGATCTCTGGTCTAGAAAAGGATGTGAAGCTTCAGTTTTAGTTCTTGAGAAGCCTGTTTTACATTCCCATATTCAAATTCAGTGGTTATGGTGCAAGAAGCAAAATTAAAAACTCTAGACCAAACCTTTTCTTCCAATTTTCTCATCCTTTTTCATTAACAATAATCCTTGCATTTGATATAGCGCCTTATCACGTCTTCTAGCCGTCTCAAAGCGCTTCACAGGATACACTGTGAAGTGTATGTTCTGTGGGCAAAACGCAGCAGCCAATTGTGCACAGCAGCGTCCCACAAACAGTCGTGGATTGAGTAACCAATTTATTATCTTTGTTTAAGGAATTATTATCCCTGGAAGAGCGATCTGCCAATCAACTAACAAGTGGGATCCTACTTACTGTTGGTAAACATAAGCATAATAGACACCAGGATAACAACAGCTCCGCAGAACAATTGACTGCTGCTTTTCGTTGATTGATTGATTTCAATAATTTCAGATCATAAGAGCTCACTTTTCCCCTCCCCCTCTTCTGTGACCATTACCACATCACCTGGGTCCCAGACACACCTTTTCTCTTTCTGGTCTGTCTGTTTTGTTGCAATCTTTTTTTTTGTTTTGCATCATTAACACCTCGTTAACCCATCATCCCTGTCCTCTACCCCATTTTCTCCTTTGTCTTCCTTGCCCTGCTTCCCTCCTCTCTGTTAGCTTTTAAAAGCCTCTCCTCCCAAAATACCCCAGTTCTGATAAATTACCTTGGACCCGAAACACTGACTCACTTTCCTTTCTCCACAGATGCTGCCTGACCTGCTGAGAGTTCCCAGCGACTTCTGTTTCTGTTCATCAAATAAATACTGATAGAGAAAATGAGAAATCAGAGTGAAGAAAACCTGATTCTGAAACCGACACAGCCAAGAGCAACAATAACAACAGCTAAACAAAAAAAAATCAAGGTCCATCCAGTTCACCTTCCACCAGCTGCATGCACTTGTCATGTCCCAAACACTGTATCCCAAGATGTTATTTCCTAAAAGTAATCTATCTAATCTGCTTTTGAAAGAATCGACAGTTTGAATACATTGATGGACGCAGTCTAACATAACAAATTCTCCCAGAGAGGGGCTGAGGGGAAAGGAATGAGGACCTGCTGGTCTGTGGAGGACAGGATACCAATGCTAGAATAGTGGAGATGAGTGAACATTCTGAAGGTTTTTCTTAATTATTTTTGTGGATCAGGAAGTACCTATGCAGAACTTTAGCCCATGTGACAGTGTGATGGACTGGATCGAACTTTGATTATATTCCTCTGTTTACTGGGATTTTAGTTCGGTCACCTCTGTTGTCACAATATCTTTCTTGCTAGGAATTATGGGGAACAAATGTCACGATGGATTCACAGCTCTTGTTGAAACCAATTTCTTTTGTACTGTAATTCCCATTTCAGTAATTAAACTGTTGTCATAGAGGATAGGCTTTATGCAGGAACTAGGAGTCCTCAATTTCATAATTCACATTGGGTCAGAGGAGTAAAATATAGCTTGGAATGAAAAATAATAATAAAATGAAAAATTAGTAACCATAACATAGTTTGGTTAATTTGAATATATGGATATAACAGTGTATTGCACCAAATTATTAATAATTTAATCTTCCATTTTTACCAGTTATCGTTATATAGTTATGTTCACATTTCACAATGTACTCATCCTGTCTGTTAACTTTGTGTTCATGACATATCTAAAACAAGTCTACTTAAAATGTAGCAACTATTTCAAAATTCTCCCATTACATCAGTCCACATAGATCTGATAAGGTTATACCTAGGTTTGCAGATTGAAAGTGACTATTGCAGTTCTAGTTAATGATCGAATCAAAACTTTAAAAGAAAAATAAATATCTATATATATATCAATCCATTGCTATTAAGGTGCTCCGAACTGGATAAGCAGTGGGAAGTTTGCCAGACAGTGTTTGTTACTCTGGAACTCTATCCCCCAGTGCCTTCGCCGCCTCCTCCCTTTCCTCCTTCAAGGTCGGTCTCAAGACCTTTCTCTTTGACCGAGCCTTCAGCTCCCCTCTCGACTCTCTACCCCCTCCTCGCTCCCTCCTTCCCTCCCCTCAACCTGACCATCTCCCCCCCAATGCTCGGGGCCTGACCCAACTGTACAGCGCCTTGGGACATCCTCCCGACGTGAAAGGCGCTCAATAAATGGAATCTTGTTGTTTTTGCTGTTGTTATGGCAAGCTGTGCATTTTTCACCGCTTCCTCTTTCATTTGCCAACATACCTGTTGTCTCTATCCAGGATTTATCATTTTGTGAAGATACAAGTCTAAATGCAATACAAGTTGGATGGGCCAAGGGCATGTCTCTCTTTTACTACAATCAACTTTCTATTCTCGTAACATTGTACTTCTAAATATTTTTTAAAAGCTCCAATAATGAATTGTCAAAATCTCTAACAACATTACAATCTTAAGCACAGAAAATGTTATTTGGTGTTAATGCTTTAGATTGTTAATTTCTTTGATTAGTGGCTTCATGTAGCATACATGTGACACAGATCCAGTTCCTAAATCATATAGAATGGCAACACAAAGAAATCACAAAAAAGAGCAACATTTTCACATCTCCATCTCCAAGGGACATTCACAGAAACAAGCACTATTTATCAAGACTGTTATACAATTGCAGAATGGATATTAAATAGTTGTCACCCAGTGAAATGTTCTTCATCCTCACAAATAAGAAGTGCCATTCCAGCCTGTCAAAAGCCTTATCATCTGTGGAGACACCCATGTCTGGTACTTCCATAGAATTGGCATACTGAATAATAGATACTTTTCACTGGGGCTATATTTAAGTTGTCTGTCCACTATAAAGCCAGTCTGGTCTGAATTGATCATATTTGGGAGCAGTGTCTCAAGTCACCTAGTTTTTACATAAGATTTTAAAATTTGCATCAAGCAGTAAAACAGACATGCAATTAGAAAGCCAATGGTTCCCTGATTTTTTTTATATATTAAGATATGCATGCTGTCCAGATAGTTTGGTGGCAATCTGTCTGAACAAAATAATCCTTTTGGGACGTCCTCCTGACGTGAAAGGCGCTTTATAAATGGAATCTTGTTGTTGTTGTTGTAATCCTGCTAAGTGGCAGCAAACTGATTCAAGTAGGTAACCATCACCTCCCAGAACCTTTTGCTCTGCATCAGGACTATTATCCTCCCCAAACCACTGGCAGATGAAGTATTAAAATTACAAATCTCATTAATTCTAAGTTAAATAAGTCAAGCACAAAAATGAACCCCTTCCTCATGAGTCATTTTTATTTAATTCCCCCCTAGCTCCATCCCTCCATTTCTTGGTGGAAAGCTCTGTACCCTTTTCAAGCTGCAAAGGTAATCAAGTTTAAATTTACCCATCTCGCATAACTCCCCCCATCAATAGTTTACATCGATTCCTAAAACCTAATAAAGAAAATAAGCCACACTTACATTGCATTTATACCGTATATATGGCTAAATATGATCACAATTATGGCGTCAAGTATACAAGGAGACGCGGGCAAAAAACAAGAGGCATTAATTCCCTTTCTCACCCAAAACTAAACAGTTTTGTTTCACTATTTTGAAAACTTGTTCTTTTGAATGTATAACTTTAAGTCAATACACGTAATGCAAAACTAAGCACCAGATAAATTACCCCATTCCTACCTCTGCAAATGCTAATCTGGTAATTTTTCACCTAATGGGTCAGTCTAACACCTCATTATTCACTAACTACTAGAGTCCAGTCAGCCATTCAAAATTTCATACATTTATACTTCAAAGCTTTTCAAGCTGTCCAAAGCTACACCTGTTCAGGTGATCATTGTTAAAGTCTAAAATTATCTCATATAAAGTCTTATAATAAAATAATCCTTGCAGTTGATATAGCACTTTTCATGTCTTCTAGACTTCTCAAAGCGATTCACAGAATATACTGTAAATTGAATTGATTGATTGTATATTTGTGGGCAAAATGCGGCAGCCAATTGCGCACAGCAGCGTCCCACAAACAGTCGTTGGTTGAGTGATTAAATTATTATTATTATTTTTTGAAGGATTATTATCCTTGGAAAAGTGATCCACCAATCGACTAACAACCGGGTTCCTACTTACTGCTGGTAAAAGAAGCGTGTGGAGTAAGGAAATTGCCCAGCGTATCGCCCTGCCCGGAATAGAACCCAGCGCTCTCGCTTGCGAGGTGAGTGCTCTAACCACTGAGCTTACAGGGCTTCAGGGGCTGGTCAGGAGAGAAACGAGTGGATGCCGAGTGTTGACTATAGGCACAATCAGAGAGATGTGTGTTAAAAGGGTTTTGAAGCCTGAGAGAAGGACAAAGCAGAGCCAGATTTTGAGCGAGTTCCAAAGCATGGGGGCATAACATTTAAATAACAGGTTCAAATATTTTTAGGTAAAGGATAGTTACATGTTCTTCTGTTAAAATCCCGGTACTCCCTAGGCAAAATCGCCGCATCCTTAATTAAAAGAATATTTTAAAGGGTCTGATTCAGCTCTAATGTTACAACTCTCTCCTTTTGGCACAATAATTCCATGGTAGAAAAAAATCTTGTCCTCATTATCATTATGTATATTAAGACAGTGTTTCTATACACAATGGATAACTGGGAATTCAAGAGAGGAAGAGTTAAAATGGATTAGGATGTTTGTTTCCACATTATTTCAAGGCATGTTGCCTAGTAAGTTATTACATTGATTGGCAGTTTACTTCCTGCTCAATTCATTCAATAAAACCAAATGTTTAATGTGGCCCTGCAGTTTTGCATTGTATTACAGTGGTATAGCTAATATGCTTAAATTACTAAATTATTAAAATAAAAGCAGAAGTCACTGGAAACACGTAGCAGGTCAGGCAGCATCTATGGAGAGAGGAAAGTGAGTTAACATTTCAGGTAGAGACCCTTGTTTCAGGTTGACAATAACTAGCCCTAATCATTTTAAAGTATATGACCAAAATTAGGTTAATTGCTTTCCACCAGGCCTGCAATATAAATCCACAATTTCATAGCAATTTGCCAAACACTTGAATAATTTGCATAAGAGGGATAAGTCCTTCACTGATTCCCTGACAACGTTCATTTAAATATATCTACTGTCATAAAATAGAGTATTTCTGTTTGCTGAGTGACCACCGTATATCATTGTGTCAACATTGTCAACAAGGTTCTCTGACTACAACAGCTCCATGATACCATGAAGTGATGATAGCATCAGCAGACACAATCTGATTTTCTTAACTGGGAATTCAAGAGAGGAAAAGTTAAAATGGATTGTTGGCTATGCTGGCTAGTATTAGTCACTGAGCTTTTGTAATGTTTTTGATTATTGTGGCTTTTGTATTCTCCATAATTGATAATGGCAAAATTATCGGGCTCCAAGGATCTATGCATTCAACTGAATAGATTTTTTTTTTAATATTCATAATAATGCTCCTTTGGGGTTTTCAGAAGGACCACAATCATTGCAGCATTTTGTTCGAGTCTGTGGTCATTTGATGATATCATAATTATGCAAATTGTGCCATCCTATGATTTTATTTAAAAAAGATTTACAAAGAAGGTAATATTCAGATAAAGACAATTTCCTTTCAACAGTTTAGCTGATCAAATCCTTGTGTTGGAAGTCAGTTTCGCACTTGTGTATATTAATCGTCCTTGCATTGCATATCAAAATAATAATCCTTACATATGATATAGCGCCTTTCATGTCAGGTGGACATTTCAAGGCACTTCACAGGATAAAGTGTAATGACTGTATTTTGTAGGCAAATAAATGCTCATTGCATTTCAAATAGTGGATATAGCAACTCCAACATCAGAGTCTCAAAGTGTTTCACAGATAATTGCTCTCAAGTGTAGCAATTGTATTTGTAGGCAAATGTCTAGGTAAATATTCAAGATGATCAGAGAAAAACACAGAAAGCAATATTATTGGTGTTACTGTTGATGATCGAGGAATACTGAAACCACTCCAAAGCATTGCTAGCAAAAAACAAAAACAAAAGTGAGTATTCTTTGATAAGTACATTACTTCCTATTTGGTATTGCCAAGATGTACAACTGAAAGCTTTTAATTACATGTGATGCAATTATAAACAGCTCCAGTGAACACACCCTTCACCCTTCTTGTTTTCAGTCAATTTCACTGTCTGAACCAATTCAATAAAATAAGGTATGAAAAAAGTGGACAGACATGCACAAGTGATCTGTCTTTATTAGCTGGTTATCACCAGATATAACATTTAATGTCTTCTGCCGTGTTGATGTTTTTTTTTAGCAACTTGCATTTGCCCTTCTTGAAAAACAATAATAAAGCAGTCAGATCGTTTTAGAGGGTATTTTGGGGTCACTTATGGCTCATTCGCGCTCATTGTTGGTCTGAGGAAAGAATATTGACCCACCTGCTCTAATTAGTCAAATTGCTGTGTTAATAATTAAATTAGGTACAGAAGACATGAAAGGAGGTTGCACTTCAAACGATGGCTAAAAGGACGCGATGAAAAATGTATGGTAGGAAATTGCAAATGTGCATTATCCTAACGATAAAGTCTCACTACTCTAGTTTTGCAATTAAAACCGTTAAAAAGGTTACTGATTACCTTTTTTTTAATCATATATTTGATTAAATCCTGAGAGCTGATTACCTAATTGGGGGAATTGGCTTGGAGGGTTACTTAACCCAACAGCATGTGGGAGCTGAATTAGAATGGGAGACACCAGGTGGAATTCTCGCTTCCATTGTAAATCAATGGTGGAGACTTCCACCCACTGTCTAACTCGATCTTTCAGCTTCAACTATGCATGTTAAATCAGCTTCCTCACAATGTCAGATACAGCAACTCTCCATCCAGGTTCATTCCCTTCAGTCATATTATCAATGCTAACTGATTCCAAAAATGCATCGTAATATTAAAGATAATTATTTGTAAATATTTCCTTTTTGAAACCAGGCACCAAATGAAATATTCACTATTTAATGTGCAAAATGTGCGGCCTATTTCTGAACTGATAAAATTAAGGCACTTCAGTTCAGTTAAGACAAATTGCAAATGCAAATTCCAGCAGGTAGATCAGCATCTGAAAGAGAAAGATAGGTTAAGGCTTCCGGATTTGGCCCTTTATCATGTAGCACAGTAAACTGCCTTTTCCTTTCAGATACTGATCTCCCTGCAATGCATTTGTAGTTTTTCTTTTTATCTGCACTAAAGTTTCTAAGATTTTTCTTTTTATTTAGGCATTTTAGATAGATATGTGGCATTAAATATACAACAAGAAGCGAGTAACACTCCAAAGTTCTGATGCATAATATCTTAATTTATTGACATACCATTCAATATTAATTGTAACGTTTAAAACCTCAGCAAGTTTATCCAGTGAGAGGCTGAACCTTACAGATTGTGAAGGTCCCAGATTCGATCCCATGTCTGCAACATTGCCAGCCTCCAGAGTATAAATATCTTGAAACAGGGATGAAATAAACAGAAATCCAAGTTTTAAAAAAAAGGAAAATTCCAGCGCCTTGGGATGTCCTCGCGACGTGAAAGGCACGACACAAACAAATGTTGTTGATTTTATTGTAGAGATTTGATGCTTATCACACTACAATCAGGTAGCACTATCCTGTTCCAGACAAATTTTAATCTGCACACAAGTGCAGACCCCACATCATCGCATTTCGTACCTGATGTCATTGCATGCACAGCGCTGGAATTGTGATTGTGAGATGAGGGTTAGTAACTGCACAAAATCCGTTCAAAAGAAAATTAAAGATTGTGAAAGATGATCTTTATTTTGATTGTCAGATGGCTTGGGCTGTTTCCCTGGAGAAGTGCAGCCCCTCAATGTGTATCACATAATTACATGTGCATTAGTGTAATACCAATAATCCCTAGATTCTGAAAGAACATCCAATGCATCAAATATTGAGATAAAATCAGTAGTGACTTTACCCCCAATTAATACTGAATCAGCAGTCTCTGAAACCATATTTTTTGTGGAAAACAGCAATATAGAATATTCCATCACTGGTTTAAAAATACAACATTTATTAAATGTCAATTTTCTAAAATGATAAAAGAAAAACCATGACACATTACTTACTTTGTTGATATAACAAGTGTTCACACAAGCTGTGCAATAGAGAAGTGGGTAATTAGTCACTATAAAGTTATTGCTTATTGCAGTATTACTGGTACAGTAAGTTCACAGTGGTGTCTTTTCATAGGCAGCCCAATCACTGAATATGCAGGTGTTCCATCAGCTCATTTGGCCTGTGAATAATGTCAGTTCAGAGGAGAAGCTTCAGGCTTCAAACTTTTAATCTGCCTCCATTATCTCTGATCAAGGTGGAACCACAGGGGAGCAGAATTACTGGCAGTGCCAGGACAAGTGAGGAGGCAGCCTATCTATAAAACATATTAATCACCTTCTCCTCTTCCAGGCACATTTACTAGCTCCAGCCTCTGCTTGGACTCCCTGGAGCCTGAGAAATGGATTCATTGTCCCCAGGTTCAGGCAAATGCCTTTCAGGGAAAGTCATCAGCATAATAATTACTGACATTGCTGATAGAAGCCTAAATTGTCGATGGGGAACTATTAGACGAGCAAAGTATTGTGGGAAGAGACATTTACAGACTTCCCATGTTGGCATCTGCAGCTAATGGTTTGGCATTAGGAACAACAGAAGGACCCAGATATATTCAGATATCAGCTGCTGTGACAGTGCTTAATCCTGAATAAACTGCCAAGGTGCCAAGGGAATCTTATTCTTCTCTGTTGTTCCAAACAACAGATGCAGCCAATTAACTTTAAGCGGTGACCAAGAAAGCCTTTGTTACATTATGCTGTATTATGCAGAGGGTGTCATCTCTGGGTATCAGAATACAAGCTGTCTTTCATTATCATTCATTTCTTCAAATCAATCTGACAATTATCAAGAAAAGATCTTAATCATGATACATGCAGTTCTTGTAAGTGAACACAAAAAGCATAATTTACAATTTCCACATCTGCCAAGTAAGTCGGGGAAACTGTGCGTACAAAACATCACCAGCATCAATTTGTGCTAAGTGTGAATATTAAGTTTGCCATGTCACTGTTTCTCTGGAAGAAATAGCTGGTGATATTAATCATTAGATATTCAAATCAAAAAAGAGAAAAACATGAAAGCCACAATTCTATCCATATGGACTGCTTGAAGCGATAATGACTCACTATAAAATCTGATGCAGTAGAATTTCTATTACTGTTCCTTAATAATTCAATCTTAAATTTGCATAAGACAATGCTCACTGAAATAACACTTGAGAACTTTCTACAAAGAAAAAAAATGTCTTTCTAAATATAGTATCAGCTATAATTGAGTTTTAATATTTTCTCAAATCGGTTTAAATATACGGAGGGAAGTTAGTAACAAATCACACGGTTTTTCAGGCAATACAGACAACCCTATAAGAGCAGCTCCCACTATCTCTCCCCCTGGGCTGCTGACACCCTCACCATGCTTTCATCATCTCATTAGGTTTGACGATTGCACTGCCCTCCTCACTCTTCCCTACACAAGCTGCAGACTGCAGACCACCCAGAACTCTGCAGCCTTCCCTTCTCTTGCATCAGCCTCCGGGAACCGCATAACCTTCCTCACTTGGCTCCACTGGCTCCCTAACTCCCAGCAGATCAAATTTAAAATTCTCGGACTCACTTTCAAAAGCCTCCACAGCCTCACTCCACCCTACCTCGGCCACCTTACTGCCCAGGTCACTCCATTGAGACGTCTCAAAGCGCTTCACGGAATATACTGTAAAGTGAATTGACTATTTTTGTGGGTGAAAAGCGACAGCCAATTATGCACAACAGCGTCCCACAAACAGTGGTGGATTGAGTCAAAAAATTATTTTGGGGGGACGCGGGGAGCAGTTTTTACCCTATCGGAAATAAATACAGGGTCAGACAGAACCCATTCCTGGTGTCATCATTCTGTCATCCTCTCCCAGAATACTTTTCCAATTCAGTTTTTTTTTAAAAAAGATAAAATATGTTGCACACGATGGTACCAGGAACAACTTTCCCACCTGCCCAGAGCAGGAGAACTATTCTGTTTCAGATGTGCTGAACGGACTTGGAAGTGCCTAATTGTTGATAATGGGTTCCCAAATTGATAACCTTCACTAAAATATATACAATTTACACAAGTTAAAGTTAGCAACACAACAAAGTTTGAACTTGGACATTTCTCTGCTTGATGAATATCATCAATATATTCTTTTATTTTAAAATCCACTCTGTTCTTTCATCAATAGCTTCCCAAAGTTGGATTTAATATTCAACAATATAGCAGACATAACCTTTTCTGAAATGAAGAGCAAACTTCAACTCTAATTTTTTGTTCTGGTTATTGGATATAATAACAGCATACTTTTGAGTCCAGGAAACAACTCATCGCTTCATATGGCATGACAAATCTGCTGAAACCACTTAAATGATTTCATCCATACTTTAAAATGTCAGCAGTTATCTTATTCCTGGTGCCGAGCCAGATTTCAATTTGGCAATAGCTTTTTTCAATTTCTTCTACTGCAATGGCCTCTATTCATATCAAGGTCTTCTACATTTCTTAAGTGTATTTTTGCAATGTCATCTCAAGGCGCTCTGTTTAACATCACAGAAAAATGTTTGCCCATCTTTTTGTTTTGTTTTAAAAAATTTAATTTTTGTCCCTGATAATTCTGCAGCATTCACTATCTGTTATAATGTTCTTATATATTCAATCAGCATTTGATAATAGCTGTTTATAGATTAGTGTGGATTTGTGAATTTCTTCTCACTAAACTCATTCATGGAGTCAAAAAAAAACTCACATTTGTACATCTACAATCTGCTATCTATTGTCTTAACTACAAAACCTTTTACAGTCTTGTTTATTACTTCCTTTCACGATCATACGGTGTAAAGTGCATCTTTTTTTCCATGTTTCTGGTCTTTTCACATCTTCGTATTGTCGATTAAATCGCTTATTAATCCTTCATGTTTACATTTCTAATTAATCACAACTTTAGTTATTTCCTGTATCTTGTCACCAAACATATTCCATCCAATCGAATTCAAGTTCATCAACAAGTAAACTGGTTAATACAACAATAAAATTACATTTGTATAACAACAACTTGGATTTATATAGCGCCCTCCACATCGGACGGCGTCTTGGAGCGCTTTACAGGGACCGAGCCAGGGGGAGGGGGAGGGGGAAGGCGATCAAAGGCGCGGTCGAAAAGAAAGGTCTTCAGCAGGGACCTGAAAATGGGAAGGGAGGAATCGAGACGAAGGGAGTGAGGAAGGCAGTTCCAGAGACTTGGGAGGACTTTCACGTCGGGAGGACGTCCCGAGGCGCTGGTCAATCCTTCAAACCTTGCTGAAATTACTGCATCATTTAATTTGCTGCCACCAAAGTTCATATGTTTCATGGAGAGGATTATAGTTCATTTTTATTTTCGCCAACAAAATTTGTTGTCTGAACAAATATCTGCTTGTCAATTTATTCTCTCCACAATTAGGATTTCTGGCCCTTATCAGGTGTTTGTTTTTAAGTAACAGAATGGCACGGTGTAGATAACATGATCTGATCTGTCTGTTTGCTGCCATAAAAGCTTATTCCAAGTCTATTAATTCAACTGCGTGAGCACCACCCGGACAGAAAAACAATCACAGCACAACCATTCAGTACCAGCTACTGTAATTACCAGAGATTACTGAAGTGTTACTTTTCCAATAACTCAGCAGTCTATCGACAGAGCTGGAAGCATGGCATACTGAGACCATCCTTAGACATTAATATTTTTCCTGCCATGATATTTCTTAACTGTAGAGGAGTGGTGAGAAAAAGGCTCATACTTTACATGCCTAATACAGTATTTTATGAGATAAATGTGTAATGTTAAAGTACATAAAAGGCTAAATGAAAAAGCAGTCTCATAAAAACAGAATACAATATTAATACTTTGAAGTAAAACAATATTCCACATTTTCCAAGTCTAATATATTGAAATATTAGTTTGTCATATTTATTTTATTTGTTCAATGTGATACTATTAAAGATGTGTGCTTTATTTAAATGTGGATTAATCTCAAGATTCAACAATAACAAATTAAAGAGCATGACATGCAACAATAAACATAGATTAGATACCAAATTGTTCACGTACCATATTCTTTAACATTTCCTGTATTTTTGGATTGATGCAATTCGTATTGGTAAACGAAAGCCAAACTGAAAATCATTTTATGTTCATGAAAAGTCAGTGATATTTTATTTCTGACAATTTTATCAGGCTGAATACTTTAGTAAAAGTGTCAGTTTATGGTTTATCTCTTATGGTAAAGATATTTTGAACATTAATTTTCAAATTTTCGGAGAAAACTAATTCCTCCGAACCTCTCTCTAACAGCTTTGCATTAAGGTATAAAACTGGTCTACCTAGATGACGATTAGTTTAATTGGTTAATTAAGTTTTTATATTATACGATATGACAAGGAGTGGAAGCAAGCTGGAACTGATAACAACAATACTATTTCCTGATTTCTATATTGAGTACAGATCATTAAGAGTCGAAGGAGAGGTCTGATAGGTGACCCATTCCACTGTTAACACGGTCTTACTTTCCATAAGGTGAGAGTTCTGCTGTAGGGATGATATGCTGTGGCAATATCAATCCAATTTGGATCTCTTCTTGAGGATATGGATGATGTTTGTAGCTTTCCATTTTCCGCAATAGAGACAAACATGAGGTTTGCATGAACACCCTTCAGCTTTTTTGATCAACTATCCTCCTGATAACTAGTTCTCGCTATCGATTACCCTTTGTGTAAAGAATACATTTCAACTGTCTGCCCTAAATGTACCTTTCGTGTTCTGAACCAAGGAAGGAAATCTTCTAAAGCTTAGACTATACTATTAGGTTATCTTTCTGCCTCCACCCTCAACTCAAGGACAACTGCTGTCCTGACAGACTGTCTGTCGGACATCAAGTTCTGGATGAGGGCAAATTTCCTACAGTTGAATGTGAACAAGACTGAGGCCCTCCTGATTGGCTCACGCCAGCGCCTCCGCACCTCAGGCTCTGGCAGCATCAACCTCCATGGTGGCACACTTCAACTCACCAGCAGTCAGGAACCTGAGGGTCTTGCTCAATCCTCAACTGTCATTTCTTCCCCACATTCAAGCCATGACCTGGAATGCCTCCCTCACTTCTGTAACATCACCCGACTCCGCCACTACCTCACACCTCAGGCCCCTGAAACTCTTGTTCATACCTTCATCACCTCCAGGCTCGACTGTGCAAACACCCCGCTTGTCGGCCTTTCCAACTCCTCCCTCCACAGCTGCAGATAATCCAGACTTCTGCAGCCCGCGTCCTCTCCCGCACCAAACTCCGTGACCCCATCTCCCCCACTCTCGCCCGACTCCATTGGCGCCCTATCCTTCAGAGGATCCAGTTCAAGATCCTAGTCCTCATCTAAAAAGCCCTCCATGGCCTCACCCCACCCTACCTCTGCGACCTCCTAACCCCCTACCAATCCGCCCGCTCCCTCCGGCTCCACGTTCCCCAACCCACCCAGCCCACCATTGGCAGGAGAGCTTTCAGCCACTCTGCTCCCAACCTCTGGAATTCCATCCCCCAATCACTCCATCTCACCCCATCCTTAGCCTCCTTCAAAACCCTCCTCTTCATCCATGCCATCGGCCACACCCCTTCCCCTCCCCTCCCTTCTCCCCCCAACCCCAGCTTGGGTCTGAAATACTGTACACTGCCCAGCGCCTTGGGATGTCCTCCCAACATGAAAGGCACTATACAAATGTAATCTTGTTGTTGTTGTAGGTTCATTAGCATTTCAGGGATCAAGCTCTGATGGTGGTGTGTGAAAGCTCACTTTGATATAATGTCTGGTCCTGATCTTGGATTCCGATAACTTTTTAGCAAATATGGTATTCAATAACTCCTTCTTATTCACCAGTGTAGTCCAGCAAAGAGATAGACCACATGACTCCAGTCACTGTTGGCATCTGATATTTGTGAGGAAGAATGAGGAGAGGCAATATAAGCTGATGGTATAACCTTAAAGGGGGTGAAGGAGCAGAGAGACCTGGGGGTTCATATAGTAAATCTTTGAAGGTGGCCGGACAGGTAGATACAGCTGTTAAAAAAGCATACGGGATACTGGGCTTTATAAATAGGGGCATAGAATACACAAGTCAGGAAATTATGATGAACCTTTATATAAAACACTGGTTAGGCCTCAGCTACAGACTGTGCTCAGTTCTGGGCCCCACATCTTAGGAAGGATGTCAAGGCATTGGAGAGGGTGCAAAGGAGGTTTACCAGGATGGTACCAGGAATGAGGGACTTCAGTTATCAGGAGAGACTGGAGAAGCTAGGATTATTCTCCTTGGAGCAAAAAAGATTAAGGGGAAATTTAATAGAGGTGTTCAAATTATGAGGGGTGGAAGCAGATTTGATACAACTTTCAACAGAGGAGTTGATAGATATTTGAGGAGGACAAACTTGCAGGGCTATGGGGAGAGCACGGGGGAGTGGAATTAATTTGGACAGCTCTTTCAAAGAGCCGACACTGGCATGATGGGCTAAATAGCCTCCTTCTGTGCTACATAATTCTATGATATAGCAATCTCCCACCAATTCTTTGAGACAGTCTGGCAATCACTGCACTGGAGTTGACTCAGGCTTGTACCTCTGGCGAGCTGATGGCAGTGTGTATTTGTCTGAATGTTCTAGCATTCAAAATATCTTCAGTAATCTTGAAAGTCATTAGGAACGTTAGAAAAACGAGGCTGTCATCAGTAATAAGAAACTGCCTAAAAATACTCACAAAGCAATAGCTACATGACTAAAGCAATACTTGGTATTCATTACATTATTGGATTGTCAGAAATACGAGCATTCTTGAAGCCTGAGGACATATATCTCTGCAACTCTGCGTCAGTTCAATTCAGATTGTCCTTGCATTTGATATAGAACCTACAACATCAAAATGTCTCAAAGTGCTTCACAATGAATGTTCTCCTGTTGCTATGTATTTATAGGCAAATACAGCAGACAATTTCAGAATAAAGAGGCTGATTGTTGGCCAGGACACCAGAAGAAACTCTGGTTTATTTAGCTTCCACTGGAACAGATAATGTTCTCAATCTAACGTCCTATCTGAAGGACAAGCAGCACTTCCATAGTATTGCAGGGTCGCAAGATCTGATCTCGCATTATTGTAAGAATATAATAATCCTTGCATTTGATGTAGCGCTTTTCACATCTTCTAGACGTCTCAAAACGCTTCAAAGAATATACTGTAAAGGTGTGGTGAAACGCGGCAGCCAATTGCTCACAGCAGAGTCCCACAAACAGTCGTGGATTGAGTGACCAAATTATTAGTGGATTTTTTTAAGGATTATTATCCCCGGAAAAGCGATCTGCCAATCGACTAAGAATCAAGTTCCTACTTACTGCTGGTAAACAGAGGTGTGTGGAGTAAGAAACTTGCCCAACATTTCGCCCTGATGGGAATCGAACCCAGGTCTCTCGCTTGTGAGACGAGTGCTCTAACCACTGAGCTACAGGACTGCAGCAGGGAACAGAAGAGAGAATAAGGATTTAAACAGAAAAACAAAATGCTGATATTACAAAACAAACTGCAACATTTTCTATACTTTTTCCTCCTATAAGTTCTCAGGGACAAAATTGATCACTGTAACCTGCAATTCCACCACACTCACACACACACTCTCACTACCATCAGATAGCAACAAATAAAGACTATAACTTTTGAACATGAACAGATACGTATTTTATCTACTGACATTTCACACAATTTACCCCTGATAATGCAGCTTTGATAATTAGTAATGATCTACAGTTGGAATACAACATTTGCCACAATTTTGGGGGAGGCTGAAACATTTTTTACTGCAGAATCCAACAGCGACTTGATGTATTAATAATGTATCTTTTAGAATAGATCAGTGCTACCAAATTAATATTTTAAACCACATGTTGCAGCCCTTTAATGGAGCAAAGGTAGACTTCGGTGAGCAAATCCAACATATAAAGAAAAGCCTCCCCTCCAGTTTTTTCGCTGAGTGACATTCTATCTGGCCAACAATCCCCCAGATAAAATTGGTCACTCACTTCATGGCTGCTTGTGGGACCTTCCTGTGTGAAAATTGGCTGTCAATTACGGTCATTACAGTTCATAGTAAAAACCTGTGAAACTCTTTGAAACACCTCAATGATGTGAAAAGGCACTAGGCCAATGATTATTATCTTAATGTACAAATGAATTACCAATTGAAAAGATCTGCCATGATCTAATAATATTTTAGAACATGCTCAAACAAGATTGTTAGGTTTTATGGATTTTATCTTCACTTATTAAATTCTTATACAGCTTCTATTCCTGCTGGGTACATTTGTCTACTGAGCACAAATACATCATTTCCAATAATTTGCTGAGAGCTTTTGCTGTTAATTATAATTCTCAATTATAAATGGATATCCCATAGAAAATCCTGCCTAATTTAAGTCTTAACAATATCTGTGTCTTACTGGTGAAAGCATAATACGAAGTATAAAGTCATTGTCAAGGCAAATTACTAAATGAAAGCATTTATAGAGACATATATTACTGTTCTATGCTTTTGCTTAGTCAGATTTTGTTGTCTGTTCACAATGTTGAACTTCACACTTAAATGCGTTTTAAGATGAAGTTCCTATATTCCCTGAGCCTTTCACCAATTTTGGGCTGAGTGACTAGTGGTGATCAAAACCTGAAGGTGTTTTGTTGCTCATTGGAAACATCTGACCTCCACTTAGCACTTTCTGTAGCTGAGACTCAACTGTATGGGAAAATTGAACTGCCACCATGTTGGAGCTCCAATATTGTGCCATCTCATTTCATCATCCCATGTTTTAATGCCTTCAAGTAATCATTCTCTCTATGATCTAAATATTCTTTATTTATATTCATGGAGGTTTGAATTGGTGAATTAGAAAAAGTGGAAGATAAAACAAATCATATAACTGAGACTTTATAAATGTCAAAACAATCTAGATTCTACCAACATAAAATATTTCACTGCATCTCTGCTCCAACGGTTTTAGTAAAGTGCAAGTCCTTTTGGGACCAAGCCACATCTAAATTAAATGGATTCTTGATGCTTTACACGCGTCTTTATCTCACGGCAGCTTAATTATGGGTTTTAAATTTAGTGTTTTTAAAATGATCCACATCAAGAGACATTTAGTTGTTTAATTATTAACAAATGAATAAAGTTTAATCAAATAAGATCAAAATACTAATTTGTCATGCTAATGTTTTATGATACTGATTGCTCCATTGTGGCTTTTATATTGTTCTATAATGAAACCACCCACATTGTCAGGATTGTTTTTTGTTTGAATCTTAACAGTCCAAATATGGTGTAGCCTCTGGAAATTTTTTCATGTTTTTGCTGATGTATACAGAGATTCAGGCATCCTGTAGTGTAATGGTTGGAGCACTTGCCTTGCAAGCGAGAGGACCTGAGTTCGATTCCTGGGCAGGGTGAAACATTGGGCAAGTTTCCTTCCTGCCCATGCCTTTGTTTACCCAGCAGTAAGTAGGAACCCGGTTGTTAGTCAATCGGCGAATTGGTTTTCCAGGGGTAATAATCCCTTCCAAAATAAATAAATAATAATTTGGTTACTCAATCCATGACTGTTTGTGGGACACTGCTGTGTGCAATTAGCTGCTGTGTTTCGCCCACAAATACCCAGTCATTCACTTTACAGTATATTCTGTGAAGCGCTTTGAGACGTCTCGAAGACATGATAAGGTGCTTTATCAAATGCAAGGATTATTATTATTATCATGTTAGTTCATTCTGCATGCTCTTTTTGATTAAAATACAAATAGTTCATTTAGATTCCGTGTGCATACCTAAATACAGTGTTGTAGTTTTCTGATTAAAAATAGATACTTCCCACTGAAAAAATATCAGCTCGTATAGTGCAATGGTGAACTTACATTCACAGGACTGGTTTTTGCCTTTCTCCTTGAAACATGAAATGAGCAACCTTTCCTTTCATGTCAAATAATCACTAAACAGTATAAAATCTGATCCCAGCACAATATCTGAAGTAAAGAGAATTGGACACAAAAATGTCTGTTATTCTCTCCAGATTTCCTTAGAATTATGCTAGACCCCTTGTCTCTGGGAAACTATGTTAGAAAAAATACCTTGCTTATAATTTATATTATAAATATAATATTTATATAATATAATAACAATGATATTATATATACTATAATAATCTAATAGCCTGATAATAATCCCAAGAATAAAAACAATATTAAATTCGTCATTTTAATCCACGACTGTTTGTGGGACACTGCTGTGCGTAATTGGCTGTCGCATTTTGCCCACAAATATACAGTCACTTTACTTTACAGTCTATTCTGTGAAGGGCTTTGAGACATCTAGTAGACCTGAAAAGCACTATATTAAATGCAAATATTATTATTATTATATGCTTAGTAGCTCTGCATTCCTTTGGTGGCAACTAAAAACAAGTTTTTGATTTTCAATGTACTACCATAACAAATTTTCTTTGATCCCTATGCTACAACCAATAAAATTACTAATATTCACCTTTGTAACCCAAAAGCCAATATATTTAGAGGCATAACTCTTTCCATTTGGCATTGAAAATGCCAAAATTGCATTACTAAATTGCACTGCAAATGCTGCTTCCACATGTGGAAATCTACTTATATTACTGTATAGTTTGAAAAATCTAGATTAGTAATGGAATTGAATAGTTTTGCTTGGATAAGAATTCAGCAAATTAGGCAATGGAAAGCATTTTGTAATGGTGTCAAAATTCAAGAGCCTCAAATGTGCAGGAAAGATTGAAAATTTAGTAGATATTAAAACAAAAGCTGAAATGCACAACACAATAGCATGATTCACAACATCAGAGAGTAGGAAGGAGAAGTAGGAACATAAGGAAAGGAGATTCAAGTCTGTAATTCAAGTTTAAAATCTGAATTGCGTTATTACTTTGAGATGCCTAATGGAGGATAGGTACTTCAACTGTGGGAAAGTAAAATTGTGGATACTTCAAAATTACATTAAAATGGTGGAAAGAAAAACAATGATAATTTTAGGACAGTGTCATTTTTATGAGGAAAGGCTGACAGACTTGTTTTCATTAGAAAAAAAGATTGATGGTAAAGAGGAGGACAGCTATGATCCACATCTTCAAAATGGTGAGAGTCAAGGATGATGTACATGTAAGCAGGCTATTTGAATTAGCAAATCAGAAGTTGAGGGCATAGATTTAACATTAAAAAGCCTCAAGCAGAACTGGAGAACAGAGCAATTTCCCCCCACAGAGTAATAGATATGTCTACAAGATTCTAATAAAAGCATTTGATCTTCTGTTATTTAATTCTTTCAAAAATGTCTGCATAAAGTCATCTGCTTAAACACAAGATAGGAATAGATGTAGACTAGGGTGAAAAACTCTGACTGATTTCTGTTCTACTGGACCAGGGGGCGGGAATGTAAATGTTCTCTTTGAAGGAAAGGAAGTCAAGCATGAATAATGAAGGTGTGGAGGTGGATGAATATTGTAAATCTTTTGCTTTGTATGTTTGGGATTCATGGACTAACTATGTAGCGTGGATTGATACTGTAGGCTCTCCATGGAAAGAACGCACTTAATGGTCAAACGTCCTTTTGTTATTGTGTTCTTTCCGATGATCAAAATAAAGTGAAAACACTATTGCTTGATGAGTTATTTAACAGACAATGTCCCAAGGATTAAAACTGAGATTACTGTAGCTTGCGCGTCTAAAGATATTGATGGAACTGGCACTATCTAGTTTCTATACACTTTTCAGATTTTATCAGTTCTGGGGAAGGAGAGAGAATAAAATACAGTTAAAATAATATTAACCCAAATTATATGATGTTAATTTAAAGTTGGATGTGATAACAGATGGCACAGGACATTTCTGAAATATATTTCTGCATTAAGTCTAATTATTTTAATAACACAATATTAATTGCCATCATGATGTGGTGCTCAGCAGTTGGCATAATTTTAAAATATTACCAGTCTTCAGTCCTGACTTTAAAGTAAAACAGTTGCAAATAATTGCATTCAATAAAATCTCAATAATGGTTATAAATGCTTTTAACAATTAGCTTGTGTAGAAAAATAGGAACAATTTATTTTCATTTTTTCAATATTTATATTATTTGTCATAATATTTCACTAGTGTAAGTAAACATAAGATGAATAATTTACAACTTGATTCCCAAAATTTCAGATATGCCAAAGCAACAGGACTAGAGGAGGGTAGATGCTCAATGTCACGAAGAGCAAGGTTAGGGCAGAATCCAGGGAGTATTTCTTCTTACAGCGTGGGGAAATAGGGTGGTTACCAGTGGAGTGGTTGAGGACAGACACTGGCTTAATTGAAGAAACTGCTTGATACTATATACTGGAGTCCTGTAGCTCAGTTGTTAGAGCACTCGCCTTGCAAGCTGGGTTCAATTCCAGGCAGCGTGAAACCTTGGGCAAGTTTCCTTACTCCACACGCCTGATAATAATCCCTCCAAAATAAAACAATAATAAATTAGTCACTTCAATCCACGACTGTTTGTGGGACATTGCTGTGCGCAATTGGCTGCCGCGTTCGCCCACAAATATACAGTCAATTCACTTTACAGCATATTCTGTGAACCGCTTTGAGACGTCGAGAAGACGTGAAAAGCGCTATATCAAATGCAAGGATGATACTAATTGGTCAGTGGTAATTGGTTAGGGCTTTCAAAAGTTAAAGCAAATTACTGATTCCTTGACCACATGCTCTGGGACACTCTCCTTGTGAGTGACACTATACAAATGGAAGTTTATATGTTTTTTATTTAATGTTAGGGATAAATGGAATCGCCTCAAAGATTGAAAACATCCACTTGCATTGTTCTTCCCCCTTACCCACCCCATGTCCCCTTCCACCCCACCTAGACCATCCCTCTGCCACTCCCCCCTTGGATCAACTTGGATCACACCTCTCCCCCCACTCCCTCCTCGAGCCCCTGCAGTCTGGTTTTTGCCCTGACTGCCCACAGCACAGACAGCGTTTGTCAAAATCATAAACAAAGTCCTCTCTTTCTGTGACCAGGGCTCCCTCTGCCTCCTCAACCTCCTGGATCTCTCTGCTACATTCAACACAGTCCACCCTGCCATCCTCCTCCACCACCTCTCCTGCCTCATCCACCTTAGTTGGACTGCACTCGCATGGTTCAAGTCCAACTTAACCGACTGCCTTCATTTCATCTCGGCAAATGGTTTCTCCTCCCACCTCCGCCTGGTGACCTGTGAGGTACCCCAGGGCTCCATCCTTGGCCTCTTTTTTGCATTATCTCTTTGCTCCCTCTGGGCCATGTCATCTGCAGACACGGGGTAAACTTCCACATGTTTGCGTATGACACACAAATCTACTTTGCCTCCTCCAGCACCAACTCCAGGTCCCCCCGATGTTCTATCAGTTTGTCTGGCAGACATCAGGTCCTGGATAAGTGTAAACTTCCTGCAGCTGAATATGGACAAGACGGAAGCCATATTCCTTGGCTTCCATCAACGTCTTCACTTCTGCAGATCTAAACTCCTGAACCTCCCTGGGTTCTCCCTCAGACTCACTGAATCAGTGCCCAATC
This sequence comes from Callorhinchus milii, assembly GCF_018977255.1. Lineage (NCBI taxonomy): Eukaryota > Metazoa > Chordata > Chondrichthyes > Chimaeriformes > Callorhinchidae > Callorhinchus > Callorhinchus milii. The sequence continues at coordinate 447,707 of NW_024704746.1, read as the reverse complement.
TAAGCGTCCAGTTCGACTCCCAGCTGTCCTTTCTCATCCCCCATCCGGTCCCTGATCAGGACCGCCTTCTTCCATCTCCGCCACATTGCCCACCTCCGACTGTACCTTACCCCAAATGCAGCCGAAACCCTCGTGCATGTGTTTGTCAGCTCCCGCCTGGATTACTCCAACCCACTCCTCGCCGATCTCTCCAGCTCCACTATTCAAAAGATCAGCTCCTTCAGACTCTGCCGCCCACACACTGACCAGAACTAAACTCAGTACCCACATCGCACCAGTTCTGGCCCAGGCTCCCCTGGCTCCCCATCGCTGAATGGATCGACTTCCCTTCACTCTCTGGCACCTCCCTCCCTCTCCAACCTCCTCACTCCCCAATCCATCACCCGGTGCCTCCGCTCGACTGGCCCCGGCTCCTGCTCGTCCCTTGCACCCTCCGCCCTACCATCAGAGGTCACGCTTTCAGCCACTACATCCTGAAACTCTGGAACGCTCTCCCTCAATCCCTTCGCCTTGCCCGCGCTCTCCTCTCTTTCAAGTCCCGCCTGAAAACCTTCCTTGCTTACGGCCACATCACCCCCCACCCCACTCGGCTCAGATTCAGGCTCCGCCACTGTTAAGCGCTCTAAGACGCTACTCTCTGTGCAGGGTGCTATGTAAGTGCAATTTGTTGCTGAATTTATGCAGAATTAAATAAGACTGATTGAAGCTTTCAATGCTTCCAACTTTCTTCAATCGACTTGATATATTGAAAATTTGGCAAAATTCTCAGAGATTTAATATAACATTTCTCATTTTTAAGAATGTTAAACTTAGAATTGACAAAACACCCAAACCATATGGATTATGGCTTCGATCCTATGCCTTCAAATTAATTGTTATGAGATTACAAACAGTATAGTGCATAGGCGACAGGTTTTTTGTTATAAAATACAAGATAACATCATAAATTCAAAGCACTTAGAAGTCATACTTGCAGTTCAGATTCAAGATTGTATTGATTTTAGTAAAACTATTATTCTCCCTAAAACACATTTCCATTTTGCCCAAACTGCTTTATTCATCACAAATATTTCTACAAGCCCTAGTACACTTCTGACTATATTCCTACTAATTGGTGTTAGGTGTTTACTGGTCAGTTCAGATGATTGGTGTGTGCATTTATGACATTCAAATATATAGGATTCTTGTAAATGCAAGATTCAGGGATTAAAAAGTCCTGAGGATCCCGATGGGACAATAAATTGAAGCTGGCGCAACAATGCTTGGTGGCAGTGAGTTAATCAAATGTTGGGATTGTCACAGTTACCCTATTTTTGCAGTGTTTTGTAATGTGTAAATAATATGTATCTATAACTATATATCATTTAACGGCAATGGGGTGGCCTGCCCCTTTGAATGGGTTCTGTAAGATTTCAAGTTGCAGAAGCTGCTTGCAGCACAGAGTTATCAGCAGCCAACACGAGTTTACAACAAAGTATAGGTCCAAGGCTACTTGATGGACCTAACGAGCACCTTGTAAAATAAGACAGGGCGCTAGCGCGGGATAATACCCTCGCATTCGCATCGCACGGTGGTCAAAGCCACAGGTCTACATAAGGCAATGCTCGCCGCTCCTCATGGTCAGTAACTAATGGTCGTCATCCGATACGTACTGACGTGTACAGGACTAGAAATAAAGGTCACTTGGTACAAAAGCGTTAATAAAATTTCCACGTACATCAAGGGGTGAGAATTGTCGCAGGATGTATTAAAAGGTCAATATTGAGCTGAAATAGTGGGGTAATGCTGCCACTTTATGATGGTATTGACCGTACTTGGGAGTACTGTGTACAGTTCTTGTCGCCAATAGTTGCAGCACTACAAAAGCGATGTTGCAGTGATGGAGGAGATTCAGAAGAGGAAAACCAGAATTGTTGAGGGGATAGAGGAATTAGGTTATGAGGAGTGATCAGCTAACCTGGTGGAAAAGAAGGCTGAGAGTTGATATTATTGCTGCTTTTAAGATTCCAAAGGGAGCAAGTAATATTGACCATCACAAGCTGTTTCACCTTGTCCAGAACTGTAGAATGGGAGATGAATTCAAAACTGTGCATGAAGGGGGATGAATTCAAAACTAATCTACAGAAACATTATTTCATTGTGGTAAATCTACAGAAAAAGGTTCCCTAGGAAGACAGTGGAATCAGAAAGTGTCGATTCATTTAAACACAAATTAAATAGATTTCTTTCGGGATAAAATATATGAGTAATTTGAGTTCCTATGAGTCATAGAAACAGGAGTAGGCCATTCAGCCCCTCGAATCTGTTCCGCCATTCTGGCAGAACTCCAAATACCCGCCCTTGCCCCGAATCCCTTGACACCCTGACTGAACAAACATCTATCCACCTTAGTCTTGACAATGTGAATGGATTCAGCAATCATAGCTTGGGGAGAGATTTACACTACCTTCTGGTGAGAAATTGCCTCCTAATTTCACTCTAAAAGCCTTAGCTCTAATTTTAAGATTATGCCCCCTTGTTCTGGATTCCCACTTTCAATAGTTTCTCTGTAGCCACCCAATCGAATCCTGACATACGACAAGCGTGATACACTTGGGAGAAACAGGTAACTTTGGACCTATGGTTCCTAAAGTTCTCCCACCACTGGCGGCTTTCTCTCACCTCGTGCTCGTAGAGTCTGCTGTACATGAATCAATAGAGATTCAGGTTAGTCATCATCTCCATTACTATTGTAGCATGTGATTACCAGGATGGTACAAGGCAACGAGATGGACCTTGGTCTTTTTCATCCAGCAATTGCTATCATAGAATCATAGAATTATACAGCACAGAAGGTGGTCATTCGGCCCATCATGTCTGTGTCAGCTCTTTGAAAAGAGCTTCCAAATTAATCCCACTCCCCCACTCACTCTCCATAGTCCTTATCAACCCCATTCCCTCCCCACAGCCCTGCAAATTTGTCCTCCCCAAATATCTATCTACTTCTCTTGAAAGTTGTTATGAAATCGGCTTCCACCAGCCTTTCAGGCAATGCATTTCAGATCCCAACAAATCGCTGTGTGAAAACATTTCTCCTCTGTTTCTTTTAACAACTATTTCAAATCGGTGTCCTCGGGTTACCACCCCGGCCACAGTGGAAACCGTTTCTCCTTGTTCACCCTATTGAATCGCCACATAATTTTGAAACTTCTATTAAGTCTCCTCTTAATCTTCTCTGCTCCAAGGAGAATAATCCCGGCTTCTCTCGCCTCTCCTGATAACTGATGTCCCTCATTCCTGGTACCATCCTGGTCAATCTCCTTTGTACCCTCTCCAATGCCTTAACATCCTTCCTAAAGTGTGGGGCCCAGAACTGAACACAGTCTCTAACTGAGGCCTAACCAGTGTTTTATATAAAGGCTCATCATAACTTCCTGACTTTTGTATTCTATGCCCTTATTTATAAAGCCCAGTATCCCGGATGCTTTTTTAACAGCTGTATCTACCTGTCCGGCCACCTTCAAAGATTTACTATATGAACCCCCAGGTCTCTCTGTTCCTTCATCCCCTTTAAGATTGTACCATCAGCTCTCCTTATTGCCTCTCCTCATTCTTCCTCACAAAATGCATCACTTCGCATTTCTCCACATTAAACTTCATCTGCCACGTGTCTGCCCACTTTACCAGTCTGTCCATGTCCTCTTGCAGTCTGCTATCCGCAAACTTGGAAATTGCCCTCCCTATACCCAAGTCCAGTTCATTTATATAGATCAAAAACAGCAGTGGTCCCAATACCGACCCCTGGGGGACACCACTGAACACTTCCCTCCAGTCACAAAAACAACCGTTCACCACCACTCTCTGCCCTCTGTCTCCCAGACAGTTCTGTATCCACTGCCACTGTCCCTTTAATACCGTGGGCTTCTATATTGATGACAAGTCTCTTATGTGGCACTTTATCAAACGCCTTTTGAAAATCCACATAAACTCCATCAACTGCACTGCCTTCATCCGCCCTCTCCGTTACTTCATCAAAAAACTCTATCAGGTTTGTTAGACGTGATTTGCTTTAACAAATCCATGTTGACTATCCTTTATTAACCCATATTTTTCTAACTGAAAATTTATTTTGTCCCGGATTATAGTCTCTAGAAGTTCCCCACTACTGACGTTGGTCTGACTGGCCTATAGTTCCTGGGTTTATCCTTCTACCCCTTTTTGTACGGGAGAGTAATATTTGCAACCCTCCAGTCCTCTGACAAAGCCCCGGTGTCCAAGGAGGATTGAAAGATTGTGGCCAGAGCCTCCGTTATTTGCACCATTACTTCCCTCAGTAACTTAGGATGCCTCCTGTACAGATTGGATGGCTTATCTACCTTGAGCACCGTCAACCTTTTTAGTCCCGTCTCTCGGTTTATTCTTATCCAATTTCTCTCCCCTCTCCTCCGATAATGTGGCATCAGCTGCATCCTCTTCTTTTGTGAAGACAGATGCAAAGTACTCATTCAGTACATGAGCCATGTCCTCTGCCTCCACAAGAAGATTTCCTCTTTGGTCCCTAATTGGACCCACCCTACCTTTGAGTAACCTTTTATTCTTCATATGCTTCTAAAATACCTTAGGGTTCCCTTTTATGTTACCCGCAAACCTTTTCTCATACAGTCTCTTTGCCCCTCTTATTTCCTTTCTCAGTTCTCCTCTGTACTTTCTATATTCTATTTGATTATCTTCTGTATTTTGGACCTGACATTTATCATAAACTTCCTTTTTCTGTTTTATTTTAATCCTAATTTCCTTATTTATCCAGGGAGGTTGGATGCCCTACCTTTCCCTTTTGTGAGAATGTATTTGTTCTGTCCCCAAACTATCTCCTCCTTGAAGGCTTCCCATTGCTCGTAGCTGTTTCACCTGTCAATCTTTCTTTCCAGTCCACCTTGGCTAGGTCTCTTTTTAACTCACTGAAATTAGCCTCTTGCAGCTGAGTATCTTCCCCTTTGATTGCTCCTTGTCCCATTCCATAACTACTCTAAAGCTAATGATGTTGTGATCCACTGTTGTCCAGATGCTCTCCTGCTGAAACCTGCTCCACTAAAAAAGTGGCCAAAGGAGCAACGATTTTCTGAAGACTTCCAAAGTTACCGTTAACTTGGTCCAGTTTCCATACATATTTTGAGCACATCACAATGCTGATATTGGACCATAACCTGCCATTCTTCCACAAAACTACTCAAACTGTCCAATTGAAAGTTTCAGCAATCCAAGAAGGGTCTGTCCAATTTGTTTATGTCTATTTCCTTCTTCCCTATAGTTTAAGTAAAAAAAAATAAAAGCACTCAATTAACCATGAAAAAAGTTGACATGAAAACATAAAAGTAAAAAGATGTATACTATAATACTTGCATTTGATTTATTTGCATTAATAAGATTCTCCCTCAAAATACTGGGGAAGATAGAAGTTTTAAAAAATACTATTGAGCAAATACAATAGTAGCATGGACTCATATGGAGAAATGTCACTCCAGTGGACTGCATCGAAAGAATGTTACAATGTTGGCACATCAAACCCAGTTTTGAATCTACCTCCACATATAGGCCTGTCAAACACAGCCAAATGGTTTAAGTGATATGGAATTCTGAAGACAGTATAACAGTTGTGAGCTGTCAGAAACTTTCCTGCTTGAGGCATGAAAACCCACATTTCAAACAAATGATGCATTTGCAGTTCAATATACAACTGTGAGGAAGCCGTGGAAACATTAAAATAGCTTGTGACTCCAGAATTAGATGTTCATGGAGACAATTTGGAACCTACTGTGTTTTTGCTTTTTACATGGATGGATCATTAGACTCGTCATTGGATGATATTGTGAAAATAATGTCAGTCCTATTGTATTTTACTCAAATACACTCCAGGATATCATTCTAAGTCTAATGGGTTAATTTTTATGTTTCTGATTGAGCAGACTAACCTGCTGATCAATTTAATACTGTCCATGTGAATCTATCATCATAATGTCAAAAAAATTACAACTGACCATGTACACTATCTTCTAAAAGTGTCAAATTTCAAACCATCAATTTTTTTCTTCTTAGATTGATGATTAAAATACCTGCTATATTTGTTCTCAAAATCTTTAGTTCACTGGCATGAAATACAGAATTAACCTTTATACAACAGTGAATACCTTCCAACATATAACATTATAAAGATTTAATTCCTTCATTCCATCAGTTGAATATGCCAATTAGGATGTTTTTTATACCACACAACAAACACAATATATCCACAGTTTAATGATCAATGCATCACACACGCAGTTACCAGCCATAAAACTGGGGTAACAGCTACAAAAGTCAACTGGTGTAAAATTCTCAAACTCAATGCACTTATAGCAAAAAATCCATTAGAGATAAAAACACAATTTATTATTACCATAATTTTGTTGAAGACCTGTATAATGAAGGAATCTTCCTTATTCAAGATCCCTACCTCTCCGACCTGCTTACTCCCACATCCTCCACTCGAGTGTCTCTGGCCTTCTGCATGTCCTTTGTGCCCTCCTTTGGTGGCCGCACTTTCAGCTACTACACCCTGAAACCTGGGAACACTCTTCATCTGTCCCTCCGCCTTGCCCCCTCCTTCTCCATCTCAGGTCGCGCCTGAAGACCTTCCTATTCGACTGTGCCTACGGTCACATCCCACTCCCCCTGGCTCAGCGTCATGCTCCGCCACTATCAAACACTTTGGGATGCTACCCTGCAGGAAGGGCACTATATAAATGCAAGTTGTTGTTTTTATTCATACTTTTTCACCAATTCTATAGAGTTCTTTCTATGTTCACAACTAAAAACTGCTCTCAGTAGCATTTTCCTTACTCCAGGCTTGACTGCACTTCAGTTCATACAACGTTGTGCTCATTGACCAGTCTGCCTCAGGAACCTTGTGAAAGATTAACAACTTGAATGAGCAAACTGTTGTATTTCAAGCCAAAAATAAGTCTGAGTCTGGATGGACAGTCTACATACAGCATTCGAATATTAACACAAATTTGGTAAGCTTCATCTAAAAAGCAAGTAAGAAACAAAGTGAAGTTAAACCACAAAACCTTTAATGATTTGGAGTTAAATATAAATTTAAATGCCAGAAGGACAACCCAACATAGAATATTTTGTTCATGGGCAAATGGGCACTGCGAAATGAACACTTTTAAAATGGCTTTGTCCCAACTAACATAAATGTGTTAGGCTTCAACGGAGAAGTGCAGGTAAAAATCATTAAGCACAAAAAGTACTCTTACTTGGAATCTTTTCATTGGGTACGTAAATTTTATTTGTAAACTTGTGCATTTTGCATGATTGTTGGATAACCCTTTCCTTCTATTTATCAGCCTCATCTCCAAAGCATGAACCACATGTAACATTCTTAAACATAGGTCAGGCAAGCAAATGTCCTGCTCCACAGTAACCTTTAATATCACCCAGCTTAATAGGATAGCAAGATCAGAAAAAATGTGTTCTGCCAAACTTCCTGTCTAAATCATTTCAAACAAATTCTATGCATTTATGCATGTTTTAAAAAAAACGTTTTTGTTTCTGCAGCTGTCTAAATTCCCTGGGCAGATAATAAAGATTGACATTGTGCTGTGGCTCTCTTTCCAGCAATGTCTTATAGAAATCAAAGTCTATCGGTGTTCCTCATCTGCCAAAGTTATCATAACTTTCACTGCTCACTCCAACATATTCATTCTATTGCAGCAGGATTACTCATTCACAGAAGTGATTTGAATTTGAGGGTTATTCCTGATCAAGATATTTTATCTACTTACTAGACACAAAGTGTGATATAAGGATAATCAGCATCAATCACAATCAGACATTTCTGCATTAACTATTAAGCCTGGTGCTTAGTAATGTGACACCACAACTTCACGAGGGATTATGGAATATATGATTTATGGTGTATTAAGCGACTAGTTTCCAACATACATTTGAACATGTCTGTATCTTGAAGATACCTCTCTGCTTTAAAAAGTTGTAATTTGCAAACATTGCAAGTTTTTTCACTGGGCGTGAATAGCATATCAAAAACTCAATAGTCTTTTTAATCTCAGCACACTGGTAATGCCAGTCTTGCTCGTGCTATTTTACTCGTGTAGAATCTAGTTATCATTCAGTTCCCTATCTAATTTGAAGTGTTTAATAATTTGCAGTATGTCACTATGGGGAAAAATATGGGGAAATGTAATAAAACTATTGATAGGAAATGGCACAATGAGTTTTAATGAATTGAAAAGAGTATCGGGATTTTAAAATAGAAGACTCTGATGAAATCTATATTGAGGATTTTTACTCCTCCCACAGGAGGTTTGACTTTAGTATGCTTCGCTCTCTTATTTGAATTAGGAACAGCTGTTCTTTAAAGAAACATCCTCTATATCAATGTTCTTCCTTTCCCTTATTCATTAACATGAGTCTTCAATTGTTTTGGTAATTCTTTCCATCTGCGTGCACACATAGGACTTCCAAAGCACAGTGGACTATTTTCACCTGCACCTACTATATTCAGTAATTTTAATTACTGTACTTTTTTTTACAGGCGACTTGCCAAAGAAACACTAACAGCACTCCTGAAGGTTAATTTTTTTTTTACTCTTGGGTCTAACCTGCCCATAAGAAACGTGAAACTATCCATGAAAATAGAAATTGGCTAAAATTCATAAAGCTCCCAAAAGTACTTTGAGTGGAGTCCTGCAGCTTAGTGGTTTAGAGCACTAGCCTGGTAAGCAAGAGGACTTGGGTTCGATTCTCAGCAGGGCAAAACGTTGGGCAAGTTTCTTACATGTAAATATGTAATGTTTATATCACTGAATGAACTTTAAGCAACAGAACAGCACCTTCAGGTCAGGAGGACTTCCCAAGGACCTAAACAGTCAAGGATCCACACCCGAGCTGGTGGTTGGAATCAGGAGGGGTGGAGGGTGGGGAGGGTAGGGGTAGGAGGAAGACTGAAGGCGCGGTAGAAGAGGAGGGTCTTGAGACGGATCTTGAAGGAGGCGAGGGAGGGGGTGAGGTGGAGGGACTGTGGGATGGAGTTCCAGAGGGTGTGGGCAGAGAGGCTGAAAGCCCGCCAACGATGGGGCAGGCAAGGCGTGGGACATGAAGCAGTTGAAATGTTGAAAAGGAGGGGACCGATGAAAGAGCCATGAGCCTGACGTGATGGTGCGGGGGTGGAGGAGAAGCCGTTAGTGGAGACAAAGTGGAGACAGTGGGAGAAGGCAGGTTCATGAGGGTTGAGCTGAGAGGAGATGGTGGAGGAGGATAGAATGGTCGACAGTGTCGAAGGCAGGAGAGAGGTCAAGGAGGACAAGGAGGCAGAGAGAGCCCTGGTCACAGATGGACAGAATGTCGTTAGTCACTTTGACCAGAGCTGTAGGCAGCACGAAAACCCAATTGGAGAGGTTCATACGGGAATGAAAATACATGCGATGAGAAAGAAGACAATATTAATGGTCAAACAGTAGGGGAACCAAAAAGCAATGAAAACATTTATTAAATAGCAGAAAGGTTCTGAGATGCAGGAAAAGCAAAGAGTAAATAGAAATTCAGAGGAAATTAAAATGCTGTTTTTTTAAATTGATTTAAAAAAAACTTAATTAATGAGTTTACAAAAGTAATTCTAGCTCTTCGTTTTTCTTTCAAAGCTATAAAAAGTCCCACATATATTTTAAAAAATCAATATCTGCCTGGATTATGCATTTTTTTTAATTAAAAAAATCCAAGGCACCAGACAAATTTAGTTAACTTGAAACTGGGTTAAATAAAGTCACCTTTCAAATAAATGCATTTCTTTTACATTATGTTTAACATTTCTCAATTCCTTTTCCACTTCTTTTTTATTTCAGTAGCAGTAGTTGTTTTAAGATATTCTAGTTACCGAAGTGGATGCACAACTGTGTTAGAACAAATAGCCAATTACTTCTTTAGCATTTTGTTTCAAAAGCAACTTGTACTGACATTCAGGCTGGAAGTGGGCACAATGAAAATGACATTCACAAATTCATTACAGCTGCCTCACTAAGGAAATTCTGTTAGCTTTCTGTTCAAAGTTCATTCTCTAACCCTGTTTAATTATGTAAACCTAGTTTCTTTTCATGGAAGAATTGCTATTCCCCATTGTTTCCCCAGAAGGACCAGTTAGATTTGGAGAGTTTGATTTGCAGTGAAGTCTCTGGCTTTACACTTCCAGGCAAAAACACTTGTTATTAGCTTCTTCAAGCTCGTTTCTGTTCCAATAGATGAGAGAAAGAAAAAAAGAACATGTAACAGAAAATATAGGCAACTGTAGTATTCCCTGAGGAAAGCTCCAAAAACAGGTGGAGCTTTTCAATATATGAAGCCTGAAACTTTGGTTGCAAAATCTTAACATTCAGTTCCTCTATATCCTCTAAATTTAGTTGGTTTAGCAGAAGAACTGAACTACATCATATTGTGCTGAAAAACATGGATATTTTCTGTGGCTGATTACATTTTTCAATATTGTTGTTTTTATGGTTATTATAAAACAGCTTGATTGCTCCCCTACAGTTTCAGAACTTGGAATGCTTAAATCTCTTCAGAGTGAAGTGGAGACTGAAGGATACTTTTTCCTAATGCTTTTGTGGCATCACTTCTTTGTTAAAATGTTTGAACTCGAATTTTCAAAGCAGTAATGCTGCTAAATGTGATCTATTTTAACAGCGGGAAATGTCACACCAGGAATTTAAACTTTGTTTGCCAATTGGTAGCAATTACACTCACATTAATGTACCATGGAAATGTAATAAGATTTGTAACCTTATATTTCAATATTACCTGAATGAATTTGCAAATGATCACTTTTCGCGACATAATTGTTTGCTTGCGAAAAAACAAGTCATGATCACTACGGAGTCCTGTAGCTCAGTAGATAGAGCACTCACCTCACAAGCGAGAGACCTGGGTTCTAGTCTCAGCAGGGCGAAACTTTGGGCAAGTTTCCTTACTCCACACAGCTCTGTTTACCAGCAGTAAGTAGGAACCCGGTTGTTAGTCAATTAGCAGATCGCTTTTCCGGGGTTAAAAAAGACTTCCTTTTTTTAAAAAAATTGGTCACTCAATCCACAACTGTTTGTGGGACGCTGCTGTGAGCGGTTGCCGCATTTCTCCCACAAAATATACAGTCAATTCACTTTACAGCATATTCTGTGAAGACGTCTCGAAGATGTGATAAGGCTCTATATCAAAAGCAAGGATTATTACTATTAAGTCCTACTACTAACCACTCCTAAACAATATTAATTTCCCAGTCAAGCTGCTGTTATGATAAAAAAAGTATCAATTATTTACAGTTCAATTCTTTTACATATGCTCTTTTCAACTACTGAACTTTAAAAAAATACATTCACTGCATCACTTAACTAAATACCTAATCTCATGTTATTGTCCAATTACATTGAACTCTGGAGCTTCAGCAGAAAATATTTTAATATTTTTTTCTTCCCGCTATACATTTAGCTTGGCTCAGTAGTAGTACTCTCCTCTTGAGTCAGACGGTTGTGGGTTCAAACCCCATGTCGGGACTTTGAATCACATCGTCAAAGCTAACACTCCAATGCAGTGCTGGGGGGTGGTGCACTGTTGGAGGTACCGTTGTTCGGATGAGGCGTTAAACCCAAATTACGTCTGTTTGTCCAGGTGGACAATAACGATCCCACGGCACTATTCAAAAAAACAAGTTTCTCTCTCGGTGTCCTGGCCAACATTTCTCCAAATAAAATTGGTCATTCTCTCCGTCTTGAGGCAATTCGTCAACGTGATACAGCTCTATATCAAATGAAAGAATTATTATTTCAAACAAAGATTAGATAATTCTCTTTTCGGAAATAACATTATGGGATATAATACTTAGGTAGTTTGGGACAAATGAGCAAGTGACCACCAGGAAGGTGGATGGCGAACTAGATAGACCTAACTTACACACTACTAGATGTATTTATTTACCTCCCCGATCCCAAGCTCAGTTCTGAAACACTAATTGTCTAGCGCCTTGGGATGTCCTCCCGACGTGAAAGGCGCTATACAAATGTAATTGTGTTGTTTGTTTTTGTTACGATTGGATAGTTCAAGAAAGAATTCACCTGTGCGTCATCGCTCATCAAACATCAGTAGGATATGTTTAGAAACAGAATTAAGGAAGCACTTGAGATTTTATCATGAAATGTGAGCCTGTCGAATAAACAGAATGCAGTAAACTCGCACAAGTCTTATCTTTATAAATTGCATAATCATCCAAGTGGTAGATAAAACTGAGTCCCATTCAGTTTCCTATCAAAACTACTTAAGATTTCTTTGCACTAGTTATATTAATCATCTCCTAATTCGTAACATGCTCCCCTACCCTCCATTACTCCAGCACTTATCGGCTATATTGAATCGCAGGAAATGACGTCCTGACCTGTCGATGTCAGAGCACTAACCAGCCAGCCGCATTAAATCGCAGGAAATGTAATCTTGATTCGTCACCACCTGCCCAGAAGAACTTCATTTCCCGGATATAAGTTCACATGCGGCGACGGGTCAAGGCACATTGAATCCAAGAGAAACATAGTCTTGGCCCATCACCGCTTATGCATTTCCCAGCTGCAGTGACAAAGTATCGCATGCGCCGCTTACCGGCTGCATTGAATTACAGACATGCAGTGTAGATTTGGATTTTATACAATTTATACAAGTTTGCCGATAAAATGTTATAATCCTAACCGGTACGACTTATGTAAGTTTTACTGTATCTAACATGACAGTGAGTTTGATCAATTGTGAATAAAACTACAATGAGTCATTGTGCCACCAAATTATTAGCCTTTCACATCTATAAAAAAATTGCCATGACTCAAAATCACCAATGTGCCACCCTACAATTAGGTCACTAAATTGCATGCCAAAGTCAGGAAATTGGGATATTCAGTCTAAACATACCATTAAGCACAGGTTTAAATATTTTTAACTACACTTTCCGTATAATTTCTTAATTATCATAAGCCATAATTGAGGAATGGAATTCACAGTATTGCAAAAGCAGAGATTGACACTCTATTCTTGGGTAACAAGCCTTACACCTCAAGACATTTTGCCTCTGCGACCATTTTGTTTGCATGCTACACATTTACAGAAAATTCAGAGCAAGTAAAATAAGCAAAAGTATATTAAAAAAAGCTGACACTTTAACTATGCGTATCATTAGAAACCAAATCACGTCTACTTTAATTAGTAGAATTACTTTTGCAGGTGGGAGAAGTTTTGGTAGCGCTAAAATGACAGGTTAAAACTAACATTTATAAAATAATTAAGCTATTGCAAAGTTCAGGCATTAATCGAGAGAATGCAAAGTCATATATTCCAACTGTCATCAATTTTACTGTCAATTGTCAACAAGTTTAAAAGCTGTCCTTTACCCTTTTGGCAATTCTTTCCTTGATTTTCCTCTCAGTTTTCCCCCTTTTCCCATCCAACACATATCAGAGATCAAAGCTTGTCTGGATGGATCAAATCTCCACCTATCCACTGAGTTACAGAAGTCTTCAGAAGTAAAATATAGTTTGATAACCAGTATTATACAATCTGGCATTGTATGAATACAATGCTATTACATTAGTGAAACATACAATTTAGAGATATGAAATTAATTCTACACAACTAAACAAAAATATGATTACATTATTTTTTCATCCTTCTGTTATGATTTATAGAAGTTAGCTTATGCTACAAGAAAATAATTCTGTATCCACTTTAGAACTTATATTTCCGTATATCTGTGCATTTTGCAGTAAATCCTGTAAAGCACATGATAAGGTGCTATATCAAATGTAAAGATTATTATTATTAATAATAATTATTATTATTACTATTTCCAAAGATTTACGAACACAACTATTTGTCCCCATTGAAGATGTAAATTCTTTATATGAAAATACATGAAAAAATATAAATTTCTTCTTGTAGGATTATTGTCTATTAAGGAGTCAGTCAGCTTGGTTCATTTGGTAGCACTCTTGCTTCTGGGTAAGAATATTGTGCGTTCAAGCCCCATGTTGGAACATGTGCTCACAGCCAGGCTGACACTCCATTACAGTACTGAGGATGATCATATTGTCAAATTGATTGTTTTCAACTAAGAAATTAAACCGAGCTCCCAAGCTGCCTGTTCAGATGGAAGCACATGACTCTATTTGAAATGAGACAGGAGTTTTTTTTTCGCATTCTGGCCAAGTCTTACAAGCTGATTCCTCAGATTCCACTGCACCGCTACCAGTTGTTACCCTGTTGCCAGGCTGGACTTCTCAATGCTACTTCCCAAAGATTCCCAGAAGCAGAACAGGACCTGGTCCTCTTCTGCTGCTGCTAGTTCTTCAGGCACCACTTTGCTGTCCTTTGTGTTGCTTTCTACAGCTGCCAGTACTGCAGACACAATCCTGGAGCCAGATTCTCAGTCATTTGAATTCCACACACTCCTTCCTCAGGTATAAGTGGTTCCTCCCGACGTGAAAGACGCTTTACAAATGTTATCTTGTTGTTGTTGTTGATGTTGTTGTTGATCCCTCCAACATACTGGAACCAAATAAAGCGTCTTTCTGTGATTGGACCAAAGTCAGTCAATCACAGGAGAAAAGGCTGCCACAAAACCAGAAAATGACTGAATAGATTTGCTCTCTGAATCCTGTTACAGCCCAATCTAATGCCACATCACAGAATCACAGAATTATACAGCACAGAAGGAGGCCATTCAACCCATTCTGTCTGTGCGGCTCTTTGAAAAGAGCTTCCAAATCAACCCCACTCCCCCACTCTCTCCCCATAGCCCTGATCAACCCCACTCCCCCCTCATAGCCCTGATCAACCCCACTCCCCCGCTCTCTCCCCATAGCCCTGATCAACCCCACTCCCCCGCTCTCTCCCCATAGCCCTGATCAACCCCACTCCCCCACTCTCTCCCCATAGCCCTGATCAACCCCACTCCCCTCATAGCCCTGAGCAACCCCACTCCCCCGCTCTCTCCCCATAGCCCTGATCAACCCCACTCCCCCGCTCTCTCCCCATAGCCCTGATCAACCCCACTCCCCCGCTCTCTCCCCACAGCCCTGATCAACCCCACTCCCCCGCTCTCTCCCCAGAGCCCTGATCAACCCCACTCCCCCGCTCTCTCCCCATAGCCCTGATCAACCCCACTCCCCCACTCTCTCCCCATAGCCCTGATCAACCCCACTCCCCCCATAGCCCTGATCAACCCCACTCCCCCCATAGCCCTGATCAACCCCACTCCCCCGCTCTCTCCCCATAGCCCTGATCAACCCCACTCCCCCGCTCTCTCCCCATAGCCCTGATCAACCCCACTCCCCCGCTCTCTCCCCATAGCCCTGATCAACCCCACTCCCCGCTCTCTCCCCATAGCCCTGATCAACCCGACTCCCCCGTTCCCTCCCCATAGCCCTGATCAACCCCACTCCCCCGCTCTCTCCCCATAGCCCTGATCAACCCCACTCCCCCGCTCTCTCCCCATAGCCCTGATCAACCCCACTCCCCGCTCTCTCCCCATAGCCCTGATCAACCCGACTCCCCCGTTCCCTCCCCATAGCCCTGATCAACCCCACTCCCCCACTCTCTCTCCCCATAGCCCTGATCAACCCCACTCCCCCACTCTCTCCCCATAGCCCTGATCAACCCCACTCCCCCCATAGCCCTGATCAACCCCACTCCCCTGCTCTCTCCCCATAGCCCTGCAAACTTGTCTTCCCCAAATAATTATCTACTTCTCTCTTAAAAGTTGTTATCAAATCGGCTTCCACCAGCCTTTCAGGCAATGCATTCCAGCTCGCTCTGTGAAAAATAAATTCTCCTCATATGACTCCAATGCCACATAAAGCTACAATTCTCATGAATGCAGTATGGAGAGGAAAGCTCTGGATAATATATATCAAAAGGAAAGTCAATTCTGCAAAAAGATGTCTCAACAATTAGGAATACAGTATCTGCATTTGTTACTTTATCGCAGTAATGTAAGTATGCAGGGGCAGAAAGAGCTGTTTGAGGGATAAGTTAGGAGTGGAACCAGGACAGTGTCGTGCCACAGAGGTTGAGCCGAAAGGAACATGAAGGAAAGATAATGGAGAATGATGACAGTGTCAAAATCTTTGAATAGGTGAAGGGAGCTAGGAAGTCCTGGTTGCAGAGTGAGAATATGTTACTGGTAATCATTAGAATGAAAGATGGAAGTCATTTTCAAGCATTCCCTCTCCAAAAAGACTGCAGGATTGATGCAGAATAAAACTTCCCTCTGTTCTAACCACAAAAGGGCCGGAGAAACAGTACCTCCTGTAGCACCACTGTGAATTCCTCCACTTCTCAGACCTTACATTACTATGGCCAGTTCAAGTGAGTTTGTTAATTTACTATGAATTTGTGCTGAACTATGAGTTTAAACTATCCAATGCTATCATGAAGGACTTACAGGCAGCAGAGAAATGTCATTTTCATTCCATCAGTATGGACTATTCAGACTCAGAGCCCATAGCTGAAAATGGCAGTACAATAACCTATAAACCTGATGTTTAAAAGAGGATGCACAAGAGAGTAAATCACCTTTCATATCGAGCTGAAAAGAAAAGTAGGATTGCTGAAAAAAGACATCACAGCACATGCAGAACTTACAACTAATTGATCCAACAATTTTAAGTGGCGATACTGTAAAATGAAGCCTTGTTGGATGCACATATTTAAGTGATTAAGAGACTAACAAAAATATCTTAACTGTAACAGCATGCACAGCATTTTACAGGATTTAGAAATGTAGAAGTACCATGTTGGCCTGCTGGTGGATTTCACAACTGGTGCCATTCCATCTCTGTACAGACTCTTGGTTTTGCTGAAGTTGACAATGTTGAAAATGACCCTCTGAAAAGAATCGATTGAAAATAAAATTAATTAAAAACTAAAATCTTTTGCCACTTGCGTATTCTAAATAAAGTACCAGTTTTGGTCTGTGCAAATAATAGCCTGCTAGAATAGATTTTGTTTTTAGGATATTCAAATACACAGATGTACAGTATTAGATTTAACATTACATTTTCCTTGAACCTGGATTGTGGGTTTACAAATAGCAGTGCTCATATTAGCTAGGTATGTAAAATCTGCAGTCAAATATCTTTTCAATGTAATTGACTAGATACTCAGCCTGTGTGAAATATTCATATCATGTAAAGTACCATTTTTACAATATCAGGAACACAACTAATCACAAAAAAATTACTCTTATTATAAATAATACCTTTGACAGTTTTTCAGTATCTATTTGGCTATGCTCTTGTTTCTTAGAAATCATCTTTTTTCAGCCGATTAATTTGATCGTATCTGAGATGCAATATAAAAATATAATCAGCACACACCGTAATACGATGGGCCAATATCTCTAATATCAACACATTGAAAAAGATATTGCAAAATATGGGCTACAATATCCTGTGCTACATCTCACAATCTCATGAATCCGTCAGCATCTCTAATGTATGACTAGACTGTATGTTTCCTTTTATAATTATGGATCAAGAGTCAGAATCTGAGTTATAGTGATAGTGTAAACTACAGTAGATAGAAATACAGATTTCAATTTTTTTGATACCTCAGTTAAAGTAGCCATTTCTTTGTTAAAATGTAGTATTTTAAACATTCTTATGCTTTGCAATAATATCTTATGTACTGCAATGAAACTACTCCTCTAAGAAACACAAGGGTATATTAGTTTTCTCAGTTTCTTTTACCCATGGGAGGACCTTTCAGAATAAGAATTGGCAAAAGTCTTATTTACCACCGTAGAGCTCAAGTTTGATTTAGGATGTCTTTGATCATTTGATGGCCCCAAAACTTTCATATATAGACCAGTTTGCTTTCATGGCATACTACACTATCCTTAAATCTTGAATGCCTTTTCAATCCCAAAAGTGAACTCCTGAAGTGATGTAAACATAACATGAAAGTAACGAAAAGATGAATATCACACACTAAACATCTTTCTGAGTGGAATGGCAATACCAAACATCCTGAATTCAATCCTGTCAACTAGTAGGAAATAGAAAATGTCAGATACTTTTGTAAATTTAAGCATGAGAATTGATGACTGGAAAATACAACATAATGTGACATGTTTTAGAATGATTTTGAAGACAAAAGCTTTTGCATTTAAAACAAATAGCTATTCCAATAAATAAACACATTCCTAATTATTAGATCATTTTTAAATACTTTTATAACTCCCGAATGAGTAATATTATCCAAAATGCCCAGCATTTTACATTTGCAAGCTTATTATCAGAAAATGTAACAATGTGTACACTAGGTTTGATTGAGCTGTCCCTGAAGGTTAAATAGCCTGTCAAGTTTCAATGAAACGGTTCACACATGAACAATGGTCACTTGGATGAAGTGCTGGAGGGTAACCAGCACTCATGAAACAACACTGCCCTAGAAGAAAGAAGGAGTAAAGTGCCTTGAAAGAAGGGAGGAAAATTGGTAAGAAATATCTCTGTCAACACCTATTTCAAATCGGTAGCCATTGATACATACCTTCCTTTTGTTTTCCAAATTATTCCAAATGGGATGCACAATATTGCAATAGAGCAAGCAGTTATGAGAGAGGGCTCCAGTGTTCAGTCTCATTGATTTTATTTATAAGCTCTCAAGACAATGCTTGTTCAAAGATTCAGTGAAACTAATTAAATGCTATTATTGCTACAATGTTATTTAATAAAATAAAAAATATTCCTTGCATTTGATGACGTCTTCTAGACGTCTCAAAGTGCTTCACAGAATATACTGTAAAGTGAATTGACTATTATTTGTGGGCGAAATGCGGCAGCCAATTGCACACAGCAGCGTCCCACAAACAATGGTGGCTTGAAGTGACCAATGTTTATTATTGTTTTTTATTCTTGAGGTATTATTATTATTAGGTGTGTGGAGTAAGGAAACGTGCCCAAGGTTTCGCCCCGCCAGGAATCGAACCCAGGTCTCTCGCTTGCGAAGTGAGTGCTCTAACCACTGAGTTACAGTACTATTTGACAGTACATTATCAGAATGGCCCCCTGCAAAATATAGAACATCTTTTTCACTTTTGCTGAATTGACACTGTTTTTGTGCAGCTGAAATTATGAGAGTGACTTAACTCAACTTGGATGTTTAGAAGCAACACTCAAACTCTGCAGCCAAAGTTTATAAAATGTAATCCTTTTCAAACTGCAGAATACCAAATAATAATGTCCTAAAGTATACGCTTCACAGTCACTCGTTCAGGCATTCTGATAACTTTAAGTTCCATAAAAATATCAATCTCCACTTTCAGTTAAAAATGTAATTTTGTATGATGGAGCTAACTGTTGTCAAATATCTATTTTGATCCCTTTTAACGCTTTCTACAGAATTTAGTGTTTTTGGATATTGTATTTGGACATGGTCCAATAATAATAGTGCACGGCGGCAGCAAGGCAGCACTTCAAACCTCCTCTGAAAAATATCACAAGTAAAGGCCACAATAGGTGAACATAATCAGTGTCTTTCTACAGATGATTTTAATCAGCAACCCTATTTATCATTGAATAATTTCTACAAAATGCAAACTTCTTACCTCTCTATCCATATTGACTGAATCATCCATTGTTGAATAATTTTAAATTAAATACTCTTCCCACTTCTAAGCAAGAGTTTATTCATTATTAAAAATGAATTATTCTTTAAACACTGTGTTGTCTGCCATCAATAGGTACATCATAAATTAGAAACATGGAAAAACTATTCAGCTCATCAAGCCATTCCTCCACAAACCATTCCATAGCCCATGTACTATCCCCTCTAATCCCACTGCCCCACCTTCCTGACATATTGTTACTCCGCAAAAATTAATCAATTTCTCTCCTAAATCCCTCAATTGATTTTTCATCTATGATGTTCTATATTCCAGATTCTTAGTAATCTCTATAAGAATTATTTTCATCTCCATCCTATCCTGGTTTTGCCTTCGTTTTAAGGCTATGTTCTTGGGTTATTGTAAAGTGAATAGAAGAAATCCCAAAGAATCTCTGGACGATCAAGGATCATCTTTTAAGTACGTAAAGCAGCTTTTCTAACCTTTCTCCGGAAATACAGGTCCAACTCAAACTGGAATCGAAAAAACATTTTAATGCTATTCCTTATTAAGGAATGGAATGTTTTTAGAAATAATGCAATTTTGACCCCATTTATATTTTTGTTATTATCCTATATATACAACTTTTTAAAACTTACATAACAAAACAGTTTTATACCTTTTTTAAAACATATGGGAAGATTATAAAAGGGCACAATTAGACGTATTGAGCAGTCTGTATAGGTGTATCTCTATATGTCTTTAATTAAATATACTTAATTTTAGATTAATTTTGTGTCTAATGATATTGATTATAATTCTACTGCATAATCGTAATTAAATATTATCAATATCCCCAGAGGGTTTTAATTTAATTAAAGTCATTTGACATAGCCTTAATTAAATATTAAGTAACTGCCTTCCGATGTGTTCTAGTATGTGTGTGATTTAACCTTCTCCCT
Organism: Callorhinchus milii; assembly: GCF_018977255.1. Lineage (NCBI taxonomy): Eukaryota > Metazoa > Chordata > Chondrichthyes > Chimaeriformes > Callorhinchidae > Callorhinchus > Callorhinchus milii. The sequence goes on along the minus strand of NW_024704746.1, from coordinate 427,085 downwards.
ACTTCTTCCACTGTCTAATATCAATCTGATCATTTATCCACATGCAAGTATCCTATTAGCAGCTTGTGTGTCTTGCTGGCGCTTAGTTACAGTAATTGGTGTATGTGGGGGGGAGGGGGGGTTTGGTGGAGAAGGAGAAAAATGCCAAAGCAAATAAAGCAATTTGGATTCAGTGACAGTTTTCTTCTTGTTTCCAGTTCTTTTTAGTTTTTCTATGCTTGACTATATGCCCATCTAGGTGTTGTAATGGTTCAAAATTATTTTTTTTAGAAATTGTGAGATTTGATTATTTATTAAAATATGCTGAGCTTTGAGAAATAAACACCTTTCTAAACCCAGGATTATATCATCCCATTTAAAGTTTAAAAACTTAAAGCAATATAATCTTTAAGAATTTTTGAATAGTAAGGTATTCCTATCCAGTTCAAGCAGTGTTTTGAAACACTATTATATCTTACATGTGTGCTCCTTTGCAACACCAAGGTCCATGTTATTTCTTGCCCAGGCTTTGAGATAATGCAATTTTACGTCCATTTCTGCCTCTTATTTCAGCAGTAACTCGATCTTGCCCTCTATTTCTAAATTATGTTCACAGATTCTAATCTCCAATCCATCCACCTTCTTTCAGTTCCTCGTACTTGTTATTGTTAATCATATGGTCATCATAGCTGCATTCTTAAATGAACAACCTTCAACCCTCATTTTCCATTGGTTGACATAAAATGGATAGGGTGGCTTTTTAGATACACAGACCCCCAAGAGTCATCGGCTGAGAACTAGAGTTGAAACAGCGGCATCCCTGGAGTAGATTAAACTGTTAAGAGATTTTATTTCTGTACGTATGATTTACTATACAGTACTGTGTCCATCCTGGAATTTGGCTAATTGAAAGAATGTTTATTTCCTGAAGGGGAGTGCAAAAGGTGTTAAGTCTTTGTGATTTTTATCAGATGAGTTCACATAACTCAACTTCAGACAGTTTAGTTAACCTTTTGCACGACAGAAGAACAAACACAGCATCTAACTATAGATGGTATAAATGGGGTTTAGTAACCCTACATCAATGCAGAATTTCTACAAGATATAATTCTTTCAAAATTCACATTTGGGAAGCTAGTCAAACATTTAAATTTGCAATATCAAATGAAAAAGTGAATAAGTGAAAGTACAAAGCTATGTTTCATTGAAAATTCAACAATAATAATAATCCTTGCATTTGATATAGTGCCTTATCATGTTTTCTAGATGTTTCAAAGTGCTTCACAGAATGGACTGCAAAGTGAATTGACTGTATGTTTTGTGGGCGAAACGTAGCAGCCAATTTTGCACAGAAGTGTCCCATGAACAGTCGTGGATTGAGTGACCACATTATTATTATTTATTATTATTATTATAATACCGAATCACAGCATATATTTTAGAAAATTTACAGAAGAAAGATTAAACTATTTTAAGGATTGTTTTCAAGGATTTAAGAATGTTAAATATCCAATAACTTATAGGCACAACAGTCTTACTATAGCTAAAGGGCCTTTGTATTTCCCAGTACCCCAGGATTCCTAACATAGAAGCAGGATGGTATGACGTATGGTAAGTTCTGTGGATCAGCCCAGATTCATTGGATGAACATCGGGAAATGGAACAAACCTACATGAAATGATCTTGGACAGGCTCAACAAAATTCTTAATTGGCATAAATACGCAGAAGAAACAATGTCATTAAAAATGGTAATAAAAGAGGCGAGAGACTCCTTGATATGGAAGGTAGAACAGCAATTCATCACGAGTGTTCTTCTGAGGCTGAGAATGAGGCATATCATTTGGGTAAACAGAGGGATGTTTACTCAGCGTCTGACTGTGAATCAACAAAATTATAGACAGCTCTATGTGTTTCAACTGAAAATCCTCAGAGCAATTCTGTTCATTTTAAGAGAAAGGGATGAAGAGCATTTTGCCAGTTTATTTTGCCACTGGCTCCCCATCCCCCAGAGGATCGAATTCAAGATCCTCATCCTCACCTACAAGGCCATTCACGGCCTCGCTCCCTCCTACCTCTCCGACTTGCTATCCCCCTACTTACCTGCCCGTACCCTCCGTTCCTCTGGCTCCGGTCTGCTCCACATCCCCCGCCCCCACCGCCCTACCATCGGTGGCCGGGTCTTCAGCCTCTCAGCCCCGAGGCTCTGGAACTCCATCCCCCCTGCTCGGGTCCTGACCCAACTGTCCAGCGCCTTGGGACGTCCTCCCAATGTGAGAGGCGCTCCATAAATGAAATCTTGTCGTTGTTGTTGTTGTATTGCCTGGATTTTACGGGTGGAGCTATTTTACCATTCTCCATACAAAAAATTGATTCAATTTATTATATATAAATGCATCTTGAAAAACTTGCTAAAAGGCTAATTACTGTATCATTAAGACAATCTGACATAATTATGACTTGTTTCCAGGTGAGCTATTCAACAGAAACTAAGTCTCACATTCGTTTAAAAACATTATTGATCATCCTTATTACAGGATAGCTATACTAAAAGTAGACAATGGATTCATTTGCATGTCATTAAGTAATTCAAACAGCAGCAATCTTTAACTGTTATAGTGTTATGAAAATTGCTGATAATTTCACTGCACACTGGATAGCTATTTAACACAAATGTAAAAAGCAAAACTAATCATTTGCAAATGTGAAATAACACTTAACAGTTGGCAGTAGCACGTCTCATTCCAGATTTAATTTAAAAACACACTTATGAGTCTGTCAGGAGCTGCACATTAATCACATAAATAACAATGATGATGACTTCCAACTGTACTCTTCCACTTAAACAAAAGACTTTTGAATGAACATCTTAACTCACTCACGGAAACAGTATTTGTATGCCCCAGATCGTTCTTGAAACAACTGCTGTAAAACACTAATTAGTAAGTTAGCATTTTTATAACAATAGAAACTGTAACTTGCATAATATTACTCGAAAAGATAGTCTTCCAAATAATATTCAAGCAAAAGTCCTAGCAATCTGTATTATACACATGTCATATTTTGTTATACATTTTCATACACTACAGTTCTCTACCAGTTACTCTCTTCCCTGAATACATTCTCCACAATTTTCAAACAAACATGTGAAGAAATGAGAAGTGATGCATTTTGTGAGGAAGAATGAGGAGAGGCAATAAAAGCTGATGGTACAATCTTAAAGGGGGTGAAGGAACAGAGAGACCTGGGGGTCATATAGTAAATCTTTGAAGGTGGCCGGACAGGTAGATACAGCTGTTAAAAAAGCATCCGGGATACTGGGCTTTATAAATAGGGGCATAGAATACACAAGTCAGGAAATTATGATGAACCTTTATATAAAACACTGGTTAGGCCTCAGTTAGAGACTGGGTTCAGTTCTGGGCCCCACACCTTAGGAAGGATGTCAAGCATTGGAGAGGGTGCAAAGGAGGTTTACCAGGATGGTACCAGGAATGAGGGACTTCAGTTATCAGGAGAGACTGGAGAAGCTGGGATTATTCTCCTTGGAGCAGAGTAAGTTAAGAGGAGACTTCATAGACGTTTTCAAAATTGTGAGGGGATTCAATAGGGTGAACAAGGAGAAAGTATTTCCATTGGCGGGTGGGTCGGTATAGTAGTTGTTAAAAGAAACAGAGGGGAGGGGAGGAGAAATATTTTCACACAGTGAGTTGTTGGGATCTGGAATGCATTGCCTGAAATGCTGGTGGAAGCCGATTCCTTAACAACGTTTAAGAGGGAAGTAGATAATTATTTGGGGAGCAAAAGTTTGCAGGGCTATGGGGAGAGCGCGGGGGATGGGGTTGATTTGGAAGTTCTTTTCAAAGAGCCAACACAGACACGATGGACTGAATGACCTCCTTCTGTGCTGTATATTTCTATGAATTAGAAAAGGCAGTAAGTACTCTATTCCAGCAACCTACATTGAGTCAAAATAACCACTGTGGTTTTCTCATCAAGTGAAATACTCGGTACGTGTTACTAGCTGGAAAATCCTTAATCCATTAGTCTGCATTAACGGTGGTAAAATAGAAATCGTCCTATACTTTGCAGCAAACTATTATCTGAAAAATGTACAAAAATTCTGTTGAATGGAATGTAAATATCATTTACAGATATTCTGGGATTTTCACACAAGTGACAAATAGATGCAAATGGAAAATTCCATTGTAAAATATGTATCATACTACAGATACCAAGCAATGAGTTGAAACCTATGATCTAATCTAAACTTTCCAAAACATTTATAAAACACTCAAGCTTGGCTCGGATGACTTATGATATCAACTGAATCTTTATGACAATCTTATAAATTTAAAACCTGCTCTCTGACATTGATTATTCAATATGTTACCATGAGATCTATGTTGTGGAATTTCTTACTGAGATTCCTTAATATGGAATTCGAATTGCATAAATAAGGCCTCTTTCTGGCAACCTGATGCACGTCACATCAACTTGCAAGAACCACACAATGTGTGATAGTCAACTATTCCATTTCGAGCAACACAAAATTTTCAGACAAAATGTATACAGAAATGTTACTTTCCCAAAACAATATTACTTTAAACATCGAAAATCATCTGTCTCAAAATAAAGGAACAGGGCTGCAAAGCCCGAGGTTGAATTGCACCTTTGTTCCCACTGCTGCAGCAAGCGTACATTTTGATAAGAAGCTTCTGACAGCAGATGCACCTGAATAAAGAGAGCTTCACATCTCAAGCTTATTTTACAGCTGATGTGCTATCAACTCTTTCAAATTACCATCCAAACAATGGAACAACGAGCATTTTAATTCACTGGGTTGTGATCTCGGCAATCTGTTCACCCTTACTCTTCCACATTATGGAATATTCTAAGGCAGCTGGGAACTCACCACAAAACCAAAGTGCACTGAACAATATGACATATTTCACAATCAAGGTTTTGCTTGTTTGCCACACTTCTCTTCACAGCTTGCAGGAGATTTAAATAACAAATGTTGATAATGATAGCTGACATTTCTCCCCATTTGAAAGTTAATTTTGCTAACCTCTGGCCTTGAGAGGAAAGTGCAAAAATCTTTGTTTCCCAATGGATCTCTCTTACAAAATGAGCAGGGAAAAAGCTGACAACTAAAGCTTTTGAACTCAAAGCAGAGTCCACCTTAATCGTGGACTACAGGTTTGTAAGAAATATCCCCAGGAAACCCTCCAAGGTTGAAATCCTATGGATAGTTAGCACTCTCACCTGTTGGTCAAAATACATATAAGCAGTTTAATCAGTTCCTATTCTGGCTGCTGGTAGCTGTATACATCACGGAAGAAAAACTGTAGAAAAAGGAAAACCTATACTTTACACATGAAAAAAACACATTTGTTGTTGAGAAATCAACCAACTTAACTTAACTCAAAGCAGAAATAATACCTCAATCATGGCCTACATGTTTGTATAAGAAATATTCCCAGGAAATAACAAATAACACCTTAATCATGGACTAATCAAATGATATAATTGGCAAAAGTATTCAGGAATCTGTGATCTGATTGTTCAACTGTTCACACATTTGCAAGGAGAATTCATTGCAGTCATCTGTGAGAAATAATAATAATTCTTGCATTTGGTATCACGCCTTATTATGTCTTGAAGACGTCTCAAAGTGCTTCACAGAATAATAAGAAGATAAGTGCAGAATTTACATAATAAAGTGAATTGACTGTATATTTTGTGGGCGAAATGAATCTCTTTCCACTGATGTTCAGTTAATAAAAGTTAATTTTGATTAAAGGTTCCACTATTGTGACAGATCTTACTGAATGACATTGCCCAAAACAGAAATGGCTCAATTCAATTGTACCTGGTAGTAAGTACTAAATTTCCAACAGCTCCTGGGAATGAAACATGGTCAAAGCAGGTATTAAACTTTAGACTGTTGTAGGTTATAGGCTAATGGTTCTGTTTATTTTTAGCTACTCATAGCACACAAAACTAATAAAATATAGTTAGTATATAGTAATAGTACTCAAATAGAAGGATGACTTTATTACATTGTATTATTAATCCTGCTCCTCTAAAATATAAAGATGGTTCAAAATAAAACAATTTTCTTCCCTAATCACCATGTCCCAAGTTTTACAAGTGTACGCTTATTTAAATGTCTTCTTCCCAATCTTGAAATATTTTAATGTTAATTTACCTTACAGTAGACATGTCATTTTTGATTTTTTTTAAAAGAATCTATAAATTAAATCAGTTTATAGGTCTACAGAGGTATACAAACATTTTAAATTTAAAAAATGCAAGGTAACCTTGAATATGCAAAAAAGGCACTCTCAGAATTGATAGAATCTGCCAGTAGTATTTCACTTTGACTCGGGAATAAATATATCAGCGATGGACTAAGATAACACTGCTGAGCTTGGTCAAGCTGCAATAAATATGTTCCCACTGTCAAAAATCACAGTTGAGGCTTCAACTGTAACACAGTTGAGGCTTCAAAGTCAACAACAATATCAAACTGTGTGGCATAGCTCCAGCTGATCAGCTATCACAGCATATCACCACCCACTGGTTTGGGATCCATCGGTTGTAACATTTTGAGTGGGAATCAAACAGTAATTTTCAGAGGTACTATAGGTTTATTTAAACAGCTTATAGTTGTTGCTAATAAAGAATGGGTAGAATCGCATAGATTACCTTATCACAGGGATAATCTATGCGGAAGTGTTCTCCATAGATGAAATGGTCAGAATATTGACAGAAAGTTGACATTGTGAACTTCTAAAAGTTCCACTAGATACTCACATACTAGGAACTAAAAAAAATACAAGAGATCCAGAATGCGTGACTTGCATTCTCCTGCCTTACACTTCTCAATCACATCATCAGTGACAGTCTACTTGACCCTGGAGGGGAAGGATTGGATCCCCTCTGATAACTAGTTTCATCAAGCATCATTCCTGCTGTTTTTATTAATTTTAGAGAAAAACGAGGATATTGTTATGGAAAAAATAGTCATGTGCTTCACATCTAGTACTAGATTCACATAAATTCAGAAAAAATACTATAATACCTGCATGTGTTTGGTGTCTCCCAGTGTTATGGCCAACAATTCACTGGATAAAATTGGTCATTCATTCCATGGATGTTTGTGGGACAATGCTGTGCACAAATCCATTGGCATTCACCAAACAAACATCATGTTAAACCCACTATATTCTGACCCAGAGATGAAAGTGACAACTGAGCCAAACTGACACATAAACAGCACAGCAGAGAGTGGTGGTGAACCGTTGCTTTTCTGACTGGAGGGAAGTGTGCAGTGGTGCCCCCCAGGGATCAGTATTGGGCCACTGCTGTTTATGATCTTCATGAAGATCTGGACTTGGGATTAGGAGTACAATTTCCAAGTTTGCAAATGATACTAAGCGAGGAAATGTAGTAAACAGTGAGGAGGATAATAGCAGACTGCAAGAGGACACAGACCAACCGGTAAAATGGGCAGACATGTGGCAGATGAAGTTTAATGTGGAAAAATGTAATGTGATGCATTTTGGGCGGAAGAATAAGGAGAGGCAATATAAGCTGATGGTACAATCTTAAAGGGGGTGAAGGAACAGAGAGACCTGGGGGTTCATACAAGTAAATCTTTGAAAGTGGCCGGACAGGTACAACAACAACAACAAAATTACATTTATAGAGCTCCTTTCACATCGGGAGGACGTCCCAAAGCACTGATTGATAGAGTTGTTAAAAAAGCATACGAGATACTAGTCTTCATAAATAGGAGCATAGAATACAAAAGTCAGGAAGTTATGATGAACCTTTATAAAACACTGGGGAGGAGAATTTTTTTCACGCAGCAAGTTGTTGGGATCCGGAATGCATTGCCTAAAGGCCGGTGGAAGCCGATTCGATAACAACTTTTAAAAGAGAAGTAGATAATTATTTGGGGAGGACAAGTTTGCAGGGCTCTGGGGAGAGCGCGGGGGAGTGGGGTTGATCAGGGCTATGGGGAGAGAGTGGGGTTGATTTGGAAGCTCTTTTCAAAGAGCCGACACAGACACAATGGGCCGATTGGCCTCCTTCTGTATTGTATAATTCTATGATTCTATGATAAAGGGAATACATTATTAGGGGAGCAACAAAGGGAGATATGGCCAAAACGTTTGCCAGTTTTAGCTCATCATGCTGATTAATATTCATGTTCTTTCTTCCAAAGAAATAAAATGCTTTTTTACTTTAGTGACAGACATTAATGATACTCGCAAATGCTTTCGTTGGCAAAAATTTATGTACTGCAATGATTTTTCTAGGTAGGGTTAATGAACTTGTCAAATGCTGAAATAAGTTGTTTGAAAATAAATGATTATAATCTATATTTAGTAGACAGAATTTTAAAAACATTAGATATTGTGATCGCTGGATTAACAGTGGCCATTATTTTACTTGTCTCCATGAATTTTGGGATAGTAACAACATTACAAAGCACTTAAAAACACTTTAAAAAAATGTTTTGCAAAGATCTTATTTTATAGCCAAACAGATTCCAAAGTTGGCACATCATAGGTCATTTCGCAGATACAACACAAAATGTACTTTTAACTTCGGGTGGCGTCCCAAGGCGGTGGACAGTCAGGGATTTGGATCCGAGCAGGGAGTTGCATTGGAGGGGGTGGAGGGCAGGAAGGGTAGGGGTTGCAGGAGACGCAGTTGAAGAGGAGGCTCTTGAGACGTGCCTTGAAGGAAGCAAGGGAGCGAGGCAAAGGAATGTTGGATAGAGTTCCGATGAGTGTGGGGGCAGAGAGGCCGAAGGCCCGACCGCCCATGGTGGGGTGGGCCGAGCAGGGGCTGTAGAGCAGGCCAGAGCTTGCTGAGCGGAGGGGGCTGATAGTTTGCTATGGGGTCAGTAGGTCACAGAGGTAGGAAGGCTATGGAGGGTCTTGAAGGCGAAGACGAGGATTTTGAACTCTATCCTCTGGGGGATGGGAAGCCAGTGGAGACGGTGGGGGTGATAGGGTCACGGAGCTTGGTGCCGGAGGACACGGGCAGCAGAGTTCTGTATGATCTGCAGCTTGTGGAGGGAAGAATTAGGAGTAGTCGAGCCTAGATGTGATGAACGCGTAGATGAGGGTGTCGGCAGCCTGAGCAGTGGCAGAGCCGGGTGATATTGCGGAGCTGGGGGAAAGCGCGAGTCATGGCACAACTGCATAAAGTTTGACAGATATCTAAAACTTGGGAAAATAATTGTTTAATTCGCTGCACGGTTAGGGCTGTACAGTCAAACCTGTTTTCAACAGCTACTCAGAGGGCTGGACCAAAATGGCCTTCAGGTAAGGATGGCCTCTGAGTAAGGGTACTTTACATGAGTGATAAGCTACATGACAGATCAGCAAGTCATCATGATATGACAAAGCTGCTGAACTAGGTAATAATCACACCATGGAAAAACACTTAACTGTAATAGCTGAGGATTCGCAGTTAATATTTAAATAAAGGCTATCTCACATAATTATTCTATTCCCTTTAAAAATCCTGCTGATTTATTATATTTACTGCTCATTTTTGCTTCGGTACATTTTTGGCTGTTCAGTCCAACACATTTACTAGTGATAACGTACACGATAGAAACAATAAAACGTTTTTCAGTTACATTAAGAGAAAAAGAAAAATGAGGAATGGAGTAGGACCATTGAAGGTGGGAACGGGTGAGGATATAACAAATGATGCTACAAAAGTTACAGAAGTACTAAATAAGTCTTTGCCTCCATTTTTAGTAAAGAGATGGGAAATGTACTGGATCTGGAAAGAGAAATCAGTGTTGTTGCAGAGGAAAGTTGTGACACTATACATTTCATGGTTGCTGAAGTATCTGGACAGTAATAAACTGATAAAAGATAGTCAATATGGGTTTATGGAGGGGAGGTCTTGCCAAACTAATTTACTAGTTTTCGTTGACTGTGTGACAAAGGAGCTTGATAACGGTAAGTCTGTGGATGTTGTATATCTGGATTTCAGTAAAGCCTTTGATACAGCACCTCATGAAAGGCTGGTACTGAAAATAAAGAAAGTGGGAATCAGAGGAAGTTTCTTGCAATGGATAGGCTGACTGAGAGAACCTAGAAGATGGTGATACAGGGAATGTCATTAAGCTGGGAGAATGTTACCAGTGGAGTTCCACAGGGTCTGTTTTGGGACCTCTTTTATTTAACAGCTTCATAATTGACCTGGAGCTAGGAGTCACAAGCATGTGGCTAAATTTCCAGATGACCCAAAGCTAATGAAGATGGTAGACTGCAAAGATGATCAGGATAGGTTACAGGTGGACTTGAACATTCTTAGGAATTGGGCAAATCGATGGCAGATGAAATTTACTGTAGAGAAATGCAAAGTGTCTCACATTGGGATAAAAGATCCAGTAAGGGACTATTATTCAAATGGTAAGAAAACAGTCTGTACGGAAAATGAAAAGGACTTGGGGATCCTGATTGACAATAAGTTGAAACTATCCCAACAGTGCTCGGTAACAGTGAGTAAGGCAAACCAGATGCTGGGCAATATTGAGCCGAAATAATGCTGCCACTTTATAAATCACTGGTGCAACTGCACTTGGAATACTGTGTGCAGTTCTGGTCACCGCAAAATAATGATATTGATACTGCAGCGATTGAAAGGATACAGAGGAGGCAAGCCAAAATGATTGAGGGGATGGAGGGCTGGACTATGAAGTGCGATTAGATAAACTGGGCATGTTCACTCTGGAGATGAGAAAGTTGAAGGGGCATATGATTGCAGTCTTTAAGATTCTGAAGGGAATAGATAATGTAGACTATGATAAGCTGTTTTCTCTTGTGCTGAATAGTAGAACCAAAGGACAAGTCCTGCGATTGAAACGCTTAAAAAGCTGACATTTCCAAAATACCATTATTCAAAATAATTTCTTATGCTATGCCTGTTTTCAGTTGTTAAATACTTTGATTTTTTCTCTGTCTGCCCATATTGAATTCACAAGAGGGAAAAAAGTTCAAAATAATATTTCCTCCACTTAATATGCAAGAAGGATGCTTAATAGAATCACTCACAAGACAATTAAAAGCCTACAGAAATTCTCCTCGAGGTGGGAAACAAAGCATCACGTGTGCATATCCAAACAACAATTTTAAAGCTCTACAAAAGTGCCTTCAAGTCAAATAGGTCATATTTGCTATTTTGTATGCATAAAAACTACCTAACTGCTGCTCTTATTTTATGTGTTTGTTTAATACAGCAGCTGAACTGCACTGACAAATGTAACACAAGCAACTATCTCTTTGAGTTCGCAATGAATTATAAAATTAGTTTCACAATGGAACAATTTTCGTAAATAGCACAAGCAATTGAAACATTGAAGTCCCAAGACTATTGTGAGCATGACAGCTAGAGTCAGGGCTTCTTTTCATAGTGCCATTTGGGGAATTAACTAATTTATAGCATTTTTTGATTGATTATTTTTATCAATAGAAGCAGACTGCAGTTTTGTTTTGTTTTAACCTTAAAAATCATAAAGTGTTATACATCATACACAACTATTTCATCTCAATTGAAATTCTGCAGGAGATATTTCAGAATAGACAGTTATGGCGATTGCAACTGCAATGAAATCGAGGGCCAATTATCATAAAATTAAGGACTTTGTTCATTTATGAATTAAACATAATTATGATGCAGGAAGTGACAGCTGGTGTATATTATAATTCATTTCAAGTTGCTTGGAAAAAGTTGGATCTCAGATCCCAAAGCCAGTTATTACACAAATTGACAGTTTTAAATTCCACATTTTAAGTGGCAAGGTACTTGTGGTTTAACGTGTTGTCAATAAATGGAGCAAAAGGCTTGAAATATAAAGGAGATTTGTGATTTGGAAAAGATGTGAAGTAAACCCTACAAGGGTTAAAATAAGCATGACCATGTTCCTGCTTGCTCCCATGTGCCAAATATTTAGAGTGACAACAGATGACACAATGAGCTGCCATAGCCATTGATAACAGATCATTCTCTGCAATCATTTAGTCAGAAGTGCATGTAACAGAGGGTAACAAAACTAAAGTTGGTGAGCTCACAGGCAAACACTGATATAGCACCTTACCTCATTATCAAAATATGTAAAAGTCCTTCACGGAAATTACTGTAAAGTTTTGTGACTCTATAATAAGATAATTAATTATAAATAAGGCATGAATAAAAATATCAGCCATTTTGACTTGTATAGCAAGGAAGGAAAATATAAACCAGAATCTGCATTAAAATGTATAACCCAAAGGCTACACTACATCATGTTTTCCTTAAAAATAGGCAAAATAATTTCAGAGGGAAAACAAATGAGTAAAACACTTTAATTTCAACCATTTAAATTAAATTAAAGAAGATATTTTACAGAACAGCAAATGTTTACTAATTTTTGAATGTATTATATTATAGCTGTAAAACATTTTTTTCCTCAAGTGAATTCAACTTAAGTAAATTTGAAATTGTATAAGTAGTTCAGTTGGCTAATTCAACAAAACAAAATATCTGACTGCATTAAATACATTCATATTCTAACCCATATTACAATTTTTCTTTAATAGCAAGATATATACTAACTGGCTTACTTTTATAACTTAAAATTTCAGATATTAATTAAATTACACCTACCTCTGCTTACCCTATTTAATGCTATTATATGCTTATAGAAATATATACAGTAAACTTCTGAAACTCGACCCTGGCTTAACTTGTCACTACCATTTAAGGCATCATGCTGACAATATCCTGGCTGCATTTATTGATGTATGTATACATATGCCTAACTTGCCACTCCAGATAATTCATCACTGAGCCCCTTTCCCTTGGAGTCATCAAGTTATCAGTTTCCTGCACTGTACTGCAATAACCCTTACATTTGATATAGCATCTTATCACATTGTTGAGGCGTCTCAAAGTGCTTCACATGATATACTGTAAAGTGAATGACTGTATATTTTGTGGGCGAAATGAAGCAGCCAATTGTGCACAGCAGTGTCCCACAAACAGCCATGGTTTGAGTGACCAAATTATTATTCAGGTGCGATCTGAAGAGGGCCAAAGGCGGAAGGAAGGAGGCAGTCGTTGCACAGCTTCAAAAAGTAGACATGTCCATGTGCCTCCACACCACCGTGTTTGATTGGTAGTGCGTTTTCATTTCTTGATTGAATATTTCTGGATTTGTGGCAAAATCAAGGAATATTCAATCAAGAAAATGTATTATTTTGGCCTACCATAAAGATTATGAGTCCAATGCAGGGGACTCTGAAGCGAGAGCGTGCAAGCGACTGAGCCGGGCTGCCACTGCCACCCGAAGGTCCTGATAGTATAAATTAAATATAATTGTATAAATTAAACAAATTAGAGGTTCAGTAATTGCTGGGTTTTTTTGCACTTTGAATTGACCTGCTACCACAATTATCAATATCTTTGCTCCATTGTGTGTCAGCCTGGCGCAGTGGCAACTCTCTCGTCTCTGAGTCAGAAGATTGTGGGATTAAGCCCCACGTTGGGATTTGGAATTACATAGTCTAAGCTGATACTCCAATGCAATGCTGGAAGGCTATTGCATTGTCGAAGATGCCGACCTTCGGATGAGATGTTAAACCGAGGTCCCATCTTTCTGTGCAGGTGGGTGTTAAAGATCCCAATGGCATTATTCAAAAAGACAAGGGAGTTCCTCTCTGTGTCCTGCCCAACAATTCCCAAATACAATTAGTCAATCACTCCATGGCTATTTGTGCGACCACGTGTGCAACTGGCTGCCATGTTTCGCCCACAATATACACAGTCAATCCACTTTATAGTATATCCTATAAAACGCTTTAAGAAGTCTCAATGACATGATAGGGTACTATATCAAATGCAACGATTATTATTATTACTATTCTGTTCCTTATACCTCAATGTGAGAAAGAATACTATCTAAGCTGTTCTGTGGCTTTAAAGTAGGATATTGTTACTGCTGTATTGGGCAGACCATTGGGAAAATATTTGAAGTACTCCAAATGGCAGCCAACATGTTCTTAGTTCCCTGAACTGAAACACTGTCCTTATTGAATTCTCACTTGGAGACTCAAAATCTCAATACAATTTTCTAACATTTCCATGTTTAGCTGAGGCCGGCAGAGGAAGTTGGTGAGGTCTGACTGAGAAAGGTTCCCTTTTAGAAACAAATAAAATGTTTCACCTAGCAGTTGACTGGAGTGACTGAGACATGACAGCATCTTTATGTCATGTCTACAGCCTGTAATATTGAACCCACATGAGAATGGAAAAAAAAACAAAGTCTGAATTTATGTTAATCCTAAATCCCAATTTTATTATGCTATGTATGGTTCATAAAACTATCCAATTTTTTTGCTAAATAAATTGACAAATTTAAATACTTAGGGCTGGGAAACTTAATAAGAAGATTTTTAAAGTACAAACAATAGCGCCTTCAATTTGAATGAATGCATACGCAACATATAATTATCTTTCAAAAAAAAGAATAAAACATAAATGAATCATCTTCATACTGTTGGGAAAATTTAGTCATAAAATATCTCATCAAATTGAGTAATTTGACGTAAAGTCGACAAGCAGCAAAAAAACAAAGTGCCAAGTTCTAGCCAGTGTATTCATGTACAGTTGTATAAATTATGCAAGCCACTTACTACTCAGGTTGATTACGTTACAAATTACTCGGTGAACATAACTTGTGAATGTACTTTACACCCCATAAACTGAGTTGCAGAGTACAGCTGTGCAATTATTTGAATCTGTATCCGCCACTTACGTTGATAAAAAAACAGTAGGGATGATGATCCTAATGTGAACTGGACTATCATCAATATGCAAAAACTGTACATAATTGGTCATCACACAAAATTCAAATTATCTCTAGTGAAAATTCTGCCATAAGGAGTTATGCAATCACAATAATTCTTGCATTTGATATAGGACCTTATCACATCGAAACATCTCAAAGCTCTTTGGAGTAGTGACACTACATTGAAAGCAAATACATTACCCAATTTGCACACATTTTTATGACAATTCCATGTAGATTGTAGAAAACAGGGAAGGCTAAGGAAGAAAAGTAGTTCTTCTGTCATCCTAGGAAAGAATTAATTATATATACGATTCAATCCTCCACAGAAAAAAGCAAAATATCTCTTCAAAGGATTGCTTAACAGTTGCTAGTATGTTTCTTACATTGGAGATCTGATGCAAATGGTCTCTATGTAGACCATAGAACAAGAGTCACTTAAGGAATTTTACTTCACTCCAATGATTCACATGTCTATTTTTAGTTTGTAAGCAGTCAATTGCTTATAAGATGCAGGATAATACTGTGTATCATGAAATAACATTAAATTAATTTGATAACATTAGCCAGTATTGCTGTACACTATTAAGTTTGCTTAAAACCAGGTCTAAATACAATGGAAAGCTTGGCTCTGCTCTAAAAACAGCAATCATTTGTCATTTTTAAAACTTCAGTAGTGCACAAATTCTGTTGAGGTCATGTTGAACATTATACACAACAGCTAATATGAGGACACTTGCAGGATTAATCAAATACTTAATGGTATTGGAACATTATCTGAAAAATGTATTAAAGCTACCCAGTTTCCCTGTACTATAAAAAAATTTAATTTTGCAAGCCATTTTAAGATATTATATTTCCTTTTAACCTTGTAACAGCTCATTTTAATAAGTGATTCAAAATTTAATTTTCTGATATACAATACAACCATATAAGATTAACAAGATTCCATTCAAGAGAGTTTTATTTCCTAAAATCCAAAGAAACTAATATACTTGGTCTAAAGGACAGAGGGGGTTGAGCACCAATCACAAATGGGAGCACAAAGTGACTCAAATTTTCAAAATTTTGTCCATTTGAGGTTAAAATCCACTTGCTTTAAATATATATGAATACTTTTTGTTTTTTGACCATTGTTTCAATTATTCTTCCATGAGATACTGGTCTAAAGTGTCCGGTTCCTAACTGCTCTGCCCAGGTGTGTTTGCACTCAACTGAATATCAAATTGCAATCCATTGTCTCTTGGAGGTATCCAGAAGTGTGTGTTTGTGGGGGAGGAAAAAAAAGGTATAATCAATGGCAGGAACTCTGGTGATCTGTTGATGAAGCATCTTCAGTTACACAACAATATTTTTTAGCTAAGTAGTTTCAAGAGTCAAAAATAATGAATATATTTTCACTTATTTCAACTCCAAGGTACTAAGTAATATGTCAACAATAACAACTTGCATTTATATAGCACCCTTCATGTGGGGTAGCATCCCTGAGGGCTTGACAATGGCGGAGTCTGAGCCAGGGGGAGAGGCAGGGGAGAGGTGAGCACCATCAAAAAGGAAGGTCTTCAAGCCGGATTTGAAAGTGAGGAGGGAGGAGCAAACTGGGCATGAAGGGATTTGAAAACTAGTGAGAGGATCTTGAAATCGATCTGTTCAGTAAGTGGGAGACAGTGGAGCCTGGCAAGTGCTGGGGTGATGCAGGTGAGTACCCGGGTGGCAGAGTTCTGAATGAATTCAATTTTGTGTGTGGTGGAGCTGGGGAGACCAGCAAGGAGGGCGTTAGAATAGTCCAGTCAGGAAGTCACAAAGGTGTGGACTGGGGTTTCGGCTGTTTTTGTTGTGAGGTACTGACTGAGGTGGCTGTCAGTGTAAAACAGGCCTTTTAACTATTGTGAAACTTTAGAACTATTTAACAATGTAGGTCTTCCTTAAGAAAACCAGCCATCAAGAAAATAATTTCAAAAGGCTAATTACAGTATTCAGGAAACATTCAAGGGAAAACAGGAGCTTATCAAAGGTATGAACCAGACCTCAGTTGAGAGCACAAATACAATGGGAAATCGGACACTATCACCTCTGGTAAGCAGTCTGTACACTGGAGACACACATGAGTGCATACATGCCTCTAGAACATTGAAATAAATCCAATTGGTTCAAAAATTAACTATAAAGTTGTTCCTCTGATCCACGCAATGGAGCTAAGTGTTATCATTTTTTAAAAAACTCAAACTCCTTTCCTGCCAACACTTCCTTCACTGTTCATTGAATAAAAGCATTTTTCTGAACTCGCTGTATAGGACATTAATGAGCATCAAACATTTATAGCAGAGCTTCAGACAGCATTGGCACCCCTCTGTCAGAGGGACTGGTACGATTTGTTCTCAGCCAATTATGCAATGCCTATTATTCAGTGATTGACCAATCTTTTATTCATTTTTTGAATATAAATGAGTTCTTTACAAGAAATGTAGGGAGGCTGTTAAATCATAAACTGGAGACAATACAATGTAAACTGTGTATCATCATTTGAAAAAATAGGTTATCATTTTACAAGATTTATATCCCTATATATCATCATGCAACGTTGTATAGATACTGAAATCTGTTGACTGACAAATCAAAATACAAAATACAACATTAAAGTCTTTTCACTTGAGAAAAATGTTGTTGATTCCATGACGTGTCAATTGTTGATCGTTCTTACTCATAAAGAGCCCATTTCTAATTTCTGAGTGAGATTTATAACTATTTATGAAATGTTCCTTTAAGTGGGATAAGGAAAGTTCTACGGATTAATGCCCGTAGTTCTATTGCTCAAATAAAAAAAGGTTGCAATGTGAACAGAGGAAGGAGGTAAGAAATTAAATAAATAACTGCTAAACAACAAGTCTCTTATGTGGCGTGCAAGACAGATACCAGAACATTATTCTAGTCGTGGGAAAACTTAGGTTATCTTGCATAAGAAAGATATGGGAAGAAATTTTTAAAACATTTTAATGTAGATATTCAAGTAAATCAACAGCCAACGCCAGTGTGCAAGACAGTTGTCTATTATTGTATTAGGGGAAAGTATATCTAAAACTCTAAATTCAGAATTATGGATTATTTAGGCAGAAACAATAAAATGGGGCTTGAAAACACTTGATAGCATTGAGTTGAATAAGGACAATATAAGGCACAAATGACTACCTACAAAGTACAGACTGAAGTGCTTGCACACGTACATTATGCAACTGCAAAGAAATCAGAATGTATACCCTTAAAGTTCTCTTCCCAACCTATTTCCCATTGCAGCAGACAACCATCTGCTTCAAAACCTCACCTTCCACCAGCTGGTTGCTTCCACCATGTCAACCTCTTGATAGAGAACGGACCATTTAGAAGAATAATGCTAACATTTATAGGCCATTTCAAAGGACACTAATTAGTAATTACAAGTATCACACAGTAATTGGGATCAGCATCGCCAAAACTGAATCAAACAGTAAAATGAACAAGTATCAAAAAATATCAAAAAGGACCTTTAAAAAAATGTCAGATTAAAAATCGTAATTAATCTTGCACACCGACAAAAAAATGTATTGCTACTTCTTATGCAAGCTAACTGCTGGACAGCTCATGAGGAGGTTAACACTGAATCTGATTACCTGCTGTCACAAGAATAAAGTCAAATATAAGGATTCCTTAGATATATTTCTTTTAACTTTTTTTTACAATAGTTGTTAAAAGAAACAGAGTGGAGGGGAGGAGAATTTTTTTTACACAGTGACTTGTTGGATCTGAAATGCATTGCCTGAAAGGCCGGTGGAAGCCAATTCGATAACAGCTTTTAAGAGAGAAGTAGATCATTATTTGGGGAGGACAAGTTTGCAGGGCTCTGGGGAGAGAGCGGGGGAGTGGGGTTGATCAGGGCTATGGGGAGAGAGCGGGGGAGTGGGGTTGATCAGGGCTATGGGGAGTGGGGGAGTGGGATTGATTTGGAAGCTCTTTTCAAAGAGCCGCACAGACATGATGGGCCAAATGGCCTCCTTCTGTGCTGTATAATTATATGATTTTACGATTCTATGATATGAGCTGTTATATTTCAAAACTAATCATCATAAAGATAAGAAGAAAAATCTATAACTCTACAAGAAAATAAAAAATTGTTCTGCGGTTATAGTCATTATGTGACTGACAAAATACACTCCAAAATGATGAATGTCAAGCCCAATATTCCCATGGTTGCATTTAGCAATAATTGCCACGTGCAAAAACATAGTCCGAATGTCAGAAAATCATGGTAACAAACATTCACATACGTTTGCTCTTTCAACATTCATACCCCTTTGCAACTAGGGTTAAAATGTTTCATGAAAAAGTAGGAAAAAAAACAATTTGAGAAAGAACTCGACAACCCAGAAGGCCTCAGTGACTAATAAATAGTAAGATGTCATGACAGTAAGAAACAGTGTGGAAGAAGTTTCTGGAAGCAAATTTGTTGTCTATATTGTCGCAATGAAAGAGCAAGAGTTGGCATAGAAATATTTATGGTCATTTTCATTCCATTCTTTTCATGCAGGTCATGGTCAATTAAATACTGCCGTGTTCAGCAACTTGGGATGTCCTCCTGTTGTGAAAGGCACAATATAAATGCAATTTGTTGTCGTTGTTTTTACAGGTCTCCCAGGGGGTTTCTTTGAAATGAATTAATGGAGTAATTGAAGTCCTGTACAACCAGCTTTGCAGCTCAGCTGTTGTCTGGAGGAAGCCAGATGCTGTAAGAAAGAAAACAGGTGCTAGAGAGACTATTGTCCAGTTGATACACTGAGCTCTGGAATTGGACAATATATTTTTAAATATATGGAACTGCTATTTGGCATCCATATTTATTTTTTACTGCTTATTGCAGATCTTTGTTTTTTCAACTAATTCTTCATGTTAGGGACAATTAAAGATTGTTGTACACAGTATCGTAATATACAGTATAATAATTAAAATAAAAATTAGTGCTTTCAAATACTCGGCAATGTGGTTGTGCAAGGATTATAATATTCATATCACATCTGACAAAACTGAAGGAGATTGACGTGCAAACTGAAAAATAGCCAAGTAGAGGACAAATGCCTGCTGTCCAAATCAAAACAACACTCAGCTAACATTTTCTACGGTCAACAGAGATACAATTTTCTGTATAATTCCAACTAATTGAAATACCAATATAAACAGAACAGATCTTACAAAAATACAAGAGTGGACCACACTTGCTTGTCTAAATAACTGCATTTCATAACTGCTAAAAGGATTTCCTACAATGTCAACAACAACAACAAAATTGCATTTATAGAGTGCTTTTCATTTCGGGAGGACTACACTATATTTGTATGGAGACCGATTTCCATACATTGACAAATCAGCCTATTATTGGGATGCATATCGGATACAAACTATTTTGGACTATTACTCTCTTCATTATGATGTTTTCTTCCTCCACTAAATGCATTTGTAGTCACCACAGAAATCCTCACCAACTTCCTTGCTATTTTGCAGTGTGAGAGAACTACAGTGTTTTCTTTTGAGGACCAGCAAAAGGTCTAAAAATGGAGTAAGATGAGATTCACAGAATGAACATTCCAAATAAATAAAACTCCAATATATCTGTGATCTCTAAATTTCAGATTAAGCATAACGATTCTCATTGAAATATATAAATTTATTGTTCCAAATCTGAACATATTTGACATAAACCTTGTACATTACCCCCAGTCCTGAAAGGTAGAACTGTTTTGATTTATTTTGCCACAGATTTCTTCGAAGCCCACTATAAACATCAGGGCATTGCTTGGAGCAGGTTGTTAATTTATATGCAGGGGATTAGAGTATTGCAGGTGTAATAGATGCCCTCTTCATGCTTCATTCATTTTTCCTAAAATCAACAATTGCGAAAGCAGCACAAATTCTATCCAATTGCAGAATTCCAAAGTTCGGAATGTCCTTGATCATTTGGAAGAGGTTCAAACAACCACAACAAAATTGGATTTACAAAGCGCCTTTTGCATCGGGAGGTCATCCCAAGGTGATGGACAGTCAGAGATTTGGACCTGAGTAGGGGGAATGGTTTCAGGAGACGTAGAGAGCAGGAAGGATAGGGGTAGGTTATCTATGTCTATGTAGTATTCATCATTGTAATGCTCATTGCTACAGAATTCTTTGGATCAATACATGTTTTTGTTGGACTTAATTTACACGAGCTGAATTATTTGAGCAGGATGGCGCTTAGTGACCAAGTACAGAATTTAAGGCAGTGGATTGTGACTTTTGTGCAAAACCCATGAAATGAAGCACATTAAATAGGCACATAAAAGCAGGTCAGATGTCGAGTATACATTTACAATGATGAAAACAAAATGAGATCTTACAGTGTGTGGTATGTTGAGTAATCCAGCAATACAAGGGGGACTGCAACTTCAAACTGACAAGTATCACAGCAGGCAACTAAAGCTAATGAACAGGAACTTTAGCAACCTGCTCCATGGGTGATGTTCTGACATCAATAAAGTTGAGCAACCAAGTGATTAAAAATCACTTGGAAGTGAAGAATAACTGAATTTTGTAAGAAACTGCCCTTTTCCTCAGTTATAGTTTCAAATTCAATGACGCGATAAGGTGCTATATCAAATGCAAAGATTATTATTACTATTATATGCAATTATTATTCATTGAGATATTCAGAAAATTTTACTTAGAATATAAAATAGCTGAAAATACAAATGTTTCAAATTTGAAGTAAAGATCAAAGTGCTGAAAATGATCATTATTGAAAATCCCTTATGGTGCAACCCTTTACAAGAACCAAGTGAAATATATTAATATGTTAAGCATGAATACACACAACTCTTAGAGATACAAGCTAATTAGAAATGTTGCATTTTCTTCTTCAACGCAACACCTGTTTATATAAATTTGTATTGGTGGCAACCCGAGTCCTTGTTCCAAGATAATACTTTGAAAATATGTCTCCAAATCAACCCACGCAGACCCAGCTAAAATGGATAATTAAATGATAATCGGGTATCGGTACAGTGCCACATTTGTGGCAAAGAAAATATGTTGCTTTATCACTTGAAAGGTCGTAGGCTGATTTTCCATGCTTCAACCTCTCCACCAAAAGCCAAAACTTTGTCAAGGAGAAACACATCACCCACTTTCAAATGAGGCTGGATGTCTGAGATCTACCTAAAACAACCTGATTGGAAATGCTACTGTGTTTTCCGATCATTCAATTTAGTAGAGGTCTTCACACTACATCTGTGGTAGAGGTAGAATATACAAGGTGCCTTTTCACCATATTTCATACCTATTGACAGCCTATTTTTAAAGTGGGCAATGCCAGCAATCCTAATACTGATGATAGTAGCTATCATGTAGCAACACTATACCTAAGTAATATTTATATGGCATGAAATAATATCTGCACTTAATGTGGTTTATAGTATGCATCATTTTATTATGTGATGTAAGGTATAATTGTACACTGCATGATTTTAATAGCATGTTATTTCTGTTGAAAGGTAATACTTACATTACTATACATTTTACAATCTCAATGCTGTCTATACATTCCGAATAACTGCTTTTCAATTTATGATGTAGCTTTTCTCTAGAATCCCTATCATTAAATAGTAACATATGCATAAAACCTTTTGATTTCATTACAATATGCCATTACAATGTGCCTGAAATATTTCAACTACAATGCAAATGGATAAAGGATGATGCTTTGTGCTCTTGTCCTTTCAGGAGTGGGATGCAAAAAAACTCTATATGCCACAGAATAATTTTTTAAAAGTCAACTTCATGCTGAGGCAAACCTGTAATCCTAAATCCATCGGATGTATGTTTACAGCACTAACTGTTTGATGTTGCAGGATTGCATTTTCACATACCACTCCTTGAAGACCCCTTGCATCAGCCTGACTCAATGGAATCAGAAGGATGTGGAGTCCTGTAGCTCAGTGGTTAGAGCACTCGCTTTGCAAGCGAGAGACCTGAGTTCAATTCCAGGCAGAGGGCGAAACCTTGGGCAAGTTTCCTTACTCCACACAGAGCCTAATAATAATCCCTCCAAAACCAAAAACAATAATAAATTGGTCATTTTCAATCTACAACTGTTTGTGGGACATTGCTGTGCGCAATTGGCTGCCGCGTTCGCCCACAAATATACAGTCAATTCACTTTACAGTGTGTTCTGTGAAGTGCTTTGGGACGTCCTCCCGACGTGAAAAGCGCTATATCAAATGCAAGGATTATTATTATTAAGGATGTGGGTTCAAGCCCTGTGTCAGTAATTGGAATCACATAGTCTAAGCTGGCACTCCAATGCAGTGCTGGGGGGGTTTGCATAGTCAGGGGAGCCATCTTTCGATAAGATGTTAAACCGAGGTCCCATCTGCCTGTTTACGTGCACTATTCAAAAAGAGAAGGGGACTTCACCCAGTGTTATGGCCAATAATTCCCTAAATAAAATTGGTCACTCACTCTATGGTTTGTGAGGCATTGCTGTGCATAAATTGGCTGCTGAGTTTCAGACACAAAATACACAGTCAAATCATTTTACAGGATATGGTTCGGCAATGTGATAAGGAACGCTCAACAAAAATGAAAAGAAGCTACATCAAAGGATTATTATAGACATTGCACTATATAATTTGGAATTAAAACAATGGTTTATACAGAAACAAAACCAGTTACTAAGCAAATCTCAATCTCAACCCTCATAATGTTCACAGTAACATCTGTATTAACACATTCAACAACAACAACAACAAGATTCCATTTATAAAGCGCCTTTCACGTCAGGAGGACGTCCCTCTCTGATGAATGCTGTTAAACTTGTCAACTGTTCATAAGCCTACATTGATGCTATATTCTGATTGTTGCTTCAATTTCATTCCAATAGTTTATTTTGCCTCTAACAATTTTACATTTCTTCTATTAATTTCAGATTTCCATCAAAGTGCAAAAAGGAACCCTAATATTTAAGGCCACACATTCTGAATGACCAGTTGAATAAAGTATTGGAGCGTTTCCTGTGCATGTAGAAGCAGGCCCAGGTCTGATTTAGCACCTTAGAGAGCGGAGAACATTGGTATAAATAACATCTATATGTACACAAAAACAGAAGTCGCTGGGAACACTCAGCTGGTCAGGCAGCTAACAAAGCCCTTAGAAGCCTCTCCCTCCAAACATGCCCCAGTTCTGACAAAGGGTCGTAGACTTGAAACATTGACTCACTTTCCTTTCTCCATAAATGCTGCCTGATCTGCTGTTTGTTCCCAGCGACTTCTGTTTTTGTTTTCCGATTTCCAGCATCTGCAGTATTATGCATTTTGTTTAACACCTATATATACTTCATTTAGTAATGTAGCTGTGTATCTTTCAAGTTAATAATGTCAGCATCCTATAACTTAGTGGTAAGAGCACTCATCTTCGCAAGCAAAAGACCTAGGTTTGATTCCCGACACGACAAAACGATGGGCAAGTTAACTTATTCTACACGCCTTTGTTCACCCAGCTGTAAGTAGGAACCCGGTTGTTAGTCGATTGATGGATCGCTTTCCGAGGTAATAATCCCTTAAAAAAATATATATTTTTTTCTAAAACAAAATTTGGTCACTCAATCCACGACTGCTTGTGGGACACTGCTGTGCGCAATTGGCTGTCGCATTTCACCCACAAAATATACAGTCAATTCACTTTACGGTATGCTCTGTAAGATGTCTGAAAACGTGATCAGGCACTGTATCAAATGCAAGGATTATTATTATAAGAGATCTTAATGAGGACTGAAGCTAATGCCAGAAATTAAGTGACAAATTTCTTATTTATAGAATGTGTGTTGCTAATGTCTGTATAATTTTCTCCTTTGTAACCCTAGAATTTCTCACCAGCAGAGGATTGTAACCTCCATGCAACACCTGTCATAGTATTATCACTTAAAAATGCTTAATTGGTGTAGTGTGGCCATTCAACACAGTAGCAACACTTGCTAATCCTGTCCACCAGTTGAGACAAGTCTTGAACCATCAGCAAGGAGAGCGTGATGTCTACTTCATATGCGCCGAAAATATAATGCTTGAGCTAGACATGATCAAATAATTTTCTGCCATCCACTCTGCTTCTGATGACCCAGGCATTCTCCACACCTTCCAGATAGTTTGCTATCGCCCAAGGCAGTGATATAACTAAAGTGCTTAAAGCCACTATCCCAAATCTTTGACAAGCCTTGCCCAATCGATGGCTGCGATCCATTTGTGAAATTTGCAAGCTATTCCCTCAAAAATGATTCAATTTAGCTCACTTTGTGAGTTTCAGCTACTGCACTTAGGAACACAGGAATGTGTTGGACCAGAAAGACCATTACAGGACACCTGGCTGGTCCCAATATTTTAAAATAACTGTAATACTTTTATTCGTACACTCAATTGAATACTTTGCAAAGTAACTATCCAATTCCCTCTTGAATTTGGTGATGCAATTTGCCTCTGTTCCCTTTGTTCACTGAACAGTGGGCTGCTTCACACCCCCTGCCCACTACTCCCATCATTCGGGCCCCCAGTAACTTTGCTCTCATTCATTTGAACTCCCTCCACCTTTACAAACTACTGTAAAGCCTAAATACTCAATTACAATATGCCAAATATCAAACCAATTGTTGGATAAAAATACAATTAAATCCAGGAGAGTGACTGCAATTTGAGTGACTCGCCCAGATCTGATGGCAGCCGTGAGGTTTTATGTACAACTAAGCAGAAGGTCCTAACAGAAGATGGAAATTATTAAGTTAGGAAAGCATTACACCACCTTCAGAATCCTTTCTCACAAATAGTTCATGAACAAGGCTTAATTTACGTACAAAGAAATGTAAATTTGTAGTGGATGTATTTTAAACTGAAGGAATTTTTACATGATGATGTATAAAATAAAGCAAGCTTACCAGAGTTCATATTGCTATTGGGAAACGTTCGTACCTTTATCTACATGATTGGCCATATCCAATATCCAACACTTCACACATTGTTGCCGTCTCTTTGTTCTGTTCATTCCTACTTAGGTAAAAATGGATATCATGGAATCAAAGAATTATACAGCACAGAAGGAGGCCATTCGGCCCATCATGTCTTTTGAAAGAGCTGTCCAAATTAATCCCACTCCCCCGCTCTCTCACCACAGCCCTGTAAATTTGTCCTCCCCAAATATCTATCTACTTCTCTTGAAAGTTGTTATGAAATCGGCTTCCACCAGCCTTTGAGGCAATGCATTCCAGATCCGAACAGCTCGCTGTGTGAAAACATTTCTCCTCTGTTTTTTTTTTAACAACTATTTCAAATCGGTGTCGTCGGGTTACCAACCCGGCCACAGTGGAAACCGTTTCTCCTTGTTCACCCTATTGAATCGCCACATAATTTTGAAAACTTCTATTAAGTCTTCTGTTAACCTCCTCTGCTCCAAGGAGAATAATCCCGGCTTCTCCAGCCTCTCCTGATAACTGAAGTCCCTCATTCCTGGTACCATCCTGGTAAACCTCCTTTGCACCCTCTCCAATGCCTTGACATCCTTCCTAAAGTGTGGGGCCCAGAACTAAACACAGTCTCTAACTGAGGCCTAACCAGTGTTTTATATAAAGGTTCATCATAACTTCCTGACTTGTGTATTCTATGCCCCTATTTATAAAACCCAGTATCCCGTATGCTTTTTTAACAGCTGTATCTACCTGTCCGGCCACCTTCAAAGATTTGAAGTGGAGTCCTGTAGCTCAGTGGTTAGAGCACTCGCTTTGCAAGCGAGAGACCTGAGTTCAATTCCAGGCAGAGGGCGAAACCTTGGGCAAGTTTCCTTACTCCACACAGAGCCTAATAATAATCCCTCCAAAATAATAATAAATTGGTCATTTTCAATCTACGACTGTTTGTGGGACATTGCTGTGCGCAATTGGCTGCCGCGTTCGCCCACAAATATACAGTCAATTCACTTTACAGTGTGTTCTGTGAAGCGCTTTGGGATGTCCTCCCGACGTGAAAAGCGCTATATCAAATGCAAGGATTATTATTATTATTATTTGCTTATATGAACCCCCAGGTCTCTCTGCTCCTTCACCCCCTTTAACATTCTATCATTTAGCTCAGGGTGGTCCAACCTTTTGGCTGCCGTGGGCCAGATTCCCTATTTGAGAAAGGTTTGCGGCCAGCCTGGGCCATCTGGCAGCCCGAGACCATTTCCAATATTCCAACCCGCTCCCTTCCGTCTTGGTGAACGTCCTCCCAGGGCAGCAGCAGGAACCAGCAGTTGGGAGAATGCGCACAGAGATTTTACAGCACTCTTTCAGGAATGCAAACACATCTCTTAACATCTCTCCCCCTCGCTCTCTCTCCCCATCTCTCTCTCTCACCCGCCCCTCCATTCTCAAACCCTCTATCTCTCCTCCCCCCACCCGTTTCCCTCCCCGTCCCCCCGTCTCTCTCCCTCCCGCTCCCCGTCTCTCTCTCGCGCTCCCCGTCTCTCCCCATCCCTTTCTAACCCCATCTCTCTCTCTTACCCCCCCCCACCCTTTCTCCCCCCACTCTCTCTCTCTCTCTCTCTCACCCCTCCATCTCCCAAGTGCAGGTCACTATCTGTAGCGGTGGTTGGTTGCTAAGGACGGGGTTGGTAATAATAATAATAATCCTTGCATTTGATATAGCGCTTTTCACGTTGGGAGGACGTCCCAAAGCGCTTCACAGAATATACTGTAAAGTGAATTGACTGTATATATTTGTGGGCGAACGCGGCAGCCAATTGCGCACAGAAAGTCCCACAAACAGTCGTAGATTGAAAATGACCAATTTATTATTGTTTTTGTTTTTGGAGGGACTATTATTAGGCTCTGTGTGGAGTAAGGAAACTTACCCAAGGTTTCACCCTCTGCCTGGAATTGAACTCCGGTCTCTCGCTTGCAAAGCGAGTGCTCTAACCACTGAGCTACAGGACTCTTGCCTTCCTGACAGACTGCAGTAAAGTCTCTGTGAACTGCGCCCTCCCAACCGCCGGTTCCTACCACTGCCCTGGGAAGACGTTCACCAGGGGGAGGAAGTGAAAATTGGAATAGTGAAAATGGTCGCGAGCCGCATAAAATCACCCGCCGGGCAGCTGGAGGCCCACTTGGCGCCTGTTAGACCACGCTTATCTACCTGAGGGTTGAGGTAGTCCAGGTCATTTATATAGATTAAAAAGAACAGTGGTCCTAATACCAACCCCGGAGGAACACCATTGAACACTTCCCTCCATTCAGAGAAACAACCGTTCACCACCACTCTCTGCTTTCTGTCCCCCTAGTAAGTTCTGTATCCATGCTGCCCTTTAATACCGTGGGCTTCAATTTTTCTAACAAGTCTCTGGAGACCTGTAGCTCAGTGGTTAGAGGGTGAGAGACCTGGGTTCGATTCCCGGCTGGGCGAAACCTTGGGCAAGTTTCCTTATTCCGCACGCCTGATAATAATCCCTCAAGAAAAAGAAACAATAAAATGGTCATTTTCAATCCACGACTGTTTGTGGGATGCTGCTTTGCCTAATTGGCAGCCAGTTTCGCCCACAAATATACAGTCAATTCACTTTGTGAAACCCTTTGAGATGGCTAGAAGACGTGAAAAGTGCTATATCAAATGCAAGGATTATTATTATCATGTATTTTATCAAAAGCCTTTTGAAAATCTATATAAACTACATCAACTGCACTACCTTCATCCACCCTCTCCGTTACTTCATCAAAAAACTCTATCAGGTTTGTTAGACATGATTTGCCTTTAACAAACCCGTGTTGACTGTCCTTTATTAACCCATATTTTTCTAAGTGAAAATATATTTTGTCCCGGATTATAGTCTCTAGAAGATTCCCCACTACTGACGTTGGGCTGACTGGCCTGTAGTTTCCGGGTTTACCCTTCTACTCCTTTTTGTACAGGGGAGTAACACTTGAACTCTCCAGTTCTCTGGCACCACCCCGGTGTCCAAGGAGGATTGAAAGATTATGGCCAGAGCCTCCTTGATTTCCCCCCTTACTTCCCTCAGTATCCTCGGATGCCTCCCGTCCGGATCAGGTGACCTTGAGTACCTCTCTGTTTATGTTTTATATTATCCAATTTCTCTATCCTCAATACTGTGGCATTGGCTGCATCTTCTTTGTGAAGACAGATGCAAAGTTCTCATTCACTATGTCAGCCACAAGAAGATTTCCTCTTTTGTCCTTAATTGGACCCACCCTACCTTTGACTAACCTTTTATTCTTTATATGCTTATTAAATACCTTAAGGTTCCCTTCTTTGTTACCCACTAATCTTTTCCCCTTTTTGCCCCTCTTATTTCCTTTTTCAGTTATCCTCTATACTTTCTATATATGGCTTCTGAACAATTAACTCTTTCTGTATCGGTAAATAAGGTACAATTTGCAAAGTCGGACAGCTCAGGGACACTGACATTTCCCTTGACAAGAGTTTTGATGTTATCTACTCTTTGTGTCATTTAGAAATCTTCAATATTTGAAATGTTTACATTGTTTTAAATAACATTTTAATTAATCAGAACACATATCAAAAGTACAAAATATGAACAGATTTTTTTTAAGAATGTTAACCTTTCCCCACCCCCTCTGCAATCTTACTCCACTAATGCCACTAAGAAGGCATTCTACCCCTCCCCCCTCTCCATTAGTAAAGTATATATGGTTCTATAGCAGAAAAAGCCCTCCTTTATCTCTTCCATGGCGTAGAAAGGTCAATTGTGGTGGTCCGAGTGCCACCTCTGCAGGGATCATTCAGCACAAGACTAATTCCATCCTCTCCCCATAAACACAATGCAGACTTGGGGTTTTCATGCTGGATTTTTTTTTAAATGTCCAGGCAGGCAAATACCAGCAGCGTAATAACATGCATTTTTCTTCCACACGCTTTACAAATATGACAAAACTTAGAAAATGTGCTGACAATTTAGAACTTGTAGTATAAGCAATTCTTATACAAGAAATGTGGACTGCTATATTTTGCCGTGCAAATTTCAAAAATATTGGATTTCTAATTTTAAGAAAATTAACAATATCAGAAGATTTAAATAATCCTTGCTAATTTACAGAAAATGTATTTCATTGCCACAGTAAGTAAACTAGAGAAATAGTAGGAAAAGGGTTATTCAACATAACTTACTTTCAGGTAAGTTTCTATTGTTACTGGGATGTATAAAGAAGTGATGAAATAATGAACAACAACAACAAAATTACATTTATAGAGAGCCTTTCACATCGGGAGGACTTTCCAAACGCTGAACAGTCAGCTGTCGGGGCCCGAGCATGGGGGAGGGGTGAGGGAAGGCAGAGAATGGGAGGGAGACCAAGGGCACGGTCGAAGATAAGGGTCTTGAGACTGACCTTGAAAGAGGCAAGGGAGGAAGCGAAGGCGAAGGGACCGTGCGATGGAGTTCCAGAGTGTGGGGACAGAGAGGCTGAAAGCCCAGCCACCGATGGCAGGGGAGTCTGGCAATGTTGTGGAGGTGGTGGTAGGCAGTGCGGATGTGGGGGAGAAAAGACAATTCAGGGTCAAATAAAACCCCCAGGTCCTTGACTGGCTCAGTGAAGTTGAGTGTGCAGCCGTGGAGGCTGATGCTGCCAGCACCCGAGGTGCGGAGGCGCTGGCGCGAGCCAATCAGGAGGGCCTCGGTCTTGCTGACGTTGACAAAACGTTATTACAAGTATGCCATGAAAATAAACCTCTAATTGTTTAGTATTCCATTTTAGAAACACACAAATATACATTTCTATAAATTAGCTAAAATAGTAATAATAATAATCCTTGCATTTGATATAGCGCTTTTCACGTTGGGAGGACGTCCCAAAGCGCTTCACAGAACACACTGCAAAGTGAATTGACTGTATATTTGTGGGCGAACGCGGCAGCCAATTGCGCACAGCAATGTCCCACAAACAGTCGTAGATTGAAAATGACCAATTTATTATTGTTTTTGGTTTTGGAGGGATTATTATTAGGCTCTGTGTGGAGTAAGGAAACTTGCCCAAGGTTTCCCCCGGCCTGGAATTGAACTCAGGTCTCTCACTTGCAAGAGAGTGCAAAGCGAGTGCTCTAACCACTGAGCTACAGAACTCCACAAAATGCATACAATCATCTTAAAAGCTGCCCTTATAAGTATAATTATGTACTATTCGCAATTTCAATACCAATGTGAATATGCTAAATAATTAATCGAATTGCAGTTTTCAAGAATTAGATCATAGCCATTTACTATGTTTACTCCATGGATCATTATTCAGATTATTGTAGTCTTGTGGTGTAAGATAAGGCATAATGATTTTAATTAAGGTAAAGATTTAATTATTTGACCACAAAAGATAAACATGTTTGAAGATGGAATTTTATTAGTATAAAAAATGGTAAGATATAGTACATTAAAATTGAAATGGAGAGCAATTATAAGAAAATTTACATGACTGACTAAAATAGCATCTCCCAGGGACTAAAGTAGACGAAATGTTAAGCATTAATTTCAGCTTTTAAAAACTTCTATGTCATTGGTGAATACAGTCTAACAATTAAACAAGACCTTTTTAGTCAAGATATACATAAGTAGAATATTAACTAAGATATTAAACTATTTCTTGAGTGGAGCTCTGCTACCATCTAAGGGGGTTATTCTGCTTCATATGGTATAGGTAGAGAATAGATGGATATGAGCTAAAAATGGATTACAATAGTAAATTTTCTCTTGTGCACTTATGTAGTGCATTGTTAAAAGTTATATTACAATTATAGAGTCATCATTTATTTTAGAATTTGCACCACATTTTCTTCTGTGATGAAGACATTGTACTATTCTGAACTCATGTTAATTCTGACATTATTGTAATGCAAATGACTATCACACTGGGAAAGCAAACATGAAATTTCACCACTGGCTAACATAAATTCACAAGTCTGATCTCTAATTACTATGGCTTATAATTTTTAAAGCCAAAGAAACAAATATTTCTAGAAACAGGCATTCTGGAATCTGAATAAATAAAATCAGTTATTGAAAATACAATCTTTCTTCACACTATTATAGCAAATGACAGGTGCTGTAATGTAAAAGATTTTTCCTTTGGTTGAAAGATTATACTGAATATAGTAGATTTTCAACAGATTATCTTGTGCTTAATGTAAGAATTTGTCGCTCCGCATTGAAGGCAGGAAGATCAACTGTAATCCTGCAGCAGAGAACACCTTTCCTTTTTACTGAATCCAACACTACAATATGATAACCATACTTCCAAAGCTACATGCAACAAATCCAGTCAAATAATCCATTTCTTCACAACGGCTTAGCACACCGTGACACCATGCTAGCATCTATACTTAACATTTGTTATTCTGTGAGCTGCTTGCTTTATATAAAGGACGCACATTGTGTAAAGTCAAAGCAAATCAACATGACAAAAAATAGACATAATTACTTTAAACTGGTGTAATTTCATTGTACCCAACAATGAAAACAGAAAATAAAGCAGAACTATATTATCTTGAATCTATTTTAAAGGTACTTCCATCTGGAAGGAAGCAAAAGCCATCAGCACTGTAATTAAGATGCAATTACTGTCCCACACAGCAATCCCAGCATAGTCTCCATTTGTATATGCAATGGCAATACATTTTTCTATGTCTATTTTACTTATCTATTTTATTTTCTATTTATCAATCAGATGCATGTAAGGCACTTCTCAAATTATCACCCAACATGTAATGCATTAGGATTTGGAAAAATATAAAAGACTGGTGACATATAGATATGATCACTGCAATGTGACCACAATATCACTGCAACATAAAGCCTTAATTGCTTCTGACTAAGTCTGTAATTAAAATAGATCACTGCAACATATTTACCTACGAGTGGTTGTTTGACTGCATGCATCTGTACACATTTTAAATGGATCTGTTCATAAACAGTGTTAAACCTATACAACAAAGCAATGTGGAATGGGGAATATTATATTTTCAAAAACCTATTACAGCTAGGAAAATGTTTCATTCATCATTACTCTTGCCAGAATGCAATGCATTTAAAACAACATAACAAAATTGTGTAGTTAATTCAAAAATTAAATTGTATGCATCAACCTTCTTTGTAAGAACTCCATCCCACATTCCCTTCGCCTCGCTCCCTCCCTTGCATCCTTTCAAGGCACGTCTCAAGATTCTCTTCTTCGACCACCCTCCTACCCTTCCTGCCTTCCACCCTCCACGATCCCAATCCCCCTGCTCAGGCCTAAATCACTGACTGTCCAGTGCTTTGGGATGTCCTCCTGACATGAAGGGCGCAATACAAATAATTTCTTGTTGTTATTAACACCATCAACTTTATGATGGTATTTCAAGCAGCCAGTGGCTCAATTGGTATTGAGGTCTGTACATATGAGCATCTCGGGTCAATGACCTTCATTGCTGAAGTTACCAAGAGGACAATCACAGTTTTCCACCTTAGCGACTGGACAACAGGTGACATAAACATAAGGTGTGTTTAATTAAGTCTCAAATAGGCAGATTTGCAGATTACAATTTAGCCTTGTGCTATCCTGGAAATGCTCTTCTACTTTTTTGCACTAGTTTGCTGTCAATGTGTGACTCAGAGACGAAAATCTACCGGTATAGCAACCAGTGCTGATGCCAAGATGTCATAGAATCAAAGAATTATACAACACAGGGGAGGCCATTCAGCCCATCATGTCTGTGCCAGATCTTTCAAAAGAGCTATCCAAATCAATCCTACTCCCCCAATCTCTCTCCATAGCCCTGCAAACTTGTCTACCCAATCTTTGGCATTTTGGTGAAAAGAAGAAACTTCCTGGGGTTTGAACACGTATTGTTCACCTCCTCAGCACTTATATCAATCAGCGCCAGTTTAGATGCCAAAAAAAAGATGCTGGATCACACCACAAACTGATCCTGGTCATCTGCTCTTCCCCAATACAGCTGGATTGTATCACAATGATCAAACCTAGAGAACGCAACAAAAGAGATCAAGGCCCCAATCCCAGCCATGTGATATTCTGCAGTATGGAAATGCATCGAGACAGGATGTGATCAAATAGGTAAAAGAAAAACAATGGAACTAACTCCAAGTCAAACAATAAATGTCAATAAAAATAGAAAGAAAACTTCTAAAGCAATTTTTCATACAATGAAAACTGATCACAGAAACGCTGAAAAGCCCTAAAAAATTAATAATAATAAATTGGTCACTTCAATCCATGACTGTTTGTGGGACGCTGCTATCCGCAATTGGCTGCCATGTTTCGTCCACAAAATACAGTCAATTCACTTTACAGTGTATTCTGTGAAGTGCTTTGAGACGTCTTGAAGACGTGATAAAGCGCTATATCAAATGCAAGGAATATTATTATAAATTCTGGCATATTTATAATAATAATATAATAATAATAATAATATACCTGTTGTATGACAGGTAAATTAGCTGCATCACTCAGAGGAAAGAGAACACATGGGCTGAAATTCTACTTTGTGTTCGCTGAATGATTATAATGGGGAACTCCCACTAGCTGCCCAGGTTGTCAAAACCAACACACCAACCAGAATTTCACCCAATTAGGGTCTAATCCAAAATGACTGTGCATCAGCAAAGCTGGCAGAAAATCACACAACCAGACATTTGAACATTTTAAGGGGTAGCATCCCCAAGATTGATTTTTCTCCGTTATGCGGAGGAATTCCAAATCATATATGGAATTCTAATAAATGAAAATTAATATTTATTCTCAAAATGAAAAAAAACTGCTGAAACTATTATAATTTCCTTTGTCAACTTGTAACCTTTCACAGATGCTCAGTAATCAACATTTGTGGAAAGCACATCTGTTTTCATGCAAGGAGGGATTTATAGGTTTATAGGATTTTGTAGGTTAAAAAGTAGTCTGATTCAAATGGATCAATCGACAAAATATTCAACTACAGTTCTAAAGGGTTACTCTTATTAATGTGTATTTTGTCATCAAATTACAGTATTTCATTAATTTACTTATGGAATAAATCAACAAGGTGACAACCCAACCTTTTCCCAGTATACTAAGAAAGAAAGCTGCAGTTGTGTCATTGCAGCTGAATTAACGAGTGATTCACCAACAACAACCACTAACATGTAATTCCTACACAGTGCTAGTACATTTCACTTGTTAATTTTCAATTCCAGATTTTAGGGAGGACAAAATCAAGGCTTCCATGTTGGATATTTGGTCAGCTGGTACAATTATTTATCACAGATATTAAATTAAAAACATGCAAGATTTCCCAAGATCATTCGTTGATAATAATGTACATTGGGAACGCTTTCTCAATATGCTGAAGGTGACTTATAAATGGCTGAGTGCGTAACCTAATGGCAGTCATAGAAAGTGTACACTCAGCAAACAGCTTCCATATTAGAAGCTCTGCACGAAGGCAATTTGGGCCATAAGTTGGGCCAATAGAAAAGTGTGGAAATATTTGCCAACGATTGCGGGGAAACTTTTGGCACTCTTGAGGTACTACCAACCTATATTTTTTCACTTTATTGGTTAAAAACTAAAGATGAATAAATAACATATTAGATTGTTTCAATTTTTTAAAATTAATTTATTCTTTCACAAACACTGGGTTGGCCATTTGGTGGTGGGGGGGTTGGGGGAGCAGGACTGGACACACCAGCGCAGGCTGAAGGCCTGGAGATAACAAGAAAAACCTACATTTATATAGCGCTGTTCACGCGGGATAGCATCACAGAGATCTGAAAAAAAAACCTCAGGACCAGTGTCCTGACTGCATGGTTACAGGAACTCACCACCTCCTGCCTCTCAGGACCAGGTACCGCACACAGACAAGAGACGCACACACACAGACAGAGAGAGAGAGAGAGAGAAAGACACACACACACAGACACACATTCTCAGAGAGAGAGATACAGACGCAGACTCAGACCTAAAGAGACATGCACAAACACAGACAACAACAACAAAATTACATTTACAGAACGCCTTTCACGTCGGGAGGACGTCCCAAGGCACTGAACAGTCAGAGGTCAGGATCCAAGCTTGGGGGAGGGGTGGGGTAGGGGAAGGCAGAGAGGTGGGAGGGTAATCAAAGGCATGATCGAAGAGAAGGGTCTTGAGACCGGCCTTGAAGGAGGCAAGGAAGGCAGCGAGGTGAAGGGACTGTGGGATGGACTTCCAGAGTGTGGGGGCAGAGAGGCTGAAAGCCTGGCCGCCGATGGTAGGGAAGGTCGGGCGAGAGACATGGAGCAGGCCAGAGCCCGCTGAGCAGAGAGCGCGGACAGGTTGGTAGGGAGTCAGCAGATCAGTGACGTAGGAGTGGCAAGGCCTTGAAAGTGAGGATGAGGATCCTGAACTCGATCCTCTGGGGGATGGGGAGCCAGTGGAGTCGGGCGAGGGTGCGAGTGATGGGGTCAGGCGAGGGTGGGAGTGATGGGGTCACAGAGCCTGGTGCACGAGAGTACACAAGCTGCAGAGTTTTGGACGATCTGCAGTATGTGAAGGGAAGAGTTGGGAAGGCCGATGAGGAGGGAGTTTCCATAAATGAGCCTTGATGTGAAAAATGTGTGGGTGAGGGTTTGGGCAGCCTGAGGGGTGAGGCAGTGGCGGAGTCTGGCAATGTTGCGGAGGTGGTGGTAGGCAGTGCTGGTCATGGTGTGGATGTGGGGGAAAAAAGACAGTTCAGGGTCAAACAAAACACCCAGGTTCCTGACTGGCTTAGTGAGGTTAAGTGTGCAGCCGTGGAGGCTGATGCTGCCGGCGACGATGTGCAGAGGGGCTGGCACAAGCCAATTAAGAGGGCTTCAGTCTTGCTGACATTCAGCTGGAAAAAGTTGTCCCTCGTCCAGGACTTGATGTCGGATAGGCAGTCGATCAGGATGCCAGTAGTCCTGGAGTTCAGGGTGGAGGCAGAGATAGAAGAGAAACACACAAATACACATTCACAGAGACACTCATGGAATCAGAAATATGCAGCACCGAAGGATGCCATTCGGCCCATCGTGTCTGTGACGGCTCTTTGAAAAGAACTATTCAAATCTACCCCATTCCCCCCACTCTCTCCCTGTAGCCCTGCAAACTTGTCCTCCCCAAATATCTATCTACTTCTCTTGAAAGTTGTTATCAAATCGGCTTCCACCAGCCTTTCAGGCAATGCATTCCAGATCCCAACAACTCGCTCTGTGAAAACATTTCTCCTCACCTCCCCTCTGTTTCTTTTAAAAACTAAAGAAACACACAACTCATAAACACACAAAGAAGACACACACAAAAATACTCACAAATGCATACATACAGAGGATAGAGATGCACAGACACACTCACATAGAGACAATCACTAACACATAGAGAAGAGACACTCACATAGAAACTCACAAACACACATTCTCACACACACATAGAGAGAGACCCACATTCAGACAAACACACACACATAGATAGACACTCAAACACATAGAGAGAGACATACTCACATAGAGACACTAATAAACACAGAGACACAGACACACATGAACACAGAGAGAGACACACACAAACACATAGAGAGACACACACTCAGACACAGATAAACACATAGAGAGAGCACACACAGACACACACAAACATATAGAGAGAGACACACAAACACACAGAGAGAGACACACACAGACACACTCACAAACACAGAGAGGGATAGATACACTCACATAGACATTCACAAACACAAAGAGAGACACCGTCGATCTCAACAGCGGGGACTATGAGTGGAGTGAAGCCCATTTCCAGCTTGTGCCACACCACGCATACCTGTCTGGAGTCGCTCCGTCCACAGAGAGTCGGGTAAAAGAGGTGGGGCCTGAAACTACATGTTTAGCGGATTTATAGTGGATGCCATTGTTCATAGCAGATTTCACGGAAAAACTGCAGCCGCCCCTTTTCTATTGGCCCAGGACATAAGGGAGGAAAAACATTAAATGGAACAGAGGATACCACATGTTATTTTGAAATCTTCTTGTGGAGGCAGAGGGCATGGCTGACGTATTGAATGAGGACTTTGCATTTGTCTTCACAAAAGAGGAGGATGCAGCCAATGCCACAGTATCAGAGGAGAGGGGAGAGAAATTGGATAAGAATAAACCGAGAGGAGGGACTAAAAAGGTTAGCGGAGGCTCTGGCCACAATCTTTCAATCCTCTTTGGATACCAGGGTTGGGCCTGGAGGGGTTGCGAAAGTTACTCCCCCATACAAAAAGGGGTAGAAGGATAAACCCGGGCACTACAGGCCAGTCAGCCTAACGTCAGTAGTGGGGAAACTTCTAGAGACAATAACTGGGACAAAATAAATTTTCACTTTGAAAAATGTGGGTTAATAAATGACAGTCAACACGGTTTTGTTAAAGGCAAATCATGTTTTTTGATGAAGTAACGGAGAGGGCGGATGAAGGTAGTGCAGTTGACGTAGTTTATGTGGATTTTCAAAAGGCGTTTGATAAAGTGCCACATAACAGACTTGTCATCAAAATAGAAGCCCACGGTATTAAAGGGACAGTGGCAGTGGATACAGAACTGTCTGGGAGACAGAGAGCAGAGAGTGGTGAACGGTTGCTTTTCTGACTGGAGGGAAGTGTGTAGTGATGCTCCCAGGGGTCGGTATTGGGATTATTGCTCTTTTTGAGCTTTATAAATAAGAACATAAAAAATTCTAGACAAAAAAAGACTAAGGTTCATCTAGTTTGTCTTCCACCTTTCTGGTGCACATGTCCCAAACTCCCTATGTTCTATATTCCCTAATGTTATTTCCTAAAAAAACTATCTAAACTGTGTTTGAAAGATCAACATTTCCTGTTTCAACCATCTCCCTCGGGAGCCTGTTCCACAGGTTCACTATTCGCTCACTGAAATAGTGTTTGTGTAGATTCGTTCTGAATTTACCCCCTGTTCAACGCAGGCCGTGGCCTCTAGTTTTACTCTTCTGGACAAGTTGAAACAGCCTGTCATGAGCTATATTGTTTTGCCCCTTTAGAATCTTAATAAAGACAGCAATCATGTCCCAGAGTGACTAACAATAAGACTATACAATAATATAATGGGATTTTACACTGCATTTTTGACAACAAATCACAATGAAAAGTACAGTATAAATTGGGTTTGAGCACTGTCATTGTGCTTCTGAGATCAAATTGCAGATGTGACTTCAGTAACAATAATTCAAACCATCGCAGTTTTAAGGCAGTTGTACAATTGATTCCACTGTTATTAAAAAATATAATCCTTGCATTTGATATAGCGCTTTTCACGTCTTCTAGAAGTCCCAAAGCGCTTCACAGAATATACTGTAAAGTGAATTGACTGTATATTTGTGGGCAAACGCGGCAGCCAATTGCGCACAGCAGTGTCCCACGAATAGTCGTAGATTGAAAATGACCAATTTATTATTGTTTTGTCTTGGAGGGGATTATTACACCCAAATGGTCCCTCCAAAGTTTTTGATTTGCCCAATGGACATTTTTAATGTTAATACAAAGGTCACATGATTGCCCTTTCACAACATTAAAAACTAACATTTAATTTCAGAGTTCCCAAGCACACTAAAATCAGGGGAGTTTTAATTTGTTTACAAATAATGC
This sequence comes from Callorhinchus milii, assembly GCF_018977255.1. Classification (NCBI taxonomy): domain Eukaryota; kingdom Metazoa; phylum Chordata; class Chondrichthyes; order Chimaeriformes; family Callorhinchidae; genus Callorhinchus; species Callorhinchus milii. The sequence goes on along the minus strand of NW_024704746.1, from coordinate 387,544 downwards.
CTGTAAACCGTACATCCTGAGACTTGCTTTGAAACATTTATGATAGGGCATCAGTTATATCAATACAAAGATTATCACCATCAGAAAAAAATAGGTTTCTATGTGTGGAAGGACAAGGATAGATGTCTGCACTACGCAGAACAAAAGGAAAGATGTAATCAGAATAACACTATTAAGTGAGCAGACTTTAGCAGGGTTCACTTAATCAAAAATATGAAAATTTAGAGTGATAGTGTCCAAGAGCAATTTACACCCAGAAGATGAAGGGACTTTCTTAATTAAGTTGAGTAACCAAGGAAAAAAAATCTTTGCAATAAATTAAAATTCTAACAAATGGACCAAACTGTAATAACAAAATCTGTCAAATGTCTGTGCACTGCACAGAACAAAAATGAACTAATTTGAGTTAGAACACTTCATTTTCATATCTAAGACCAGAGTTTGAATCCGGCTCAGACAGATGGGATTAAAGTGTTCCCTCTTTTACTCAACATACTTGAGTTTTAGTGCTTTCTTCCAGTTGTTATAATTATAAATGCAGATCTAAAAGGCCAGCTGGTGTTATGCTGCTCTTCACAATGCCACAAAAAAATTAAATTAACATTTTGTCAACTGTACTGTAAATGAGCCACTGACAGAAAGACCAGGAACCATTGGTCACCATGATGCACATCAATGTGATGATAAATCTACGACACATATCTATCAGCAATTCCTAGTTGCTCCAGTCATCTTAAAACTGCTCCCTTACTAGTCACAGCTGGGTTAGTTATACTTACTGATTTATTATACATTCACAAAAGATTCATCTGTCATTATTGTAATGACTTCCTCATCTCCTTCTCCTCTCACATCCCTCTCTCCTCCACCAAGCCCTCAACCATCCTCTACCGCTCTTAGAAAAGGCCACCCCCTGAGACCCTCACAAAGGCCCTTGCATCATCAAACATCCTATCCCTCTGGCCTTTCACCCGCGGAGATCCTGAAGCAGCCATCCAGCTGCTCCGTGATCACCTCTCCTCCACCTTCAACTCCCTCGTCCCCCTGAAATCAAGACCATCTCCAAACCCACCCGATCCCCCGGTACAACAACCATCTCCGCCGCCTAAAAACCCCAAACCGGCTGCTTGAACGCAGATGGGGGAAAACTGGCCTGCCAGTCCACCGCCAACTGTGGCTCAAGCATCTCCACAGCTACCGCCGTTCTTTGACACGCACAAAAATGGCCTTCACCTCCAACGTTATCTTGGAGGCTAAACACAACACTAAAATCCTTTTTTCCACCACCCACTACCTCCTCCGTGCGCCCCCTCAGGCCCCTCAATCTTCACATCCAATGTCAAGTGCGAGGAGGTCATGGACTTCTTTTCATCTAAAATTCACAACATCGGCCAGGCAGCCTCATCCTCCTGCCTCTTGTCAACCACCACGTCTGTCCCCCTCATCCTCCCTATCATCTGCTCCTACCACCACCCCCATCTATATTCCTTACTCCCCATCTCTCCCTCCTCCCTCACACCCACCCTCACCTCCATGAAACCCACCACCTGCTGCCTCGACCCCCTCCCCACCAACTTGCTGGTCACCCAGCTCCCCCTCCTCTGCCCACTACTAGCTGACGTCATCAATCAATCCATCTCCTCCGGATCAGTCTCTGCCCCCCTTAAAACTGCTGTCATCACCCCTCTCCTCAAAAAACCTTCCATCGATCCCTCAAATCCCAGCCACTATCGCCCTATTTTTAACCTGCCATTCCTCGCAAATCTCATGGCTCTCACCTCCTCCACCTACCCGACCTCCCACTAAAACTCTCCGAACCCGTACACAACCTAGGCATCAGGTTCGACCCCCAATTATCCTTCCTTCCTGGCCTCCTCCTTGTCCCTCTAGTCCTCCGGGATCCGTTACTGTGAAGCTCTGAGACACCGTCCGACGTGGATGGCGCTATATAAATCAAAGTTGTTGTTGTTGTTGTATATGTACATCTATTATTAATAATCCTTGCATTTGATACAATGTCTTAACACGTCATTGATGTGTTTCAAAATGTGTCAAAGTAATTTTTAAGTGTGGTGACTGTATTTGTAAGCAAATAAATGCATTTGTTGTGCAGTTAGTGGTGATACTTCCAATTTTAGCTGCAGCAGCTAATGTATGCACAGGCAATATAATGAGATCATTTGTGTGTGAAATAAAATTGCACTCCTTAAATATAATGGCTATGTTAAGTCTTCAATGAAATTATATTTTGGCAGTCTGAACTCAGCTCCCAAAATTGATAGCAACACAAAACTGCCCATAATATGCTATGTCATTGCCCATAATATGAATTTCACTGAAAGATCACAAGAAAAATAAATGCATAAAGGGAATCCTCGAGAGTGGGTACTCAATTTGAAGACTGGATGAAAACATGGATTTCTTTCATTTGATAGCACTTCACTCACTAAGTAAACTTAGGCCAAAATTAATTAATTTTCCAAACAGGTTTCCAAACATTTTTTAAAAAAACGAATATTGGTAATAATTACTGCTTTGTAAAATTCTCATCAAAACATAGCCTTCCAAATTGTTTTGCCCACAGAAGCTCCCACCCCAGCTTAGGTGCCTACCCAACACTGTGAAGCGCTTTGAGACATGAAAGGCACTATATAAATGTCAACTGTATTGTATTGAACAGACTCCTACCCCCCATACACAAACACAGACACGCACACATTATTCACTTAAATCAAGTACAACAATAAAAATTAGATATTTGAGACTTGGTGCAGCATTTTAAATAGCCTTGAAGTATGCCATTTGTAGGTCACCAAAAATAATTCACGCGACAAAAAAAAAGGCAGTGTTGACTTCACTTTCAATTTGGTCAAAGAGCAATTCTTGTTAAATTTCTTGGCTTAGTAGTTAACAGCAAGAAAACTGGCACATAAGCATCCAAACTTACGAGTTGTTGATTGATACCATTTATTTCACAAAACAAGCATATTGCATTGTCAGATACTGCTGTCTGAATCTGCACACTAGCTTCATCTAGAATATCATTAAATAAATGACCTAGATGGACTCCATCTAGAATACAATATTAAATATAGTGCATACTATCATTTCTTAGCAACTTGACAAACATTTGTATCATGGTCAGAAAGACAGTCAGGGACAGCCCTTATTTACAATATTTGTCATTTTATCCTAAGCTCACCAAATGCATATGACGTACCAACTTTGATTGTGTATCCAAGCCTCCGGGACGCTAACCCGCTTGAAGGGTGCTATATAAATGCAAGTTGTTTTTGTTTTCAAAGGTAGGGTGGGGTCAATTAGGGACCAAGGAGGAAATCTCCTTGTGGAGGCAGAGGGCATGGCTGACGTACTGAATGAGGACTTTGCATCTGTCTTCACAAAAGAGGATACAGCCAATGCCACAGTATCGGAGGAGAGGGTAGAGAAATTGGAGGAGATGAGAATAAACCGAGAGGGACTAAAAAAGTTGACACTGCTCAAGATAGATAACCCAAGTCTGGATGGGATGCATCCTAGGTTACTGAGGGAAGTAAGGGTGGAAATAAGAGTGGCCTCCTTCTGTGCTGTATAATTCTATTATTCTATGAATCCTAGGTATATGTTCTGGGGCAATCAATTTTCCACTTTTTGGATTTTATTCTCAAAAAGTTGGTGTGAAGATGATCACATATGAGTTTAGAGTGAATTGAGTTTATGAAGGACATTACATAGGAAATTAGATAGATGAAAGATGATTACTGGCCAGCCATCACAAAATAAGCACCCCATGTCAAGACTAATGGTAAAGACATTCTCTTTCATGTGGGCTGCAGTAAAAGCAAATATCCTGCGTGCATCAGATTTGTACTGGCTCTTTCATTAAATCTTTAAACCTCCTTCAGTTATATTTCATCTTGTGACTGTATAATTTGATTATGGTTGACTATAACACAGCAGAGACCAAGTTGATAAGATTCATCAACAAATTCATAATTTTCACTTACAAGGATGGTTAATATTAAAAGTACCCAAGAATATTAAAAGTCCAACTAAGAAACATTTTCCTTATTGACTAAACAAATCCTACTGTGTTAAACGAAAACAGCTCTGCTCCAAAATATAGCTATTTTACAGGTTACCAAACCTCTAATTATGAATTTTCTTGTGATTCACTATTATAGTTTCTAATAAAACAAATCATGAGTTGAAGAATAATCAGCAAAAATACATTAATTCAACAACCCATGCAAAAAAATCCATATGAAGAGGAATTATGCAAACAATTTGTAAAAAAAAGTTAATCATAATCAGATTGCATGACCAGCTCATCAATAATATTTTTTGGAAAATCAGTACTCTGTTCATGGCAATCACAAATTAGTTCATTGGATTAACCCAGATATATCTACTCATCCAAAAAAAAATGTTGTTCAACCAATATCTGACAGATGTGAAAAGTGAAAACCATTCCAATGTTTGAATCTCTAAACCAAACTACAAAAGGTTAAACATAATCTGTATGTATGGCTTTGGTATTTGGTGTCTGATATAAAGTGTGCACACTCTGCCCCCACAGGGACCCTGATTACCTAATCAATGACTGTTCTGCTCCTCCAAATCCTGCTCACACGCCAGGTTAGTTGGTCCATAATCAGAGCATAGAACTGCTGTTTCAGAAACCTGACTACCAAGACCAGAGGATCAATTAAATTCAGTATTCTATTGCCAAACAGGTATCCCTAAAGCCAAATTAGCTCCAAAATAGCCCCCTTAAATATATGAGAGCATTGCTACCATTCTCTTGACCACAGCCTCCCTCACATTCACATCCTCACAAACTCAGGTTTCTTTTGTACCTTTAACAATGCTGCTGCCACATGTTAGACAGATAGGGGAGGGGGGTAGAATAAACTCAGAATACTAGGGGGATGCAGGGGCTTAGTGGGATTAATTGGTGAGGGTTAGACTCTTGAAATCGATCTACTGGGAGAGGAGCCCATCAAAGACTGAGGTGTTGGCTGGGCAGAGTTTGGTATGGGTGAGGATGCAGGTGGTGTATTGGATAAGTTGGAGTTGATGGACAGTGGACCATCGAGGGAGACCAGAAAACAGAATGAAAAAGTCCAAGAGGGAGATAAAGGAGTGGGTTTGGTGGGATTTGGAGTGAAGTTGAGGTTTGGTCAGTGGGTCAATGTGCTGGGGTTGAAGAAAAGCAGACTTGGCCAGGGATTGGATGGGAGGGAGAAATGAAAGCTGAGGATTTATAATTGAAACTGTTGTATTATGATGAGGAACACAAGATTTTTCTTCTTGTGAATTATTTCTATTATATTTTGCTCCCTAATCTGATGGTAATTCTCTTCCACTATTCCTCTGAAGAGAGATCTTTGCTGGAGTCAAGGGTCCATTTCAAGTGCATCACAGTTTCTCTATACTTTTAGTTTTTCTGAATCATTTCACACAGACTGTTTAAGGTATTGAAGCTATAGACCCTCTGAGCACCAACTGCTCACACACTTCAACAAATTTCTGCCACCAGCAGTAAAGATATTCACGACTTCAAACACCCAAGCCTCCCACAGATTTGCTCTTAATTGCTTTATCTAGTAGCAGAAGCTTGGTTAAGCTTTCAGTTCGTGTTTTGTTTGTTCTTCTCAGGATAGTGTTAACACGATCCAACTTGAAAGCTTGTTACAAAGTCACAACCAACAAGACACAATTCTGGGGATGAAGGCCTACAGTTATGAGGAGAGATTGGAGAAGCTAATTTCATTGGAACGGAGAAAAGTGGGGGGAAACCTGATTGAGATATACAAAACCATGAGGGTATTTGTTAGGGTAAACAGAGAGAAGCTATTTCCATTGATAGATGAGTCAGTAACTAGTGGACATATCATAGCCATAAGAATAGTAAACAGAGAATTTAAGAGGAATTTTTCACCCAGATAGTGGTAGAGGCTTACAAGAGACAAGTAGACAGACATATAAAAGAGGGGAATGGGGATAAGGCAGGGCAGTGGGATTGAAGCAATATTCTTGCTTGATGGGCCGAATTGTGTGCTGCAGGCCGCAATTGCGTCCTTGTGTGCTGTAAATTTCTGTTTCTATGTAAAACAAATGTGAGATTAAGTATTCCTGCTTTGAGCAATGCCAGATTTCTTCAATTCACTCCACAATTCTTTTATTAGTCAGCTATATCATTATAAAAGTACCATCTTTCTAGGAGCCAAATGCATGGAATTCTATAGGATCTTGCTATTTAAACCTTATGTTGAAGAAAATCTGAGGCGGCAGTGTAATTTTGCTTTGAGCATTTCCCCATGTCAGCCCACAGTTTGGTTTGAAAGTACGTCAAAGCTACAATGCAACTGAGATTTTGTCCTTGATTCCCGGAGATGGTCACAATCCAGGCTCCTCTACATAGTTCTGGTATCTGGCAATTATTTTCCAAAGATCTAGTGAATATGCGATTAGGAATAGAATTAAAGACTATAAAGACATGTACAAATAGAAATAATTCAATGTGATTTGGAATATAATTATTCAGGAACTACTAGAACTTTGAAAATATAATGCCAAAGATGCCAATTGTCAGAGATGAATAATATGGAAGGAAAAATTCCATTAATATCCTGCAGGTTTACTTGCTTTATGATGTAGAGTCTTTCCTTAGGAAATTAAATGGATCAAAATAGATGATGCTCAAAGTAAGACTGTATTGCATATGGTCTGTGAAAGGAACAAGCTTAATGGGTCATATTTTCTCATGCCATGCTTTCTTTTGATTGTATATAGTAGTATACACTCACAGACATTTTAAAACATTTTACCTATTAAGTTTAGTTGCCCTTGAAAGCCATAAAATTAATCTCTGTAGCAGTCCAATTGTGTCAGTGCTGACTGTTCTTTCTGCTGCTGCTCATCATCAAAAACCAGTTTAGCAGTTTCTGTCTAATTGAACATACTTCCCTTTTTACATCAAGTCTTCCTTGTGGAAAGGCTTGTAAGAAAGTTGTTCTTCTCCTGTCACTAATCCCATATACAAAACTTGTTCACATTGAATTCAGATATTTCTTCTCATCAGATGATCCCCTTCAGGAAAGATTCACTTATTCTCTGGGCCATTTTGACACAAAACAGATTTGAAGTCAAATATGAATTAAATTTGCATTTTGCAAGGATGTTGAGGTGTGCAATTTAGCTATTTAACATATCTACATCCCTCAAATATACCTCTCCATACAAAACATATCTAAGAACATTTTCATAAAACTGTTTGCATTTTGTGTACTTTCTTATAGAACACACCTGGGTTAAGCTTATGTTTCTGTAAAAAAAAGTAAAGATTTAAAATGATAGCAAAGAAGACATTGAAGTTATTTTTGTAATCACTAGATTTTTCAGATCAATCTAACCGAAAGAAGCATGGTGACAACCAAAAGAAACAACATACTAGTCAAGGCCAAATGAATGATTTTAAAGTCAAAAGGAAATGGAACCTACAAACCACACATCGTAAATTTATCCAACCAAATCAAAGTTTTAAAGGAAATAAAGCTAGAATGGCATGAAGCAATTTAGAAGCATACCCTACCTGCAACATCAGCTCGTTGAGCTGCATACTCAGCAACCCGGACTGAATTTAAAACGGGCTAAAATGAGCCAACTACACTGCAGAGTTTTTATTTGTTCGATGCATTTCACTATGACCTGGCACATCTTTTGCACTACAGCTATAACCCACATCCATGCCATGACCCGCTCTGCCTTCCCCCACCTCAACATCGCACGGTTCCGACACTGTCTCACACCACAGGCCACCGAAACCCTTGTACATGCATTCATTACATCGAGCCTTGACTGTGCAAACGCCTTGCTTGTCGACCTCCCCAACTCCTCCCTCCATTGGCTGCAGATCATCCAGAACGCTGCAGCCCATATCCTCTCCCACCCCAGGCTCCGCGATCCTATCACCCCCATCCTCACCTGACTCCACTACAATTAGAATACAATTCAAGATTCTGGTCCTCACCTTCAAATCCCTCCATGGCCTTGCTCCCCCCTACCTCTACGACATGCTAATCCCCTACCATTTTGCTCCCTCCCTCCGCTCAGCGTGTTCCGACCTGCTATCACTTCGCCTCGCACCCTCCCTTGTCTCCTTCAAGACTCATTTCAAAACCCTCCTCTTCGACTGTGCTTTCGATCACCCAGCTACCCCCCTGCCTTCCACCCTCCCCGATCCCGACCCCCAGCTCAGGTCTGAAACACTGACTGTCCAGCGCTATGGGACATTCTCCCAAAGTGAAAGGCGCTATCAATGTAATGTTGTTGTTGTTGTAGCTGTAGGTTTTAGGTCTAAATTCCAATTTAGAGAAGTGGAGCAAGACTACCTCCAGTAATCTCAAACTAATTATTTTTTGCACTGGCTGCAATATAACTACTGCTAATCCAAATAATTTTTTAAAAAAAATATAACTTAATTTATCTTTATTTTCTATTTACAATTAATATAGCGCTTTCACATCAGGAGGTTGTTTCAAAGACCTTCACACAGCTGACTAGGTGACCAAACTGGGGACTGGAGGATACCTGAAGAGGGCACTTCTCCATACTGACCTCTCTACTCCTGGTCTGGCCTCTTCGAGCTTCAAATGCACTGGTTGACCACTGATCATGTGTAAGCCTTGGCAGTGAGTGTCAGCGGATCACTCAACTGTCGAGGATATCACAGCCGAATCTGACATCTCCCCCATGTGCACAACCAGTAGAGGTAAAGGGGCAAGGAGCAGGAACCCTGGCTGATTGTCCATTCCCTAATTCTGGGGAAGGCCACTTTTATGAACATTAAACATGATAGCATTTGGAAAGTAACTTAATACTTTTCTTTTGCTTAAACATATTAGCAAGACTGCAATGTAGAACCATGCACATAATTATAGGAACTATCTGGAAGATAACAGACACCATTTACAACAAAAACAAAATTACATTTGACTGACCCTTGAACAGGTTTTTTGAAAAAGTTTTATTACACTAAAGAGAAAAATCAACAATTCTACAGTAATTATAAATGTACACAAGATAAAGCATTATTTTAGTCAAAGATATTTACAATTGACTTTTGTTTTCAAGGACAAGAATGCATGAATGTTTAGATTGCTGCTATGCAATTTTTTAATCAAATAATATTTTCATAATTGGAATGATTAAATCAAAGATTTGATTGCATTGAGTAATCATGAATCTTAGAATTTCCAACAGATTTCAATGGCTTGCAAACCAACAATTTAATAACTCTCTAAAATATAAAGAGAGCGCGGGCGGGAGAGCGAGAGAGAGGGGGAGGAGAATGGGGGGAGAGCACGTGGGAGAGGGAGCGCAAGCGAGAGAGAGAGCGAGAGCGCGAGCAAGAGTGCGGGGGGGGGAGCGAGAGCGCGCGGGGGAGAGAGAGAGAGTGCGCGCAGGAGAGAGACAGTGCCGGAGAGAGAGCGTGCGGGGGAGAGAGAGAGTGCGCGCAGGAGAGAGACAGTGCCGGAGAGAGAGCGTGCGGGGGAGAGAGAGAGTGCGCGCAGGAGAGAGACAGTGCCGGAGAGAGAGCGTGCGGGGGAGAGAGAGAGTGCGAGCAGGAGAGGGAGAGAGAACGCGCGCAGGAGAGAGAGACAGCGCAGGAGAGAGAGAGCATGCGGGAGAGGGAGCGCGAGAGCGGGCGAGAATGCGGGAGCGAGGGACCGTGGGGGGAGAGGGTATGAGGGAGAGTGTGGGAGAGGGGGAGAGAGGAGACTGGAGGAGTGGTGCGTATATAAAGCCTTGCCCCCTCTTCAGATTGCATCTGAAGACTTTCCTCTTCGACATTACCCCCTTCTCCCCATTGTTCAACATTCGAGATGCTCCCACTCATGAAGGGCACAATATTAATGAAAGTTGTTGGAATAATGTATTGGCATAAATAGGCATCATTATGCTTCAATTTAGAAAGCTCATGAGCATGACATACAGGAGACCAGCCACTAATTTAATGCAACACTTTATGTCAAAGCTTCTCAAAATCCTTCACACAAATAGGTAATTTCAAATACAGTGACTTTTGCAAAGATATATGTGGCAGCTAATCTGTACCATCAAAATTTCACAAGCAGCAATAACCAAATTTTGACAAAGATGGAATATTTGCTCTAATATGCAGAGATCTTTGAAATGGTGCCGTACGAACTTTACCATCCACCTGAATCACCAGAAAATGCTGGTTGAACATTTCATCTCAAGGATTCAAAGATATCTCTGCTGCAATGCCATCATGAATGTAAAATGTTATCAAGGCTGACAACAACAATCTCCATTAATCAAACAGAACTTTCTGAATCTTGGATACTTCATTAAGATCTCACTAAATGCAAAAGCATGAACAGACAGTTTCTATAGCCCCCCATAATTCAAATACCAAATGCCAGCTATTGCTCCAGTTCTAGTACAATGTTATCAAGCATCTTCTAGAAGCGCTCCAAGACTCCACCCTAAAGCGCTCTATATAGATGCAATTTTTTGTTGTCCTGGTGGGTAGGTTGGTAACCCCAAGGACACCGATTTAAAATACTTAAAAGAAACAGAGGGGAGGTGAGGAGAAATTTATTTTACACAGCGAGTTGTTCGGATCTGAAATGCATTGCCTGAAAGGGTGTTGGAAGTCAATTCGATAACATCTTTTAAGAGAGAAGTAGATAATTATTTGGGGAGGACAACTTTGCAGGGCTGTGAGGAGAGAGCAGGGGAGTGGGATTGATTTGGATAACTCTTTTCAAAGAGCACAGACATGATGGGCTGAATGGCCTCTTTCTGTGCTGTATAATTCTATGACAGAAAGAATAACTCAAGGTCACTGCAACTTTGCTGATCTTTCATATTTTCATTGCAAGTGCCTGATTGCAAGTGCTGAAGTCAGGTAATGCAGGTAGAAAACAGTCAGAATGAGGTATCACCATTTAAAACTCATTCACATGAGCTGGTAATTAATGGTCTCGTAACCTTTAGCTATCAGTCAGAAATAGAATATCTGCACCAATATCGTCAAGTTCTCACTTTCAACAATCAGCACTTGATGAAACTGTGAACTGAGAAAATACTCAGTTCACTTTGAGATTGCTGCAGAGATGGGGTCAGTAAGATATAAGGCATCATATTTATGCTGACTCTTAAAGCTTGCTCTGATAACCTTGAGGAACTAGATGGTGCAAGACAAAAGAAATGATAATGCCCTGAACAAACAGCACTAACTATATAGCAATCTGTTAAGTTGTGCTTGGTGAAATAAAGGATTTTCAAAACTTTAGCATCATTGGCCAGAAATTGCACCAGAATGTTCTATCAATCCCCAGTTATATAATAATAATAATAATCCTTGCATTTGATATAGCGTTTTTCACGTCGGGAGGACGTCCCAAAGCGCTTCACAGAACACACTGTAAAGTGAATTGACTGTATATTTGTGGGCGAACGCGGCAGCCAATTGCACACAGCAATGTCCCACAAACAGTCGTAGATTGAATATGACCAATTTATTATTGTTTTTGGTTTTGGAGGGATTATTATTAGGCTCTGTGTGGAGTAAGGAAACTTGCCCAAGGTTTCGCCCTCTGCCTGGAATTGAGCTCAGGTCTCTCACTTGCAAAGCGAGTGCTCTAACCACTGAGCTACAGGACTACAGTTGGCAACAAATGGATCCATTATATCCAGAGACCATTTCTACCCCAGTTCCTTTTGTACATTTCAAAGACTTTTGCTGATTCGGAAACTCTGGTTAAAGCAGAAACCATCAACGTATTTAGGCAGAAACTTGATGCATACTTGTAGAGGAGGTTAGGAGTAGAGGCTCATGTGGATAATAAACACCAACACAAATTAGATGGGCTAATGGCCCATTTCCATGCTGTAACATTTTACGTAATTCACCCATTATGTCTTCCATTTCTCTCCCCATTTCTTTGTCTTGTATATCTTTAAAAGCAAAATAAACAATACTGGTTGCTTCAAATTCAATTTTCCCTCTTCATCTTCCAAAAGCTTCTGCTCAACACCACAGCTGAAAGAAAACAGTCATAGGTGTGGGAATTTGAATCGGTATCCCACCATTTTGTGGTGCTCCTACTTAGGGCACCACCATGTTTCTCAGTTTTAATTTTTGTAAATGCATAAGCAATGTTTAAGTTATTATTACAGCCAGTCTAACGGGAGTACAATGAGCTGGAGGATTTATTTCCTTGAATTACATTATTGTGTAAACCTTTACATATGAAGATAAACTGCCTTTGTCAATTGTTTCAATGGTTATGGAATGCCTGCCTCAATCTCTATCTGAAGAGGCATGAGTTGCTTTGCTGATGTGTGGTCACATTGCCATTGCTGAAGTTCCATCAAATATTCATAAAATAAATATTATCTGTAAAAGGCCAGATATAACAATGCACTTTTAAATCATCCTCTATTAATTATAAAGAGATAAGCAAGCACTTGAACACCAGAGATCAACATATCAAGTAGTAAGATGTTCTGCATTTCTATCTTTGCAAATAAAACAGAGCTACATACCCCTTTATTAGCCCATATCTCCTCAACTTGGAATCCGTGTAACTTGAAAGTTTGTCACAACAAAAAGGCAATTTAAGTATTATTTTGCTCCTTCAATGTCAGATATCCATTGTGATGATTTACCACTGACATTGCACATTCATTATTTTTCAATCTGAACACGTCACCTGCAGATTTAACACATTTTATAATATGAACACTGAAAATGCTCACAAAGAAGAGTAAGGATGAAATAGTCCTTCATTTTACAAAACAGATGATTTAGAGCAGTGATGTCCAACCTTTATGGTCGGCCAACAAAATACATTTTCTTGATTTATGCCAAAAATTAAATGTTCGGGGGAATGCTTCTTGATGGCAATTTCCAGCCTACATCTAAATCAGTGGTGGCCACAGGTTGGCCACCACTGATTTAGATGTAGATATGAAGTTTCATATTTTGGCTTTGTTTATCTAGAAGTGGCTGAATATTGTATATAACTGTGTAATGCTTTGTAATACAACATAATTCTTGCATTTGATATACAATCTCAAAGCACTTCACAGAATATATACTGTAACGTGCAGTGACTGTATTTTGTGGGCAAAGCGCAACAGCCAGTTGCACACAGCAATGTCCCACAAACAGCCATGGTGGGAATGACCAATTCTATTTGGAGGATTGTTGGCCAGGACACCAGGAGAAGTTACCTTCTCTTTTCAGTTAGTGCCATTGAATGTTTAATGTCCACGGCACTTTCAACAATACAGCATGCCCCTAGCACCACATTGAAGTGTCTCTTTAGACTAAGCGATTCTAAATCCCAACATGATTCAACCCAAAATCTTCTGACTCAGAGGTAAGAGTGCTACCACTGAGCCAAGCTGACCCTTTACTGTCAATTATATTCTATATACACACACAATAATCAGTAAATTTATAATTGAACCAATTACGGATGTTTTCATACATTTCTGTATTGACTAGTGTGGGGGAATGTAAGCAGTCTCTAGAGCTGAACTGGCACGTTTAGTAGTGGGATAGCAGAATCAAGTCAACACTCTGGGACAATCTCGGTAGTCCGTTTTCTGAGATAGGTAGGTCCGAATCCTCATGACAAACCAGCCAACCTGCCTCACTGGCAGGATGTCAAAAGCAGACCAGTCAATGGGTGGTGCTAGGTAGATAAGCAGAAGAAAGCTTGCCAGACAGTTTTAGCTGGTTGAACTCCAACAGTATCCCAACTCACACTCTGAGATCCCCAAATTTTGGGTCTCACCAACCTAAGCCAAATACTCTCTGAAATAAGATGGGCAGGTAAGTGTGAGACAAATATAAACAAATATATGTGGTTGCTTTAAAAGTAGAAATAATATTAAGCATTTAACAACAAGTAAAATACAATTAAAAGGCCCATATTCCTCCAGGCCTACAGCCTCACAGTCCTTGCAGCAAAGAGCCACATATAGCTGAATCATCGTGCAATTGCTCTATTCCTGCACACTGACTCAGAACATCAAGCAGGTCTTTCTTTCTTAATTTTTATTGATTTTAAATGAATGTTATAAAATGAAAGCAATTTAGATTCTTCACCAATTTGTATAAACAGAACTTTACACCTCATAATTTGTAGGTTATGCAATCAAACCTACTCATTTAAAGTTGGCACCATTCAAGTGCTCTATAAGCAATTCAACACTATTATTCAACACTTCAGGATATAGGATGTTTCACACAGATGTATTTTTATATTAAAATAAAAGTCAATTCCTTAACAGAATAAATTGAACTTCCTCAGTGAAATGCAAGAATGTTTGATATGTCAATATGCTGATGAAATTATTTATAAATACAATGGAGCCCCTTTATAACCACACTTTAACGAGGTACAACTAGGGTTTGCAATCCTGGAAATCCCAATCCCAGGTCCCGTATGCTAATGATGCTTCCAGGATTTGTAAATGCGAATCATAGGTATTTGGGGATTGTATTAAGGAAACAGGGTTTACTTACTTTAATTGCCAGAAATGTTACTCCCACAGTTTCTCCAGTTTGCAGCGTGACCAAAACCGGTGGCTTCTGGTCCCATGTCTCATTCACTCTCACCCTCTCTTGCTCTTTCACCGCCTCCCAACTTCACAAGAGAACAAAGCCCTATACACAGCTTCCAACAATGCACCAAGAGAGGATGCTCTTTATAGCCAGCATCTTAAATAGTTTGTCAACTTCAAAGAGATCATTTTTGAATAAAAAATTCCTGTGGCTTATAGCGACTAAGTTGCAAAATCAGCCAATAACTTTTTGTTCACCTTTAGTTACTTAACACACTGGGATAGGCTTGCGAGGCTTACCTTGAAGAACGGTATTGCAAGATTTAGTAACTCACGATTAAGTGATTTCAGGCATTAAAATCCCGGGATTTAGGAAGAACACCAGGATTGCAACCCCTAGTTACAATAGCTGGTTAAACTGCATTAGTCAGCTCACTCCCTAGGCAACACCCAGTTCCTGTATTCCAAAAAAAAAGCCAACTTTCAGGCCACGTTGCTGTCACTTCCTCTATCCTGCACCTGCTGAACTGATATTCATGGTGATCTGAAAATTAGCCATTTCTTTTAGAACAGGAAGTTAAAATAAACTGTTGGTCCATACTTCAACCACGTTACACCTTATTTTGGGACAGAAAAAATATATTATAATGGGGCAGCACTCTATTTTTCACTGTTAATTATATAGCAGGGAAGATGTGTGTTCAAATGTGGTTTTCCTAATATGAAAACGAAAACAAAATATTGCTAATCTATATTGCTATACAAGAGTACCCTTGTAACCAAGTAATTCAGCACTTACCTGGTATTCCTTCACATTATCTACAGTAAAGTCAAACCAAACTCTGAAACGAGGATTACAAGTATCTGGTCTGATAAACAAGTCATATTCAAAATCTGAGATGTAATCCACACGACCTAGGTTTCCTGTGAAACACAAAAAAGGACTTGTTTATCCCAACTTTTTATAATTAAAAAGCATATTACCAAGCATAACACAATTATCCATTCTAGTGTAGTTTCATAACCTCATTATCATCTTTTCAATATCATTCAAGAGGAAATCTTAGAAAATATACAGTTCTGTGAAAGGTAACTACTCTTGAAAAATAAGTACTAAGCCAAACACTTGTGAAAAGAAACTTATAAAATGAATCAAGGAAGAAAGGGAAAGAATATCATGAGAATTGTAAATAAGAATAGTCTATCGGCAAAAAAAACTGGAACAAAGGTAAAATAAATGGCTCCTAGGAATTATGTGACCATAAAGGTCACTCATGAGAGTTATAACCTTCAAATGAGTATCATTCAAGAACTGCTTTTGACAGTCAGCACGGTTTTTAATCTTATTAAGAGTAGAGTGCATATTGTAAAATGTTATGTGTTACAGAAGGTGACTAAAGTTATAATTTATTCTTGCTGAAGGCATGTTTCTTAATATTTGGAATAAATCATCACTCCTGACTATTTTGTATATCAGAGAGCACGAGGGATATATATTTCTCACACACACACACTCACACACATTGCAGTAGTGTAGTGTAGTTACCAAAAAAAAGTAAAATTCCATTTTATACCTCACAAAAAAAGTCATCACTTGTGAATGGAGACAAATATTTTCTTTAAAAGAAGATTACTATAATGCATCTATTACCGCCACTCACCAGTTATCCTCACTTGGGACATATTTAGCAAATGTCACTGCGGCCTCCGATATACATAACATAACACAGAATACTCAAGCTGCTGACATAGGAAATATGCCAATTAATTATTTTAGACTGGAGGTCATAAATATATTTAACAAATCAGACTGTTGAAAGATTCGACCATTTAAATATAAACTATTTAATACATTTTTAACGTAGATGAGACACCTCAAGGATCCCAGATAAGCCTCAAGCAAAATGAAAGGTCAAAGAAGCTGCTGAAAGAAGCCTTATCTAGAGATGAGGAACTTATCAGCTAGCCTGCAGCGGTACTTATTTACAGTTATTGGTCCCAAAGGAAACACACTTCAGTGCTGGGCATGATTAGTTCATAATTAGTTTGCCAGAAAAGAACACCTATTATAATAACATGCCGTTCTTTGCATACAGACTCCCTCAGAACTCTTGTTTTTCCACAGAATCCTGCTTCAACCATCTTAATAAACATTAATGGAGAAACCACCAAAAAAGGAGAAAAATTCATACATTTGTTGAAATATCTTATTATTCAGTTCAGATGTTCCTTACTTGCTTATGGCTGCAGAAATTGCAGGTTTCAATACTATCTGGCAGTCAAATTAACACCATTTGAGAAAATGACTTGCACCTGTCACAGTTTAACAACAAAAGGTCAACTGCAGCTTTTAACACCCATAGGTTCTTGTGCATTTGAATTTGGTTTAAGAGTTGCAACAAATCACAAATATTTGATGAACAGTTGAAATACAACAATGAAATATTGTAAAATATATTGCAATTAATTTCTCCCGTTAAACACATTATTGAGAATATATTCATCTGTAAAGTAAAAAAGATTTCTTAATTCTGCTAGAAATAAAGCATAACCACCATCTCTCATATCAGCTAGACTATTAGAAATAAATTAACTCTTAAAGTCGAGTTACAACATTACTCCTGTAATATATATAGTGGCACATAACAAACATCATTTACCATATTAATAATAATCCTTGCATTTGATATAATGCTTTTCATGACTTCTAAACGTCACAAAGCACTTCACAGAAAATATTGTAAAGTGAATTGACTCCATATTTGTGGGCAAAACGTGGCAGCCAATTGCACACATTGGTGTCCCACAAACAGTCATTGATTGAGTGACCAAATTATTATTGTTTTTTAAAGGATTATTATCCCTGGAAAAGCGATGAGCAAATTAACTAACAAACGGGTTGCTACTTCCTGCTAGGTAAACAGAGGTGTGTGGAGGAAGGAAACTTGCCCAACATTTTACCCTGCCAGGAATAGAACCCAAGTCTCGCTTGCGAGGTGAGTGCTCTAACTGCTAAGCTACAGGACTCCATAGCAGATCTAGTGTTTTCTGATCTTTTTTTGGGCCCAGTTCCCCAAAACTGTTTATTGGACTGGATACAGGACATATTTAATGGCAACATTCTTCATAATTTTGTGATCCATAGAAAACAAAAAAATTCCCCTTCCTTAAACAAAAAAAAATGGACAGACCTTCAAAATAGACAGCTTAAGTTTGGGGATTTCATTATTTTCAATAGCCTGTGACATACCTGTCTCACTATAAGAGATGAAAAATTGCAGATCTTATGAAGGAATGTGTTTAGAAGATCAAAACTGGTTGAAAATGAATTACTCTATCATTGGTGTCTTATGTGTATCGCTTCCATGTTCGAAAGCCTGGTTGAAGTCATTTTCCATTAAGATGCCTTTTTGTCACTCAGCAAACTTACCACAGTGTGAAACCTACAACCTACCACTGTGACACTTTTGTAATTAGCCCTTCTCATGCTAAACCAGAATACAATCTGATCAGCAATAGAGGCAGAAGGTCATAAATCAAATCCCAAACACTGCAGTCAACTTAGACTTTTTGCAGAGAGATATAATGCTCAAAATTGCCATGCAGTAGCCACTACCTATTCTGAGAAATACTGTACCTAAACAACACTATCTACTTGACAGGCGAGATTAGTCTCCATATTTTGTTCCCGAGCAAAACGGTTATTTTGTGTTCAAATGCAAAATGCAATTCAGCACCAAGGACAACTCAACTGACAGAAATTTCTTCATATCGGTCTATGCACAGTAGCATGGTGCAACATTTTATCATGGTGCAATACTTTAGTTTACCACAAAAATGATACTGTCTGTTCAGTATTTTCTAAAGTTGAGATACAAAATGCAATTGGATTTGTTTCTACCCCCACCCACACACAAAAAAATAAACATTCTTTCATCAATTCAAGAAACAAAAAATCAAATACCATATTTAACACACTTCTGACTACACTAATAAAATGTTCCATTCTATCTAAGAAATGTGGCAATAGATAAACCAGATAAATTGCAGGCTTCGCAGTGAAAAAGAGATAATTGCATAATGCATTTTATTCTTGGATTATAAATTCAAAGGGAATAGAAAGTAGGTGCAATGAAATTCTGTGCTTGGATTTCTATTCTCTATCTCAATGAAGTTATTGATTCATTTTAAATTACAAGATATTATATTCAAAAGTATTTTAATACCTATTTTAATAAATCTGTAATGGACCAATCCCTCCCTCAGCATTCAAACAAGGGGAAATTGCCCTTAGAGCAAGACACTTTGCCAAGATTCTTTATGGTCTAAAATGTACACTGCAACTCCTCAACCCTTTGAGGGTGATCCTTTGAGTACAGTAGTCTGAGATATATAATTTGATCTGTAGCTATTTCTTATATTGTATGTATTTTTTGGGTCAGCCAGGTGTCTGACGCATGCAGAAACCTATAATCATGCCTAAGAGCATCCAAACCTAACAGAGATCCTACGCATGGAAATTCCAGTGATAATAATAATAATAATAATAATCCTTGCATTTGATATAGCTCTTTTCACGTCGGGAGGACGTCCCAAAGCGCTTCACAGAACACACTGTAAAGTGAATTGACTGTATATTTGTGGGCGAACGCGGCAGCCAATTGCGCACAGCAATGTCCCACAAACAGTCGTGGATTGAAAATGACCAATTTATTATTGTTTTTTGTTTTGTTTTGGAGGGATTATTATTAGGCTCTGTGTGGAGTAAGGAAACTTGCCCAAGGTTTCGCCCTCTGCCTGGAATTGAACTCAGGTCTCTCGCTTGCAAAGCGAGTGCTCTAACCACTGAGCTACAGGACTCCACATAGATTATTTCATTAGAATTGGAATGCGTACTCTCTCCCCAGAGGGCCGCACACTGCCACACCAGGCACAGGTTAGCAAGAGCCAAGGCTCGGGGACCACAGAGTGTGTGCAGGGGCAACGCTGGCCAAAACCACATAACTTATTGGAGTCCTGTAGCTCAGTGGTTAGAGCACTCGCCTTGCAAGCAAGAGACCTGGGTTCAATTCCAGGCAGGGAAACCTTGGGCAAGTTTTCTTACTCCACACAGAGCCTAATAATAATCCCTCCAAAACAAAACAATAATAAATTGGTCATTTTCAATCTACGACTGTTTGTGGGACATTGCTGTGCGCAATTGGCTGCCGCGTTTCGCCCACAAATATACGCTCAATTCACTTTACAGTCTGTTCTGTGAAGTCCTTTGAGACGTTGAGAAGACGTGAAAAGCGCTATATAAAATGCAAGGATTATTATTATAATAACTTGCCATTAAAGATATAAAGAGGGTCACTTTCATTTTAAGAGTTCCTTCCAATATAATGTTTAAGTCCTTTAGTTCAATTAATTAAAATTTATGAATACTTCCAGAATTTGCCTGAAGGCCAAATAAATATATTGAGAAAGACTATGTAGAATATTAGAATGTACAGCAAAGGAAAGTTTAAATTGTTATTGTGGTACAGTTTAATTCATTCCCCTGGCAGAAAATCCCATACACCAATAACTAAACAAAAAGAAATAAGATCAGCAGCAAATGACACAAAGACTGTTATTTTACATGCTAAAAAGGCACTCTTAACAAAACAAAATAAATAACACCGTCATAATATCTTCATTTAAAGGTTTTGAAGATAATATGGCTAGTGTTTTCTTTCTCTCATTTAATTACAAAACAAATGCTATACTTTCTGGGTCAATGTTTGCAGCCTCCTGAACAAGTTTGCCAGTCTCAACTGCTTGCCACAGCTACCTAAACTGTGGGCAAGTTTCATTTATTAACTTTGAATATTTTTCAGTTATGCCAACAACTCAGCAAAATATACACAGAGCAGAGTATTTGTCCATTTGCATTTTAGCCAGTTTTACCCTGTGTACCTTAAGCAACATGATTCAAATTAAATATACAGGAGTGTTCAGAGAGAAAACAGCTAAAAGCAGCCCAAAGATACAACTATAAAGTAGACTAAAATGAATAGATTTAAAAGCATAACTAATGTAGTATTTTGTTCAACAAGAAATAAAGAAGACACTAGAAACACAGACCATTTTTCAACCCAAAGTCTGTGCTGGTGTTTATGCTCCACACGAGCCTCCAACTCTCCTATTTAAGTCTACTACACCCTCTGTGACCCTTCTCCCTCGTGTAAGTATCAAGTTTCCGTTGCATTCATTGATGCATTCTGCTTCACCCACAGCTTCCTGCAGCGAGTTCCACATTCTCATCACCCTTTGCATAAATAAATTCATCCTAAACTCCCTTTTACATCTGCTTCTTGCATATATACTTATGTCCCTGATTTTGGACTCACCAACAAGTGGAAACAAGTTATAGAATCCTTTCATAATCTTGAACACCTTTAGCAGGTTTTCTTTGTATCAACTCATGTTCAAAGAGAAAAGCTCCAAACTATCCAATCTACAAAATCCAGTCACTCCAGTTTACAGATTATTCTGTGAAGCGCTTTGAGACGTCTCAACAACATAAGGCACTATATTAAATGCAAAGATTATTAATGTTATTTATTTTCCTTCTTTATAGCTGTATCTGCTCATCCTTGGCAACATCCTTGTAAATCTACACTCTATGTGTGAAGTTTCATATAGATAGACCTGCGTATGTGTTTTTTAAAATCTTTGGCACGTATTTGTTCCATAGTATTACTTTCAAAACCTCTGATTACTGTATCAAACAAGTGTAACTCTGTAGTATATTATTTCCAAGACAGTAAATTATAAATTATTAGAAATAAGTTTCTTAATTCCAAACATTTCACTATGTGTTGGTGTAGGATCACATGAAAGTTGTGCATAGGACAGCTGAGTGCAAATCCACTGTCAGTTGTCTTAACAGAGACACTGATATTTGCATTTTGCCCATAAAATATGCAGTCAATTCACTTTACAGACGTCTCGAAGATGTGATAAGACGTTATATCAAATGCAAGGATTATTATTATATTATTATAGGATTGCTCCAAATAACAGCAATATCTGGAGGAAATGATTTAAAGGAGAGTGCAGAGGGGAATAAGTTAAAGGATAATAGTCTGGTGGGAAGCAGAACAGGTTAACAAAATAATTAATTATTCATGCAAGGGAAACAATTTGTGAACAGGCAGAAATGCTGCAGTTTCCTCTGATCAGTCCTAAGATACCTACTGTTCATGAGTAAACTAATCAATGTGAAACTACCATGAGCATGAAATAAGTTACCTCTTCACTGAATAGAATTGCAAGGCATGCGAGAACACAGGTATAATAATAATGATGATATTTGTATTTGATATAACGCCTTAAAGGCCCACTTGATTGGATCGCACCAGCACCTCCGCACCTCAGGCTCTGGCAGCATCAACCTCCATGGTTGCACACTACAACTCACCAAGCCAGTCAGGAAGCTAGGTGTCTTGTTCGACCCTCAACTGTCTTTTCTTCCCCACATCCAAACCATGACCCGGTCTGCTTCCCTCACCTCCGTAACATCGCCCAACTCCGCTGAAACTCTTGTTCATGCCTTCATCACATCCAGGCTCGACTATGCAAATACCCTGCTTGTTGACCTTCCCAACTCCTCCCTCCACAGGCTGCAGATAATCCAGAACTCTGCAGCCCGTGTCCTCTCCCGCACCAAACTCCGTGACCCCATCTCCCCTATTCTCGCCTGCCTCCATTGGCTCCCTATCCTTCAGAGGTTCCAGTTCAAGATCCTGGTCCTATATCTACAAAGCCCTCCATGGCCTCGCCCCACTCCACCTCTGCTACCTCCTAACCCCCTACCAACCCACCCGCTACCTCCAGTTCCACGTGCCCCAACCCACCCAACTCACCATTTCAGCCACGTGCCCCAACCTCTGGAATTCCATCTCCCAATCACTCCGTCTCGCCCCCTCCTTAGCCTGCTTCAAGTCCCGCCTCAAAACTCTCCTCTTCAACCATGCCATCGTTCACCCCCCCTTTCCCTCCCCTCCCTTCGCCCTCCCTGACCCCAGCTTGGACACCCAAGCGCCTCGGGACGTCCACCCGACGTGAAAGATGCTATACAAATGTAGACTTGTTGTTGTTAGAGTCTCAAAGCACTTCACAGTTGTGGATCAAATGCAAGGATTATTATACGATTATTATTAGCCTCACCCCTCAGGCTGCTGAAACCCTCACCCATGCATTCGTCACCTCAAGGCTTGATTACTGGAACTCCCTCCTCATCGGCCTTCCCAACTCTTCCCTTCACAAGCTGTAGATCATCCAAAATTCTGCAGCTCGTGTACTCTCACGCACCATGCTGTGACCCCATCACTCCCACCCTCACCCGATTCCGCTGGCTCCCATCCCCCAGAGGATCGAGTTCAAGATCCTCGTCCTCACCTTTAAGGCCATCCATGGCCTTGTCCCCTCCTACCTCTCTGGCCTGCTGACTCCCGACCAACTGCTCCCTCCGTTCATCGGACTCCGGCTGCTCCAGGTCTCCCACCCGACCCACCCTACCAGCAGTGGCCAAGCTTTCGGCCTCTCTGCCTCCACACTCTTGAACTCCATCCCACGATCCCTTTTACATCGCTTCCTCCCTTGCCTCCTTCTTTTCGACCATGCCTTTGGTCTCTCTCCCACCTCTCTGCCTTCCCACACCCCTACACCAGCCCTCCCCCATGCTTGGGCCCCGACACCTGACTGTTCAGCGCTTTGGGACATCCTCCCGACGTGAAAGGCACTCTATAAATGTAATTTTGCTGTTGTACTTCTGATTATAATTATGCATAGCAAATGACTGAAATTATCTGCCACTCTGCCCCCACCCTCTGGAACTGCATCCCGCAGTACCTCCACCTTGCCCACTCCCTTTCCTCCTTCAAGACCCAGCTCAAGACCCTGCCCTCCACCTCCCCAATCCCGACCGCAGCTCGGGTCTGAAACACTGACTATCCAGCGCCTTGGGACATCTTCCCTACGTGAAAGGTGCTATACAAATGTAACTTTGTTGTTGTTGTCCTCATCTTTTGTTGCACCAAACAAAGGCATAATAAAAAGAAAATTTTGCTGCAGCATATAATTTATTGTATCAAATAGTTATCTACAACATGGACTCTGGGTTCAAGGTAGTCCTTACATGTGCCATAGTAGCAGTTGCTCTCCTTGAAACTCCTCTCTGTGACCCTCTGAAGCCTGCCCTTCCTGGCCAAAGTTTTGGAACATATTGTTGCAAATCAACTTCGCTCACACCACTCCGTCCACTCCCGACTCGAACCCCTCCAATCCAGTTTTCGCCTCGCCCACAGCAGAGAGACAGTGCTCGTCAACGAAACAAATGACATCCTCTCTCTCTGTGTAACCAGGGCTCCTTCTGCTTCCTCGTTCTCCTGGACTTCTCTGCCGCATTCGACACAGTCGGTCATGCCTTCCTCCTCTATTAACTCTCCTCCCTCATCCACATCAGTGGGACCGCATGGTTTGAGTCCTACTTAACAAACCGCCAACAATACATCTCGGCAAACGTTTTTTCCTCCCGCCCAGTCACCCGCAGGGTATCCCAAGGCTCCATCCTTGGCCCCCTTCTTTTCCTTAGCTACACGCTCCCTCTTGGCAATGTCATCTGCAGACATAGGGTCAACTTCCACATGTATGTGGATGACAACTAAATCTACTTCTCCTCCTCCTCCAACTGCGACTCCCAGTCCCCTGATGTCCTGTCAGCTTGTTGGACTGACATCAAGGCCTGGATGAGAGCAAATTTCCTGCAGCTGAATGTCAGCAAGATGGCAAGTTGGCCAACATCTGAAAAAGAAAAAAAAATTCAAGTCAACAGTTTGAGAATGACCCTCAACTTTTTAAGGTTTGTTCAACCTGATTGCCTCAATTGAACTGAGTGTTAATGTCAACAACAACAACTTGCATTTATATATGCATTTCACCCTGGGTAGCGTCCCAGAGCACTTGACAGTGGCTGAGTCTGACGTCGAGCCACGGGCACATGGAGGGAGGTGACCGTAAGCACGCCTTCTTTCCTGCAGGTCAGAACTCCTCAACCTCCCCAAGATCTCCCTCAAACTCACTGGACCCTTCGACAATTCTAAGCTCAACTTAGACGTCAGGTTCAATCCCCTGCTTTCCTTTCTACCCCATACCCATTCCTGACCAGGACCGCTTTTTTCCACCTCAGTCACATTGTCTGCCTACATCGTAACTCACAACCCAGCTGGACTATTCATTCCAATGGTCTCCCCAGCTCCACCTTACACAAAATTCGATTAATTCAAAACTCCACTGCCCGGATACACACCTGCACAAAACTGCGTACCACGATCACACCAGTCCTTGACAGGCTCCACTCGCTCCCAATTACTGAACGGATCGATTTCAAGATCCTCTTACTCATTTTCAAATCTCTTTGTGCCCTCGCACCTCCCTATCTATCCGATATGCTTATTCCCCCTTCACTTCCCCACCCGCTGCCTCTGGCCTCCCTTTTGTCCCCTCCACCATCAGCAGCCGTGCCTTCAGCCATTATGCCCCCCAAACTCTTGAACTCTCTTCCTCAATCCCTCCGCTTTGCCCGCTCCTTCCCCACTTTCAAATCCCACTTAAAGACCTTCCGTTTTGAATGTGCTTACAGTCACCACGCCCCTCCCTCCCCCTCTGGCTCGGCGTCAGCCTCCACCAAAGCAAAGCTCTCCGGGACACTACCCCACGTGAAGGGCACTATATAAATGCAAGTTGTTGACATTGACACGCATATCAGTTGAGGCAATCAGATTGAACAAACCTGAAGAGTTAAACATCATTTTCAAACTGTTAACTTGAACCTTTTTTTTCTTTTTCAGATGTTGGCCAACTTACTGTCAATTTCTAGCATGTTTTAGTTTAATATTTCCCACTTTTCATTTCCAAGTGTTAGACACATTACTGTGCCCTCACTGTGAATTTTGTACAATCACATATAAGTAAACCTCCAATTATACAGATTATACATGCAGAAATGCAATATATATTTATGAAAATGAACAATTGGATTGGTTTGCAAAGTTAGCAAACCAATTGACTTGTCCTTTTGATATTATTGTCATAAGTCAGTACATATTGTCAGCACCTAAACATTGAGAATCAAAGGTTCATTTAATTAAGCAATTAATCTACCAATATAGTAAACATGAAATCATACAAACAAGTTGAATTTGGAAGAGAAAATATGAAGTGTTTACTCAAAATTCCAGAACTTACCACTTTCAAAACAGGCATCAAATATTAAGTGTCCCTTCTTGGGATGCCCACAAAAACCAGTGGGAACGACAAATAGTTTATTAACATTTCCAACTACAATCTCTTCATTCCCGTATTCATTACCTGAAAGGAAAGGAAAAACCTTAAGTAAAATTCACAATTTAATTAATCCTCTAGAATCTGAAAAAAATCAGGCAAAATTGCCAGAAAGAGAATAAACTGCAAAAGGATTGCTTCTTCCACCACAAAAAATGAACTTCAATATACAATAACAGGAGAGAAAAAATGGATTATTTGCATTCATAACAATATAGCCAAACGTCTTCTTCTACTACACCACTGGTAGTCAGTAAAATATTTTTCTAGTCATGTATTTATCAATTCCAATGGTTAGGTTAACTACAGTAATGAATTAATTTTCAATAACAGAATAATAATAATCATCCTTCCATTTGAGATAGCGCCCTATCATGTCCCTGAGACGTCTCAAAGTGCTTCACAAAATATTTGTTGTGCTCCAGTATTTCATTAAAAACACATGCTATTGTAGTCATATTAAAATCACCTGAAACAAAATGATTAAATCTGGAATTTTGCCTTGCTTTCATGAACTGAATTTTAAAGACTAGTTAACTCAGCAGTCATTTACCTACAACATCTTACATAGAAATGTAAATGTATAGGAGCAAAATATACTATTTTGGTCCATGTGGTGTATCCAAAAGTAAAAGTGGTACTTCATAGAAAGCTGGACTTTGTAAACTTAATTGTATTTCATTTTGTATTTAAAGTGACCTTCGTTTTTCCTAGCAACAGACAGCCTTAAACGGCAGGCAATAAAAATTACATTACTAGGAATGGAACACATACTCTGCGGTCAAAAAACTCCTCCTAGGACACCCCTTTCCTGCACGTGTATGCCTTTTTTCCCCCAAAAAAACATTCTTAAAGTCTCAAAGAGTATCGTGCTGAATCGGCAATGTTTCACTGTAGTCACATACATGCTGGGAATATCATTAATTACAGTAGTGAATGGAAGGTTTGAACCTGTCATAGGAGCTCTACTTAAACACAGAACTTATCCAAAACGTATGTTCCAAATGGCTAACCCGCTGCATCACCCGGTTTCCAAATTCAAAGCATTATTCAATATTTTCACGCTTAAAACCTCTCGGTGAATAATGGAATACTTCCCCTTCTCCAAACACTGACTCCCCCACTTTGGTTAAAGGTCACAATGACAGGAAAGTTCCTTCAGAAGAAAAGGCTTAGCGTTCGTTTTCATTCAACAAATGATATCACACCTGCAATTGTGTACTTTCACAGCACTTTGTTTTTGTTTGGAATTACTGAATGATTTCAGTTTATATATAAAGTATATAAATAGATAAACCTGGAAGGTTCGAGCTTAGATGGTTAATAAATTGTGGAAAATACAAGGATAAATAGAAATGACATAGTAATTTGGTTATCCAATGAAGTATCCTATCCAATCCCTTGAAAAAGTGAGAAACACATGTAAGAAAAACTAAGATTTTTCTCACCTTTGATTTTGTTATTACAACGTGGAAAAACAATGCTTGTTCCCATGTTTAACAGAAAATAGCATTAATGTAAATCTAGGCCACGAAACATTGTCTTGGTTTCAGTTAGTGGACAATTTAAAAGCAATAAAGACGGCAAAAATGTCACACACTGAAACATAAAAACAATCACTACTCAAATTCTTACACTACATGAGTGAACTACAATATATCCGTCTTTATCTATGAACTATATATATATATATAAATAATCTGAATCGTACATTATGTTTTACAGACTTCACACATTATTAGAACAGTGGGACATAACAGCACAGTATTAGGACTCGAACCCTCGCTATTCTCAATTCAAATATTCCAGTAATTCAATCGCACGTTGGGGGAGTATTCAAATGTCTCATTCGGGAGAAATCAAGTCACCGACTGTGTGATAACGAGCGTTATCTGTAACCGGAGAATGTGCTGAATGCACGTCCGTGTCCCGACTGCCATACACCACAGCGCGGGGGCCACGGACAGTCAGTCAGTCAGTCACAGACTGACGGCAATGTCTCCACAGTGGTTGTACTTCAAATTGGAGAACGGACATTGTGAATAAAACACGTATGTGTGTGTGTGTATAGAGAGAGAGAGATGATAAATTGCGCGCAGCAGCTGCAACTCGTATTGTTTCTAAAATTTTATTTTACGCGAAATACACGAGAAGATAAAACGAACAAACTTTACACACCGAATTCCGTCCTCCTGTCCGCCATTTGCGATCCCAGAGTTCCCAAAGGTTTTTTTTAATTCACCACCACAACAACGCCAAAGAGCGTGTGCGGTTACCGCGGTGACCGGGCGTCCCTCAGAGTGGGAGGCGGGGAGCAGCCAGAGCACAGCGAGAGGGAGAGGCGCGCGCGCCCGCCCGCCCGCCCGCAACAAAGCGCTCAAACACGCCACCGTTGGCCACGCGCCCACTTGTACCAGCGCGTGGAACGTGTGACCGTTAGGGTTTCAAAGGTGTTGGGAGAGGGGGGGCGGGAGGGGAGGGACAGCGCTCGGTGCTGGAGCGTGAACCTGTTACGTCCGTCAGCTTCTCGTGAGGAGGACAGCAGCGCACGCAGTGTACGTGCCCACGCTCAGTGTACGTGCCCACGCTCAGAGCGCGAGAGCTGATAAATAAGGAGAGTCTGAGTACCTGTGTGTTTGTTGGCGCTCCCGCCCCAGCCATCGCTCTCTGCACACGGGAACCACCAGCCTCTTGGGATCAGAACATTCGCATTTGTATCGTTCGCGGAACCTAAAACTGTTGATGCCGATATATATACACACACATATATATGTTTGCAAGTGACGATTGTAGAACCAGGGGAAAAAATAGGGCGAGTTTTTTTGTTACGTGTTTTTTTTGTGTGTGCATTGATTGCAATTAATTAAAATTTGGTGTGCATGGATTTTTTTTTGCATTTGCAAACCGGGTGCAAACTAATTGCAATACAATTGCTTTTTTTTGGGGGGGGGCAGGCGACGCATGCACGCGTGTGTGTGTGTGCGTGTGTAAGTCTTGTACGGCACGTGCCCTCTCCACACACGTCAATCACCCACACGGGCGCGCACAGCCCACAGCGCGTGTGGGTGATTGGCGTGTATCGAGGGGGCACGTGCCGCGCGGGACTTGCACACACACAAGTGTATGCGTTGTCTGCCAATGCTTTGCACCGGGTTTGCAAATACAAAAAACCCCACACACATACCAAAAAAAGCCTCACCCTATGTTTAATCAATTGCAATTCATTAATTGCTATTAACGTGTACCAGGTTTGCAAATGCCCCGCCCCCCCACATTACTCACCCTATTGCTTTCCCTACTTGTGTGTGATTGATCTGTGTGGAGGGAGAGCACGTGCGGTGCGGGAGCCCCGGGGGTTCAAGCGCGCGAAGCACGTAGATCGGGGGCTGCACGGAGAGAGCGAGCAAAGATGCGCTTAAAAACTCAGGTAACTCTTCCCCGTGTTATTGAGTCACAAGATTGACTTTTTTTAAAAAAAAGTTAACGTTTCACCCACAAAATCTACACCCACTTTACAATGTATCCGCTGAAGCGCTTGGAGACGTCTCGAAATCGTGACGAGGCGCTGAATCACGCCAGGATTATTATTATTATTATTATATAACAGCATCGCTGTTGAATGTGGGGAACCATTGTCAGCCAAAGGGGGTGACAAGCAAACACGGTGGTGATACTGACACGTGTTGAAATGAAACGCTGCGGATATTTTATTTGGGTTTATATCGGGTTGGGCAGGATCGCCGGTCGGGAAAAAAACAATTAAAAATCCGAATATAAAGGGACTTTAGGGGTTTTTTTTTGAGCGCGAAGCTCACTTGAAAATTGCACGAGAGGGACGGGAGAGGGACGGGAGTGGGCGCCGCGACTTGTCCTCACCGCAGTCGCACAGAAAAAAGTGGCCTCGGTCGTGACTGTCGAAGAAGGGACCAAATGGCCACCAACCCCGTCACTACCGTCACTAACGCGAATAAAGCCGAGTCGTATTAGAGCTTAATATGAATATAATAATATTAGTAACAAACTTTTTTTAAAAAAAACTCGAGTAACCGACCCTTTCGACGGGTGGGACCGTAAAACGAAACTCCCCGTCTCCCATTAACACTCGGTATTAATTTTTTTTATATCCATATATATATGTGTATAATACACCTATTAAACAGCAAAAAAATAAGTATTTTCACATTTATTTTAAAATATATATATATAGCCCCATTCACTGCACTTCACACCGCGGTCCGACGTCGGTGGTGTCGCGAAGAGAGAGGAAAAAAAAACTTTTTCGTGGGGGTTTAGAAAGAAGAAAAAAAATATTTTTTTTCGAGGGGGGGAAAAAAAAACACACAGCAAAAAAATATAATCCCTGCGTCGGTGTTCTCGGTGGGGGGAAAAGTTTTTTTCCCCCCCCCTCACACACAATCTGCCCCTCACCCCCCCCCCCCCCCCCGGGGGTATGTTTACTTAAATCGGAATAATATAATTTAATAATCTGCAGATAATATAATATGATGCCCACACCGACTCCCCCCCCCAGGGGGGGGGGGAGTCGGTGTGGGCATCATATTATATTATCTGTAGATAATCAAATCCGTGTGATATTTCTGATCAATAAGTGAGTAGAAAATGTAAATACGAATCCCCCCCCCACCTCAAGGAGGAATGTGTTCACCACCAAAATAACCGTCTCCACCCCTTTTTTTTTTGAACGAAAGTCTTCAGGGCTTATTATGTGTGTGTGTGTGTGTGGCTTCAAATCACAGCAGGTGAGACGATTGTCGCAGAGCCCCAGGTGTCTCCTTGGCCGGCTGTTTAAGTAAGACTTTCTTACACCCAATTGAGCTCCAAGACTATTTGCGGTGCCCGCCCGGTTAAGAGCGTACCGGGTTTATGGTGCACGAGGAACCCCACCCCCTCACGCCCCTCAAAAAAGCAACGTTGAAGCACAAAGAGGTATTTCCAAAAGTGCGTTGTTTTTCCCGAAATACCGGAACGGTACAAGCAGTGAATTATATCTACGTTTCCTCGCTCCACACAGAGCCTAATAATAATCCCTCCAAAACCCAAAACAAGAATAAATTGGTCATTTTCAATCTACGACTGTTTGTGGGACATTGCTGTGCGCAATTGGCTGCCGCGTTCGCCCACAAATATACAGTCAATTCACTTTACAGTGTGTTCTGTGAAGCGCTTTGGGACGTCCTCCCGACGTGAAAAGCGCTATATCAAATGCAAGGATTATTATTATTATGTTTTGTGTTACGTTTTAAGATCATTCATGCTTAATTCTTAACATGTAAGAACTTGTAAAGTGCAGAATTTATTATTTCAAAATACTGTATGTCTAGCCTTTGCAAAGGGTCCTGAAGTAATAAATGATCTTCAGTGAAGTCTGAAATGTTGTATTAAGTTGCCTCTTTATAATTTGTTTTTTTTATAAAGCTTACACATTTAATTTATTATGTTTAAATTATGAAGGAATTGGTTTAATATGAGAATTTTTCACTCTCCTTTTCCCTGATTGTGGAAGTTAATTTAAAAAAAATTAAACGAATATTGTCTGGTGGGTATGCTTGTTAGCTGATCTTTTATTAAATATAAGCCTCTAAAAACTTATTCTATAATATTTTGGGGGGTTAATAAATGTATGCTTCATACTGAGAACCCAGCGTTAAAAGCTTTGGATAATGGAATAAAAAACCCAGACGCCTTTTATAAGTAAATTAATTTTACCAAGTGTAAATTAATTAAAAGCCCAAACAAAATCTGGATATCATTGAGGCTCAGGGATAATTTGCCAGATCTTTTTCTGTATAAAACAAAACATTTTAATGTTACTTTTTGCAATGGATCGAATATGTAAATTTAC
The DNA here is from genome assembly GCF_018977255.1 of Callorhinchus milii. Taxonomy (NCBI): domain Eukaryota; kingdom Metazoa; phylum Chordata; class Chondrichthyes; order Chimaeriformes; family Callorhinchidae; genus Callorhinchus; species Callorhinchus milii. The sequence goes on along the minus strand of NW_024704746.1, from coordinate 355,695 downwards.
ATATGTTTTCTTTAATATTCAACATTTTTTGCTGCCACATCTAATGACTGATCGGTTTTGTAAAGTTTTCTTACTTTATAGCAAGAAAGCAGTACATTTCAGACATTCTGGTGTGTATGGTACTTATCAAAAGGTAACCTAATACATAAGTCTTAGTCATATAAACTTACTACTGTAAAGCTTAGAACGAAAGTCAGATCAGGACTTTTTTTTTAAATAAAATGTTTTGGATGGAAGGAATCCTTGACCTTTTTTGTTAATAGGATGAATGGGGCAAATAGGACATATTCAAGAAAATAATCAAAGGGGATTGTCATTTTTTCAAATTCAAATGCATCACTGCAGAGTTCGCACTTTGGCATTAGGTACAGTTAAAGGTAAAACCTTACTGAGAACAGATGGTGCTGGCCTTTTGTATGTTCACTGTTTCAATGTGTAAACCTGAAATGAACATACTGCATTTAAAATGCAAATTACTCCGTTATAATTGTATGTGGGCATTATTTTATTACCTATGGAAGCATAGTTTAGCCACTGGCTTTCTATCACTTGTACAGTTTCATGTCCACCAGCAAACTGATTTGAATCACAGTAAAAAAAATGACTAGAATGGAATGTAGTTTGCTCTGTGAGGAGTGAAAAGAATGTTTATTCAACAGCTAGGAGTCTTAAGTAGGACCAACACATTCATTAGTATTTTCCCAGTGAGTTAATATTAAACTTGAGTCTTTTAATCACCTTATTTTGACAAATTAGCTATTTGATCTGCTAATAACAATAGTCCAATATTTTACAGGATTTTCTCACCATATCCAAATAATTGGCAAATTTTGTTCGGAGATGCTTATCAACTTTAAATAACACAGTCACAGTTAACCCACTGCTTCCAAACCTAGTCTTTAAATACTTAGTCACAGAAAAATACAGTGTAAAAGATTATGCACAAGAAGCTATCAGTTAATGAGAATGTCTAACGCAGTTATAATGGGTGTTATATTGATTTGGGGGGGGGGGGAATCAGAATGATCTATCTTCTGAAATTTTGCTGGCTGTTATTGATGCACTCAAAAATGCAGAACGACAGACCTGTTGGGTGAATAATGAGCCATATTGCGGTATTCAATATCATGGTCCAAGTTAAGTAGTGAAGTGAATGTCCAGGAGGAGAGTGAGCAGTGAAATGCTAGTGTGACAAACGGCAAGAAACCATTTAGGCATTATATTGTGATATCTGTATTATGGATTCTGAAACAAAGCTATCTGTGTTGGAATACTTGGAAGGTTTCACCTGAAACAATGGGTTAATTGGAGGAAGGGTGTGAATGTTTTAAGGTTTGGACTCTTCCCTATAACAGATATTCAGCAATTGGGGGGAGCACATGTTTGCCTTTTTTTTCTTTGTATGACTAAATCATTGAATTTCACCTATAGTATTTGATTTCATTTAATTAAATTTAGAAAGTCTATTGGTTAATATAATACTGAACTTGGATTTGTCAAAACGTCTTAAAGCATTATGGAATTTTCTCTAAAACAAAGTGTAGTGACTGTTTGTAGGCTATCGTGGCAACAATTTGAATACAGCAATATCCCACAAACAGCCAGAAGTGAATAACCAACTTAATCCAGGAAACACATTTAGCTGTTGACTATTGCCTTACAAGTCACACAGGTATAATACTGTACTTCTGCCCTAATTGTACTTGTAATGTATAGTTGGGTTAACATGAGCCACAACAATAGGGACTGGAAGAGGACAGATACTGCATTGAAAACAAAAACAGAAGTCGCTGGGAACAATCAGCAGGTCAGGCAGCATCAGAACGAAGGGTTCCGACGAACGGTTATGGACCCTAAACTTTGACTCACTTTCCTTTCTCCAGAGATGCTGCCTGACCTGCTGAGTGTTTCCAGAGACTTCTGTTTTTGTTTTCAGATTTCCAGCAACTGCAGTATTTTGCATTTTGTTAGATACTCCATTGAGATTGACTCAATTGGAGAACAACAAGGATGATCTCCAGTGTTAGAGAAATCAGCTACGAACAATGATTAAACAGGGCTCTTCAGTCTTGAGAGAATGTTAATAATAATCCTTCCAAAAACCAAAGACAATAATAAAATTGGTCATTTTTCAATCTAGTTTGTGGGACATTGCTGTGCGCAATTGGCTGCCGCGTTTGCCCACAAATATACAGTCAATTCACTTTACAGTGTGTTCTGTGAAGCGCTTTGGGACGTCCTCCCGATGTGAAAAGTGCTATATCAAATAAAAGGATTATTATTATTATTAATGTGACTCAGAGGGGACCTCATAGAAGTGTATGTAAGGAAAGATGGTAAAGACCAAAATGCTGAAATAATTTAAAAAGCAGCTTGATGCTGTGATGGGGGGATTGGTAGGGTGGGTGATGGGCTGGGATGGTTGGGTGAGTGTTCTGGAAAGATGGGATCACTCAAGTTTAGTGAATTGGGCAAAAATTGCAGGTTAATTTTTTAAAAAAGGTAAGTTAGTTTATCAAACTTAAATAAAATTAATAGTACTAACATTACATTAGCACCTGGTATTACTGAAAGCCAAATGTGCAAATGATTATTTGGGATCTTAAATGAAAATTGGATTTGAAATATTTTTCAGGCAACCAGAACAATAGTAAAAATCTTAAAAAGCAATTGAGAGAAAAGAATAATCTGATGAACCATTCAAATGCATACTGACTTTTACAATGAAACTCGGTATTTGAATCTTTCCAAAGGGAACTTTATTTGCAGCAAACATTTGTAAAATATATTAATTTATTTTCTTCAGAAAAAGTAGATCTACAGTATTTAGTCATCCATTTATGTTATTTTCCTGTTGTGTGGTGATATTTTCCTTGTTTTTCAGAATTCATTTGTAATGGGAACCCAATGGAATAAGACTTCCTTTGCAAATAACATATTAAATGGTGCTCTAGTTAGTGCAGTTATTGACTATAAATATATGTACACAATTACAGCATAATGTAACAGTGTGTACTTCTACTACTGTTTTGACAAAATGATAAGGCACTATATCGAATGCAAGGAATATTTTTATCTTGAAGACTGCATGTGTCTTGTTCACTAGAAGGATGAGAATGTCCACAAGAAAGATAACAAACTCAGAAAATCTTCATTTTCTGTAAGTGCCTCGAGATCTGCAGCAGCCTAAGAAAAGTAGTAAATCTTAAAGGGGGTGAAGGAACAGAGAGACCTGGGGTTCATACAGTAAATCTTTGAAGGTAGCCGGACAGGTAGATACAGCTGTTAAAAACACATCCGGGATACTGGGCTTTATAAATAGGGGCAAGGATACAAAAGTCAGGAAGTTATGATGAACCTTTATATAAAACACTGGTTAGGCCTCAGTTAGAGACTGGGTTCAGTTCTGGGCCCCACATCTTAGGAAGGATGTCAAGGCATTGGAGAGGGTGCAAAGGAGGTTTACCAGGATGGTACCAGGAATGAGGGACTTCAGTTATCAGGAGAGGCTGGAGAAGCTGGGATTATTCTCCTTGGAGCAGAGAAGGTTAAGAGGAGACCTAATAAAGGTATTCAAAATTATGAGTGAATTTGATAGAGTGAACAGGGAGAAACTGTTTCCACTTGCAGGTAGATGGGTAACCAGAGAACACAGATTTAAGATAGTTGTCAAAAGAACCGGAGGGGAGGTAAGGAGAATTGTTTTCACACAGCGAGTTGTTCGCATCTGGAATGCATTGTTTGAAAGGGTGATGGAAGCAAATTCGATAACAACTTTGAAGAGAAAAATGGGTAGATGTTTGGAGAAGACAGATTTGCAAGGGTATGGGGAGAGAGCTGGGGAGTGGGATTAATTTGGGTTGTTTCAAAGAGCCATCTCAGGCACAATAGTCCTCCTTCTGTGCTGTATGATTCTATGAAGGGTTCGACTAGTTGAGTGATAGTCTAACCAAGGCTTTGTTCCACTTTAATATTGAAAAGTCAATTGGTTTGACTCATGAGATTAAGGTCCTCCTCTTTTATGAATTTTTGTCTTGTAAAAAGAGTGGAGGAAATCTTGCCTTCATTAATTGTGAGTAAACATTATTTGTGAGATAGGACCTGCTGCTATGACACCATAGTAGATATTCCTTGAGTTAAAATCACCAGGGATGAATTATTACGAACCTTGTCACATGGGATGATATTGACAGGACACGAAGCTCAAGAATATTACAATATGAACTATCAATTTAGTAGAGGAAGTGTAATGAAGCAAGAAAGGAGAGTCACTGTCTTGCTCAAGTTAAATTTTGATTGATATAATGAAAAGGAGCAAAGTAATTAAAATATACCGTTTTTAAAAGGTAGTGATCAAGCTACAATACTCCAAATTCCAGTGTTGGATTCTCTTAACCAGCCACGTGTCAGTGCCAACTATTGTGTAGCGCAGGGTGTGCTGCAGCTGAGGCTGGTGCTGGATTGGAGAAATGTCCGAGGGCCTCGTAAGCAATATTTGATCCTGATTGGATAATCCCATTGTCACGCAGAGTTTGAGCCCCTGGTGATTGTCCTCTGATTAGTCAGTCCCATTGCAGGGCAGAGTAAGCCCCTCCGTAAAATTCTCCTGGTTGGCTCAGGGCATGTTATGTCTCCTGTAGTTGCTCGTTGGAGATTGAAGTTGGAAATGGTTGGCGGGGCCAGTCTGATATCGAGGAAGTATTAGTACTTTGTCCTTGCTTCTGACAGCAAGCATCATTATTTTAGTTCACACATGAGACGAAGGTAGATCAGTACTCTCAGTACTAACAATGAGCTAACTCCAATTCATTTTATGTGTTCACCGCTACTGAAGACAGTTCTCTGAGCTTGCATAGAGCCGTTACATTCACAGATGGTCAATTTTGAGGATGCAGCTCACACTTATACATTCAGTCAACACATTGTTTGTGACAGATTTTCACCTTTCAGTTTCCTCCAGGATTTTCTGCCTCGGAACATATCCACTGAGTGCAAAGAGAGAAGTTGAAACAGATTTAGGCAATAAAATGTCTGAGGCAGCAATCGTGCTCATCAGTTGCTATGAAGGCTGGGTTGAAGGCAGTTTTCTTTCTTTCTTGGGAAATCTTTCAAATTTCCCAAATCTTTCTGAAAAGAATGTTCTACCCAACACCACAAGCAAAGTCCAATATTCCTCTTTCAGTTGGAGAAGAAATTTGACCAGAGTAGAACTTCACCTTATAACCATATCATAGTTAGGTTGCCACATAGTGATTAAATAATCTCTCAAAGCAAAAGTATCTCCTAGAAACTCCCAATAGCCTGGAATTAATTGGATCCAATGGTGAGAGAGAATAAAGTTACAAATTCCTCATCTTTTAGTTTTCTTTGTAACCCATGTAATGTGAAGCCCAACATTTGCTAGCTGCAAATGGAAATGACACACTATGACTTTCCAGAATAATCTAAAATAAATTAAGTTTCCAAACTTGTATGAGCATCACAAGGTTTGTGGGAAAGAATCAGTGACTTAAAAAGGCTTGTACAGTGTTCAAAACTTGTAGTGTAAAGTTGAAGAGGTGTTGTGTTATCTGATGCTGGTACCCCGAAGAAAAATCCTAACATGGCTTGAGGAATAGATTGCAGTATTCCTGAGACCAAACATTTACCTTGAAGTCCCAGGCATCTAGTATTATATTATAGGTGTTCTCCTAAATCTCTTCCAAAATGACATCAGCAACTGTATACAGTCCCACAAAACATTTTATATACTTTGTATGTTTTTTTATTTACATCTTCACAGATGAACCACTGTTTTACAGCTTCGTTCCATACATTGTAGACGCTGTTATAATTCAAGAGAGTACATCGGTGGCAAGGAAAAGTTGAGAAACAATATCTACTTAGGAATGGGAATCCATAATCTGACGCCAAGTGGTGGGAACATCTGTCACCTACCACTGAACCAGGGCATGTGCAGAAAAGACCCAAACATTCAGATGTCTTCTTTGACACAAGAGGGGGCATCAGCCATAAGAAGACAAATAACAATATTATTACTCTCTCCATCCTATAGCAGAGATCGACCTTAAACTGTTATGTTATCTATCCTATGTTGGTCGATTTAAAAGTAGTAACCTTCACTATGACTTTATACTATTTGTAGTGTTCAGCATAAGGTTAACCCCCAATATCTCAAGAAGAAATGGTGAGGAAAGTATGGGTCTGCTGAAGCACGTCATTAATAATGTACGGGCCGATGTGGAATCTTTTAACAGCATTTGAATATTTTCCTGATTTACCTGTATAATATTCTGCAGTTAGTCTGACTACAGTTAGCAGAGCAAATCGACCTTCCCGTCACTCACTACAATTGTGCAAAACTAATAATCCTCCTCTACATTGTTGCGTGTAGCTTTTTCAGATCTCTATGATAACGTCTCTAAAAGATTTTTCATGCGGGGGAGGGAATTTCAGTCAAGCTCCACTTCAGCGATGGAGAGGTGGCTTCTGTTGCTAAGAAAAGATAATTCACTAGACCAAATCCTTAAATGAAAAATTCCCAAAACCTAACATCGATTCTCTTAAATATGAACCATGTTTTAATTTTTTTTCCTTCAGCTACAAGTATCCCATATAGTGATATAAGTTTAATACTTTTTGAGTAGTGCTGATAATCTAATATTTTTGTACTGAAATATAACAAATTGATCATAATACAAAGGCAATTATTGTATCGGGATATATTTTAAGCGTTCTGTGCATGTCCTCTATTCAGCTGAATAAGCCACTTCAGACTGTAGTAGGGATGACTATGATTAAATGTGTATTACTTTGCTGAGTACTTTTACTTATCTGTAATGTTTCTCACTGTTGGAGTAAAATATACTTATTCACATTTATGCTGTATTTTGTTTTGTCTTCCTCCTCTGAGTAAATCTTTCAAACTCAGTTTATCCATGGAGCCTGTAACCTTGCTTGGTCTGAAGTCCTCTAGTTTGGAGCTGCAATCTTTTTGTGAAAGGTAGAGTCCATATTGGTGGGTTCTATTTTCCTTTAGCTCTGGTCCCTTTAGAACATTCATGTGGACAGCATCCTGTTTTCTGCCTTGTAAGTGCATTTGCATCTTTTTAATATGCATTTTGAATACTGCACTCCTGTAATGTGAAAATGTAGTAGGTTAATACTATAAAGAGCAGTGTGTTTACAGATACAATCATCAATTCCCTCTCACAGCTTGATATACATTGTGTATTAATACAGTTATATGTTTTTAATACCATATTTTAAAATTAAAAACCTAGAAGCTGCCATTAAATGAATGGCCAGGTTTGGCTTGCTGAAGATCCATCCACACTGTAATGATTTGAGATTAACTGTGTGGTTGAAGTCAAATAATTGACTTAATTACAGTTAATTTGTTGGTGTGAAGATGTTACTGCTCTTATTCAACTATTGTTATAAAGTGCACTGCTACTAGTCCCATATCAATCTGTCCGCTCCCTCCACTCAGCAGGCTGCAGCCAGCTCATGTCCCCTGCCCAGTCCACCCCACCCTCGGTGGTCGGGCCTTCAGCCTCTCTGCCCCCACCCTTTGGAACTTCATCACACAGTCCCTTCGCCTAGCTTCCTGACTTGCCTCCTTCAAGCCACGTCACAAGACCCTCCTCTCCGATAGTGGCTTTGGCTGTCCTATCTGATCCCAACCCCTGCTTGGGTCCATATCCTGACTCCCAACACCTTGGGACATCCTCCTGAAGTAAAAGGTGCTATACAAATGTAATTTTGTATTGTAGTGTTGCTACTACCTAACTGCACATTTGTGCCGAGATGGGCATCAACATAACATTCAGTGAGTATTAAACTTAACACCAAGCAGATAATTGCTCCTGTTTATCCTCCAAAAGTTCTACAACTGCCTTATCCTCACATGTCTAATTAATGCCCTCATACATTAGCATTGATTTGGTGCAGTTTCCTTGCATAATTTCTGTTGTATCAATGGGAGGATGTACAGGGCGATATATGATCCCAACTGGATCCCAATGTTTTCTAAAACTTTTGAATCTTTGATGGATTTGACCCTCCCTTTTGATTCAGAATTTCAAAGCATCAGTTCAGTAATTATTGTGCTAATGTCTCGAAAATAGCTTCTCCCTCAACAAATGTTAAAAGTAGCAATTTACTTATTTTTAGGAATACATTTCCCCAGTCTGGTATCTAAAACATTTATATATTTGTACCACCATACCCTTATCCTCACTGGTGAAACAGTAAATGCAAGGTGTTCAGCAATATTAAAACATGCAACCAAGTAAATCAAGGTTCCATATTGAGATTCCATTCACACGCAATGCTACTTATTTTCAAACCTACATCCTGTGTCAACAACACGGTTCCTAATTGGTCAAAAGCAGATATGGCGCCCTCCATGAAGGGTAGCATGCTTAACAGTGGCGGGGCCTGACTCCGAGCCGGGGGAGTCGGGAGGTGGCATGGTTGAAGAGGAATGTTTTCAGGTGGGACTTGAAAGAGGAGAGAGAGGGGGCAAGGCAAAGGGTTTGAGGGAGAGTGTTCCAGAAATTTGGGGCGTAGTGGCTGAAAGCACAATAACAACAAGATTACATTTGTGTACCACCTTTCACGTCGGGAGGACGTCCCATAGTGGGGCGGATGGTGCGAGGGACGAGTTGGAGGCCGGTGCCAATTGAGCGGAGAAGCCTGGTGGTGGATTGGGGAGTGAGAAGGTCGGAGAGGTAGGGAGGTGCCAGGGAGTGAATGGATTCCAATAAGAAAAAATACAATAAAAATTACGATAAGAAAAAACAAATAAAAACTCTCAGAATTGTTATACTGTTTTGTGAACCCATTTCAAAATTCAGATTTCTTTTTAGACAAGTTTTTATTAAGTTTCAAACCAATGGATCATACTATTGGAAAAGTATTTTTTTAATTCCCCATTTCTAATTTTTTCCACAATTTTACTGGCTGGACTGATGAATAAATAATGTGAAATTGTAGTACCTTCCCTCCTTGTATCTAACCAAAACTAACTTGGATGCTTTGCTATCGACCTGACAATATTTCTGCAGATATTGAACTTTGTAAAATAATTGAAGCTATGGTTAAATAAATAGTGTATGTTGAATGATGTGAATCTGTTACTTTACAGTCAAGAGAATTGTGTGTGCTGATGTGATTTCCATTTGTTCAAATAAAATAACGAAAAAGCAAAAATCTATCAGCGAGTTTCCCTACAGAACATGCAGCTTGCTTTGACAAATAGCACAAGATAGTAAGTGGCATAAATGATCTACATAGCCCACCAAGAAACTCATGTGAAGAGGGTTTTAGAAGTAGTTTCATAACATGTCCTTGTGCGCAAAGACTCCAGTGGTTCTTAAATAGACTGAAAATGAGACTGCTGCTGTTTACTGTCCTGGTCCAAGTGTTGCTCAGCATGGCAGGTGGTGTATGTCGATAGGTCAGTATTGATTGGATAATTCTGCTTCAGGGCAACAGTCATTTTAAAAAGAAATTCTGCTTCTCTTCTTCCCTACCCCCCCTCTACTTGCAATAAAAATCTGTAATAAATGTCCTGAATTATAAGAAGTAGCTGATGCTAGTCTACTGAAGCATTTCAAGGTTATCATTTAATCTTGTATAGATGGGCTTCAAAACTACTAGAATTCCTTCACGATGCTTCTGTTCTGGCTTTAATTCTTTGGGATAAAATATCAAATAATATCTCTGAATTTAAATACTGACCATTTCTACCAGAAAATTAAACTACAGAGGAGTGATTTGCCATGTCTCCACATAGCAAACAAGACATAAATGTTGTGCTGCTGTTCTCAGTGCAAACAGATTTAGAGTTTAAGACACAAAAATGATCAATTTTATTAGTTTTAAAAAAATGCTGCTGAACATTGAGGAGCTTTTAGGCTAGAGTATTTTGTTTTTATCTCGTTATCAATCTGTTCTTTTTATGCAAAAGACTGTAATCTGAATTATATCCTGGTATGTGCACCAAGGCTGGAATAAATACTTTATATTCTGGTCTGAGGTCCAATAAATTTCATTTATTTGTGTTTCCCCCTCCCCCCATCCCCCTTTAACTTCTCCCAAATGGATCCAATTGTTTTTAAGTGGGGAGGGGACAGGGAAAAGGAACAAAAAAGCCCAAACTGACTTTAGTGTTGTCACCCCTGACTGATGAGTTATGGTATAGTGGAACATTAAGGGGGAGTTCCTTACGGAGCTGCATTTGTCGGAAATAACATAGAATTAAATCATATAAATGTATCAGGACAGAAAAAAAGGAACTTATTTGACATCACATTTGTGTATAATTAGAATCCTTCTGAATGTTACTGACATTACTGACATATCTTTGTGAAGACCACAAGAACAAATTACATTAGTGGCTTTCATGTCGGAGGACATCCCAAGGAGCTGATATTCCGAAGATATTCCGAGACTCAATTTATAGACCAGCAGTTTGAGTCCATGGCCAACCTGATGTTTGGGAAAGAACAAAATTCTTACACAAAGGCATTTCTCCTCCTGCCCTACCCTCTTTGCACCAAATTCATGGAATAAAATATTTATTTTTATCATGGAGTGATTTAAGTAATCTTACCAGTTTTCTAAGAAAGTTTAATATATAGTGTAGACCAAGTTACATTTCAAGAGATTATAAAGTTTTGCTTCTTTTTGGGGCGTAAAAAGGTGCAGTTACACAAAACGTTTCTACACATCAATTTTTGCCATGCAAATACTCCCAGTGCTGTTAACATGTATTTGGTTATCATTTGATTTAAGACATCTAAGAAAAAACAAAATAAACTTTAGTTTGTGCACACTGTCCACCTTGTGGCAGCTTAGAGAACTGTAACTAGAGAGGGATATTTCCTCAACAGCCATGTTGGAGTAACATAATCTGCTTGAGCAATACGTCTAACACAGTCTTAATGCAAATTTGATAAGGGAAAATTTGTACTGCTGACTGTTGGGCTCGTACAGCAAAGACGAGGAAGAAGTGACCAATCTGTCGCATGGCATAGTGTGTTGAAAACTGGAAAACCCTTATGTAAACGTCTTGCTATAACGTACATCAAAAGAAGTCAGTCAACGATTGTGTAAAACTGAATTGTCGGTGAAATGTTTGAAATTAGCAGGACACTGAATGCTGCTTTATTGAATAATGAGGTAAGGTTCTGTTTAGATTTGACAAGCTTTTCTGTTCTATTTAAGAATTCTTGATGTTATAGAATTTATTATGATACATAGGTGATACATAAGCATTTAAAAAGTGTTGTTGTGATGAAGAATTTGTGGTATATTTTTCTGTTCAGTATATTATATAGGGTTTTGTTATCTTTTATAAGATACTGCCTGTCAGGTTATGTTGTGTAAGGCTTCAAAATGCTATGGAGTAGGAAGTTATTAAGGCTGAATTAACTGGGATGGTTCGTCTGGGCTGTATGAAGCTGATGGCTACTGATGCTAAGATACTCGCAACCTTTGGGACAAATTCCATGGTGATCACGATATTGTTATGAGATCATTGACTTATAGGAGACAGTGATAAGAGATGGTTGTGATGAGGTTCTTTTTGGCTATGCTATCATTAACTGATCACTTTTTATAGGAAATGAAGCATTGTAAATTCACAGGTGGAATTGCAGCCAGCTAGTCACAAAAGTGAGTGTGGGGAAAGGTGGGGAAAGCTTGTTATGGAAAATCTATTTTGTACCATTTGCTATAGAGTACCTGAAGCGTATTGACAAGTATTCACTGAACACAAACTATTACTATACTTCTTACACAATATGGTTGGGTTGTACTTCTGGAACTGTGTTCACTGGGTTGACTTATTGAAAAATGGCATCTCGGCTTTGTCTATAGAGGCACTGTCTCGCAGGGCTGTGCATTTGTCACAGGGTACGATGACTTATTTAACAGACTGAAAGGACATAATTGTGATTCAGAATGATGTGATGTCTTCAATTCCTCTATTAACTCACTGCATTCAGTAAGTATATTTACATTTATCAAGTTAATTTTGTCAACAGCTTGGAATTGAAGTTCTTTTAACAAAAAACTTTTGCTGTATGATTCATTGCACAATATTAAAAAGGTACTCAAATGTATATATTGCATTTTTAGCATATAACACGATCGTCTGATTTATATTCTAATTCAGAGCAGTGTCTATTGATTGGTATATGATGATTTCTATTTCTGTAGATTTTGCATTACATTTGATATAGAGAAGAATTTCTAATTGCTGTTCTGCTACCGAATATCTTAGTTTAAAGGATACTGTTAACACTGGTACGTGTGTTTAATAGGTCACTTGTTTAACATTGGGAGATTTCAAAAGATACCAGAAATATTCTAGTTAGCGGCAAAACTGATCAGTCTGGTCTAGTTATGAAAATCGTATGAAACAGTTCCGTTTGAATGAAGTATATATCACATTACTTTATGTGAGGAGGGGGCAGGGAACGAATATGCGTATATTTTTTTCCACACACAAAGTGGTTTTGTCACTTCTGAGCCCCAAGGCAAGGCATTAATTATTTATGTCTTGAGAAAGCAACTGTCGTGGTAGATAAGGTGGTTAAAACACTCAAATCTAAAAGCTCAGTTTACCTCACGATGGATGGATGTGGGATACAAGCATTGAAGCATGGCTGAGATACGACACCTTGGCATCAGCAGATTGTAAATTGACAATATAACTTGCAAATTTATAGTAAACAAAATCGAGTGAAAATTTTGTGTGTGTGTTGGTTTCTTAATTTTGGCCTAATTACCAGGGACATGGTGCAGTTCAAAAGCTTCTCTCAGTTGTGGATGGAGGTCACTGCATCATTAACATCGTCAATCTGGTAAAAGCTAATTTCAATAGCAGCTGATGTCATGACAGTCTCTTATTTTTCTAGCCAATCCCACACAAGCAGTGGGTGACAGATGGTCCCATAAATGGGAGTAAAAGAGTAAAGCAGCCAATTCTCTGAGCTGGTTTGTTCTCTTCTGCATCTCAGATTCAGGACTTAGCACAGTACTGCTTTATGCTTTCATTTCTGCACAAACGCGTTCACTGTGCTTTTGGATCTTAACAGAAGGATTGAAACATTTTTAAGTCTTCTGAAGATTTCAAGTGGTATAAGACTTAATCTTGTGCAATAAGAATGGTTATGGTAGGTACTAAGACTTGGTATAATTTTAAGCTACTTTACAAATTGACCAAAATGCTTTGGATTATTGTACATGATAACATTACATTATTGAAGGACTGCAGGGAAACAACCAAAATTAAAAACCTATTTATTATACTGCTTTGGGGGGACGTGGTAAGGGGATCCAAAGTGCTGTACAACAGTTACATTGATTTCAAGGATGTGATTTATGTAAGCAACCATGCAACCGCATATTGTATTTCAAAGAGTTTGCCATCGTGACCTCATCAGAGAGGAGGAGGCTTGTGTGCTGCACTGTGTAGTTTATGTCGAATTGTTGCAACGCTAAGAAGCAGTATTGTAGAGGAGGCATGTCTGCTTTTACATAACGCCCTTTTGGTTTTGATTCACCGAAGAGTACAAACATCTCTCTAATTACAAATGGAGTGGAGTGGCTTAAAAATGGTAGGTGTTTGAAAGACAGACATGCTGCTTGCTTTTGTCTCAATATCATAGGTGTTCTTTGTTTGTAAATTGTGTTCAGTATTGTGTTTTAAAATGTAGGGTCTTTGTGTGACTAGAGGAATGCTATTTAGATTTTTAAAGTACTGTATATTTTTGAGATACATGCACATTAAGCTTTATTTGGCATTTGGATGGAGATGAATAGAATGGAATTATTTTTCCTTTCACCGAGTTCTCTAGGCTTTTTTTCTTCAGCTACTTGTTTTGATGGGTGTTATACAAATAAGATTAGACAGAACAGCTGAACTGAAAGCGATAGCTAGAAGGAAAAGCCTGTGAAAGGTTGCCAGGGAAACAAGCTGAAGGAAGCTGAACTGAGAGCAGGTGGCAGTCATATGGGAATACCACGAAGAGAATAGTAGAATAGGCACTGTGATTGTCTCCTTCATTCTGCGCGAGTCACAACTTTAATTGTTTCAGAAGGTGTTAATTATATTTCAGACTGGAGGCTAGCACAGTTGAGGCTATTTTTAGACATCTGTGCCTTCAAGGTGGGAGGGGAAAATGGCATTTTGTGAAGCTTTCTTCCGCTGAGATGTACCTGTCAAATGGGGAGAAATTGTACAAGCCTATAAGTAAATACAAAATTTGTTGAACAAAGCCTACAACAGTAAATGGTGAGCTTCTTTCTACCAGTGGCTCTACAGTCATTCCTGGTATTTTCCACAAAGTGTTCTACATGGTCTGCCAATAGAACAATTTGAACCCAAAGAGGAGCTTGATATTTAACCTCAAATGTAATATTGTTGTGGGTGTACGGTGTGAGGTTGTTTTTGCTTCAGCGAAATGACGAATTCATCATTGTTCAGTTAAATTGAATATGGATGAAGCAATTGCTACGAAAAATTGGAAAAGGCTCTGGGAACAGAGATGACTGCAACTACGTAGGGTCCGGCTTTTTTAATTTTAATTTGAGCTGAAACCACTAAAGTTGTTTCTTAATTGAACACATGTATGGAATGGGGTACTGTATTTTTTATGTTTATTTTACAATGTATTGGGAAGGTACGAGTAGATAGTGAAAATTCAGTGTTTCAACCGCCAGTGAGACCCAAGGAATTCCTCCCATAGTAGTATAATAATGTGTTTTAATGCAACAATAGGACACTTTTTATATGCCATGTTCTTGAAGTGTTGAGCATCTGCTCATTTTACATCAAATAAAGAGAATAGCTTTAAAAATGTTTATTGAAAGTCGATTTTTCGGATTGAATCATTCTAAAATAAGTAACCTTGAAGAATACCATTTTCAGGTGGGGTGGGGGGGGAGAAGAGGTGCATGATTTCATGAAATCTCGGCTTCAGAAGNTTTTTTCCTAATAAAATCAAAATTGTTTTATATTATATATTATTAATATATCATTGTATTATGGCTGATTTTCATATTATTTCTATGAACAATTTTAAATCCTGTATTGGAAAATGAAATTTAAATGTTTTGTACAGCTTGACGATATAGATTGCTTGTATAACAGGCGAGTTCGATATGGATTTATTTAATTTTAAATTGTCAACTATGTATACTATTTAAAAAATGATGAATTTAAAAATTGATAATGAATACTATTTATCAAGAAAAATCTCTTCCTATACCCACCCCAACTGATAATTTAATGTTGCATTTAATAACACAGCATTAAATTATCACCAGTTACAGCCAGGGAAGTCTGTTTATTTGGGGAGGATAGTCCTAGAAAATTTGGTATACAATAAAAATTTAAGAATACAGCTAGAATATTTGTGTAAGTATCACCATTTTAATACTGCCTGGTAGGGAAAAGCCGTAAAAGGAATGGGTTTGTCAGAATGAGATTCTATGTGATGTCGGGAATAAAACAAATAATTCAGTTATTTCCAGCAAAGTTATTTGTTGCTATTTGTAAATGTAAACTAATAATGAAGTATTTTTATCACTGATATGGGATGCGGTCACAATTGTAATAAGCAGAGAGGCCTTTCTTTCCTTCCCTTTATTCTCTCTAATGACACGGAACCCATTAATGTCTTAGCCTTACAGCATTAAGATTATATGTACTCTCATTTAAATTTTTGACATTATACACCCGATCTTTAACTAAGTTCCCTTGATATAAGATTTTGTATCTGATTTTCACCACTAACATTCGGAAACGTAGTAAAAATGTGTATGTGTGTATATATATAAAATATATATATAGTCACATAGTAGGATTTCTAAAGTGAATATGGTAATGATTGAATTGGAACACTGCATAGAGGTCAATCAATCAAGATTATAATAGCAGTATAAGTGCTGAAATTTTGCAGTGCTTCTCAGCCAATAGGTCATATATGTGATCTTGAATTTAGATTATCCCTGTGCATGATTCAAGACTGTTTGGTTGCATTCACTGGATCATATATTTGCTATAATGCAACTTGCTTGTGATTTGATGTAGTTAGTCTTGACAGATTTTTCTTGATAGATCTCAATTCTAGATATATATAGTAGAAAATACCAATGTGATGGAGATAAGACAGTTTTTACAGTGCTTTGAGAGATGCCAACTGAAAATACAAAAAAAATTGTACCCACTGTATGCAATCTTGGTTTGTTCAAGCAGGGTGAGGCTGCTTTTGAAAGCAAGAGAATACATTTCCCACTGCATCTTTGAGAGAGCAAATAATATTTAATCAAAATCCTGGGATATTTTTTAATTTGAAATGAGCATGATGGCTCTTCGTTCCCCACCCCCACATCCCTGCGGGAAAGGAAGCAATTTTAAATACTGCATCTTCCCGAGCTGATCACCCATAGCAACTGGTGCTTGCTCTCCCTCCCTTCCTCCTTGTTTTCCCTGTGGAGAGCACCAACAATCTATTGCATATTAGTATTTTGTTTCACAATGAAATGTCAACCCTTTAAAGAAAAATCAATTCTGTTTCGTCTGACCCTCAATAAAATTGTCGATAAAATAAAATGTCTTGAATTGTGAAATTTAGGCCATGATTTTTCTGAAACTTAGGGAGCTGTGATTTGCAAAATAGCAAATAAACAGCAGACACTGAGTCTGTCATCTTATTACTTGTTCCATATTTCTGCAGTTAAATTCTCAAGAAAAGGAGCTTCTCTTATTTGGGATAACATGAAAACAAAATGTGTTCATCTTTTTGTGTGCGTTTGCTCACTTTTTAAAAAAAAAAAATGATTCGAGTCTATAACTGAAATTAAACTGAAATATTAATTAGCTTTTTTTGAAGAATGGATATTGCTGATTCCAGGACAGAATCTATCATCAGTAATGGACAAAAATAAACATAAAATTCATTTTTTGCGCTCTGGCCTTAAAATATAAAAAGGCTGAGGACAAAGCCAGGATAATTCCTATACTATTGCAATGAGACAATGTATACCTGTGCACAACTAAATACTGTTAGTTCTACAATGTAGGTTCTTGTGGTACTATTTAGCCATTGCACAGTGGTAATGAAATCTGACCCTGTATTTGTGGACAGGTGGTTGCGAATTGATTTTAAATGTGAGAAGAAACGGGTGTATTAAAAGTCAGTCTGTGCATATGCATGGTGGCATAGGTTGGACAAGGTATGTTCAGTGAAAAGGATAAGGGTTTTACTTACCAAATTTAATCTGTTATACAAATAACTTAATTTAATATATTTACAAGTGGAATTTTTTTTGTTGATTGATGTGTTTAGCCTTTAATTTGTACCATCTCATTATCCAAAAGATAACATTTAAGAACACAAATAGTAATTGTCTGAAAGAACAAAGGAAATGCAGGGCGATTGCTACTGCACTTTCACTTTGGCAAAATCGCAGAAAGAGGATAGTCAGTCAAAATACTAAATACAGTGCACCTCACTTATGACTAAGAACAATTTGCCATCCCGAAAATAGATTAATATTTGGTCTAAAGAGGATAGATTTGGAACATTTCTATTAACATTAATTTTATGACAAGTCTAACTCCAGTGCAAAAGGTGATTAAAAGTTATACAAGCCAAGGGCCAGAGAAGCTAGCGGGAAATGAAACCGCATGGTCAGCAGGACTGCAGAATAGAGAGGTAGCAGCTGGGAAGGGAAGCAGGAGGGAATGACAGTGGGTCAGGAGCCCTCCAATATGGAGGAGATGATGGGTAAATGTCCCAAATTGCATGGTAATATGGCTCACATATACACTCAGAGCATTCAAACACAGTAGTAAACTGAAGTGATTTTAAGTGTAAACGTTCCACATGATATTAGATTATAATAGCAACATTTGAGATGTATTATGACCACTGTTCGCTTTTCATTGTAGCACCACTAGTGGAAAATTTAACATGTATTTTTGTTTTGCTTTTTCAGTGGTGTTTGACTATAAATTGCTATGTTGTACTACACCATTTTGATGCTATGCAATGATCCTGAAGTATCGGCTCTAACAGAAAGAACCAGTGATGCTCTTAAAAAGCCAGGATTTCAAATTCTGGCTCAATTACTACAATAACAAAAATATGTTCTTCATTGCTAAAAGCTGCAAGATGATAGTACCAGCAGCTGGTAAAATGATAATCCTCGGACATAATCTTTCAAAAACATAAGGATTCGCTGAGGTGTATAAAACCATCTGCAATCCAGGAGTATAGACTAAAGATTACGGCTGTGTCAACCACTCACGTATTTTGATTTCTATACTTGATGTTCTTGGGTGAATTACTCCAGTGAAACTACAAATCACAACAGTTATTAAAGATTGTGTGAGTTACCTATTCTGTAATGACAGACATGTTTCACTATAAGAAGGGTAATTATTAGATGGCAGTGTTTATATTCAATCATGTATGGAATTCTAATGCTACCTTTTAATTTCTTAGATAATCAGCACCATGGAACCTCAGGTGTCAAATGGCCCAACTACCAACACATCCAATGGTCCTTCCAGCAACAGTAGAAACTGTCCATCACCAATGCAGACAGGAGCTCCAACAGATGACAGCAAAACCAACCTCATAGTCAACTATCTTCCTCAAAACATGACACAGGAGGAATTCAGAAGTCTCTTTGGGAGCATTGGTGAAATAGAATCATGCAAACTTGTTCGAGATAAGATAACAGGTTAGTTTGGGCCACAAATACACTGTGAAGTTAAACATTGCATGAAGGAGAGGACTATAAGGATTATATGCTGCAGGGGAACCCGGTTAGAACACCTTTCAATATGGTGCTGCATTGCTTATAGAGGGATAGGTTTTGGACTCTGACATATATGATGGATTCCCATGTGTACATGCGAATCAAGTAGTACATCACAAGAGCAGCAGAGCTGGCGTTCTGTACGAGCACACAACTCGCCCCAATGACATCACAAACCCAGATGCGCTGACCGGCAGTGGCTGTTTCATGTGCTCATTTATAATGTAGCTTGAAATTTTCTGAATCCCAACAGCCAGATTATAACAGGGTTCTCCTATACTTTTTGGTTCAAAATATTTTTAAATTGGTCACATTCAGTTCAGTCTGTTAAAAGATTCAATTTATCATAGAGTTATACAGCACAGAAGGAGGCCTTCATGTCTCTGCCGACTCTGAAAAGAGCTATCCAATTGAATCCGACTCCCCCACTCTTTCCCCGTAGCCCTGCAAACTTGTCCTTTCCAAATAATTATCTGCTTCTCTCTTAAAAGTTGTTAACAAATCGGCTTCCCCCACCCTTTCAGGCAATGCATTCCAGATCCCACAGCTCGCTGTGTGAAACAATTTCTCCTCACCTCCCCTGCTTCTTTTAACAACTATTTTAAATTGGTGTTCTCGGGTTACCAATCCACCCGCCAGTGAGAATAGTTTCTCCTTGTTCACCCTATCGAATCCTCTCATAATTTTGAAAACTTCTATTAAGTCTTCTGTTAACCTTCTCTGCTCCAAGGAGAATAATCCCAGCTTCTCTCGCCTCTCCTGATAACCAAGTCCCTCATTCCTGGTACCATCCTGGTAAATCTCCTTTGTATCCTCTTTAATGCCTTGACATCCTTCCCAAGGTGTGGGGCCCAGAACTGAACACAGTCTCTAACTGAGGCCTAACCAGTGTTTTATAATTTCATCATAACTTCCTGACTTGTGTATTCTATGCCCCTATTTATAAAGCCCAGTATCCCGGATGTGTTTTTAACAGCTGTATCTACCTGTCCGGCCACCTTCAAAGATTTACTGTATGACCCCCAGGTCTCTCTGCTCCTTCACCCCCTTTAAGATTGTACCATCAGCTTTTATTGCCTCTCCTCATTCTTTCTCCCAAAATGCATCACTTCTCATTTCATAGAATCATAGAATTATGCACAGAAGGAGGCCATTCGGCCCATAGTGTCTGTGCGGCTCTTTGAAAAGAACTTCCAATTCAATCCCACTCCCCCACTCTCTCCCCGTAGCCCTGCAAACGTGTCCTCCCCAATTTCTCCACGTTAAACTGAAACGTGTCTGGCCCATTTTACCAGTCTATAAACATTTTCCCCGAGCAGCAAAAAAAAAGTATCCCGTAAACAGCATTTCTGAGTAGATCACAACTTCATTCCCAATGAGTTTAATAAAAGTGCTGGAGAAAATCTAAAAATAAATAGTAGCACTGAGAATGTAAATTATTGAGATACAGCTATAACCACTGATCTTATTAAATTCCAAGCATTACGGCAACGTGCCTCATGATACATCTTAACATGACTGGAGACAGGAGCAGGCATGTGTACAGAGTATCAGAGCAGTATTGCAGTACACAATCGGTTGTTTTACTTATTTTGCATCAGAATAGTTAAACCTGATCTCATCTACAGAGACTAATAAGAGTTTTGTTAACATTGATTGTGTGTACTGGGCCATAACAAATGAGAAGATTTTGAGGGAGAGATTGCAATGGACTACCATTCAGCAGTAAAAGAAAGGCATTAGCCATCAGAAACGTAGGCACCCACTCCCTCAGTGTGAGGAAGACTTCCTTCACTGACATCATTGTCAAGTAGGCATTAATACAATTATCAAAATGACAGTCACTGCTTCAGAGATCATTTTATTAAGAAATTATAGGCCTTCGGGCCCTTCCCTGTTTTATCCTTTTCAGATAAGTACAGGACTTGGTCTTTGACAGTCCCGTCACCCAGTGCCATACTCCTCACTCTGTTAGTTACTTATTCACGGCCTATTCCAAGACTTGAACACAGTTTGTGAGGTAGTGAGAGTACAAATGAAAAGGCTGGGAAGAATTCAAGGAGATGTCTTGGTGTCAAGTATATCATATTTTAAATCTAGGTTTATTGTGGGACTTACTCAAATACTATAAAGGGACCGCCTGTATTTATTGATCTGGGCATGGAATCTCTAAGGTCGAGCATCTCCACAGCTTCCGCCGTTCCTTGACACGGGCAAAAACGGCCTTCTACTCCAACAATATCTTGGAGGCTAAACACAACCCTAAAATCCTTTTTTCCATCACTCACTACCTCCTCCGTGCGCCCCCTCAGGCCTCGTCAATCTTCACATCCAATGCCAAGTGCGATAAGGTCATGGACTTCTTTTCATCTAAAATACACAACATCTGCCAGGCAGCCTCATCCTCCTGCCTCTTGTCACCCACCACCATGCCCTCTCTATCCCCCTCACCCTCCCCATCACAACCCCCATCCTACATTCCTTCCTCCCCATCCCTCCCTCCTCCCTCTCACCCACCATCAGCTCTATGAAACCCACCACCTGCTGCCTCGAACCCTCCCTACCAACTTGCTGGTCACCCAACTCCCCCTACTCTGCTCACTACTGGCTGATGTCATCTCCTTTCCTCCGTCATCCACCTCAGTGGGACCACACTCGCCTGGTTCGAGTCCTACCTCACAAACCGCCAGCAGTACATCTGCATAAAAGGCTTCTCCAGCCACTCTCACCCAATTACCTGCGGGTACCCCAAGGATCCATCCTTGGCCCCCTCCTCTTTCTGATCTACTGCTCCCTCTTGGGAATGTCATCTGCAGACATGGGGTACATTTCCACATGTATGCGGACGACACCCACTCTATTTTTCCACCTCTCTTTGCGCCCCCCCAGTCCCCTGATGTTCTGTCAGCTGCCTGTCAGATCTCAGAGGCTGGATGAGCGCAAATTTCCTTCAGCTGAACGTTGACAAGATGGAAGCCATACTCTTTGGCTCTCGTCAACATCTAAAATCTCACGGCTCTCACCTCCTCCACCAGCCCGACCTCCCCCTAAAACTCTCCGAACCCGTATGCAACCTCGGCGTCAGGTTTGACCCCCAATTATCCTTCCTCCCCCACACCCGGTCCCTCACCAACGACGTCTTATTCCACCTCCGACGCATCGCCCGTCTCCGCCAGTACCTCGCTCCGAAAGCCGCTGAAACCCTAGTCCATGCCTTTGTCACCTCTCGGCTATTCTAACGCCCTCCTCGCCGGCCTCCCCTCCACTACCATCCATAAAATCCAGATCATTCAAAACTCTGCCGCCTGCATTCTGACCCGCACCAAACTCCGCTCCCCGATCCCCCCAGTCCTGGCCAGACTGCACTGGCTGCCTGTCCCAGAGAGGATCGGCTTCAAGATCCTCATCCTTGTCTTCAAATCCCTGCACTCCTCTGCACCCCCCGACCTCTCTGACCTCTTTCCTCACAACGGTACCCGTTGCCTTTGTTCCTCCAGGTCTGGCCTCCTCCTTGTTACCGCTCCACCCTCGGCGGCCGTGCCTTCAGCCGCTATGCCCCGAGGCTCCGGAACTCCCTTCCTCACTCCCTTCGCCTTGCCCCCTCTCTTCCTATTTTCAGGTCCCTGCTGAAGACCTTTGTTTTCGACCACGCCTTTGGTCACCTTCCTCCCCCTCCCCCCTGGCTCGGCTCTGGGCTCCATTAATGTGAAGCGCTCTGAGATGCTGTCCGGTGTGGAGGGCACTATATAAATCCAAGTTGTTGTAAGATACTGTGAAAAGTTTTTATATTTTCCTAGTTACTACATCTGCCTAATGCAACACGTTCTTTCCAATCACGACTTCACATCAATTGTTGTGCATAGGAGGATCCAAGTAAAGCCCACAAAGAAGAATCCACAATGATTTGAAGAGCTGAAATATGACCACCGTCCACCAGCCCAGATATCTTTGACCCAGGCTCTTTAAAATGCTGAAGACAGTTGCTGTAGATACAAGAAAGTTTATCTAACTTTTGCTTTCTCTCTCACTACACCTATTACTGGAGGGGCATTAGACAAAAATTAAAGACAACAACTTGCATTTTATATAGCGCCCTTCACGCGTTCGCTAGACAGTGACGGAGCCAGTTCAAGAGAGAGGGTGGGATGATCGTAAGCAAATTTAGAAAGAGGGTATTTAGGCGTAACTTGAAGGTGGAGAGAAAGGGAGAGAGATCCAGAGTTTGGGGTATAGTGGCTGACGGCACAGCCACTGTTGAGGGAGGGGACAAGAGTAAAACAGGAAGCCAGAGCCAGCTTCCCGGAGGCAGTGGGAGTAGAGGGTAAGCAGATCGGATAGGTAGGAGGTGCCAGAGCAAAGGGATTTTAAAACGAGTGAGAGGATCTTGAAATCGACCCGTTCAGTAATTGGTAGCTAGTGGATCCTGACAAGGACTGGTCTGATGCTACGGAGTTTTGTGCAGGTGAGTATCCAGACGGCAGATTTTGGGATTAATTGAATTTTGTAAATAGTAAATTTGTGATGATAAATGAATATTCAAGGATCTTTTTCATCCATCCTTAGTTATATTTTCTTGCGCCCTTCCCCGAGATGTTTAGTCTCAGGATTATTTATGCAGAATTTACCCTTTAGAAAGGATAGATTGGTCAATGTTTGTTCAAGGTCCAAATGCACTCCCCTTTTCCTCTGAGATCTTATGTTCTCTTCATTGCCTCTTCCACTAGAGAGAAAAATTTGGCATGAGGTAGTAGAGAAGGACCTAATTTAATGCCTTGCCAAAGATACAGTTTTTCAGTATTAATTCTTCCTTTGTATAACATTACAACAACAACAAAATTACATTTATAGAGCACCTTTCACATTGGGAGGACATCCCAAAGCGCTGAACAGTCAGCTGTCAGGGCCCGAGTATGGGGAGTTGGGGTGAGGGAAGGCAGAGAGTTGGGAAGGAGACCAAAGGCACGGTCAAACAGACCGAAAACAAGTTAATAACTGTAACCAAAATGACTGCAGTATGCACTTGTGCAACCAACCATCATCCAAAATATTTAAGGTGAAACCACAAACTTCCTCAGTTCCTCTTAGGATAATATTATAGCCCCTGATTGGAGGTAAAGCAATCTACTGTATCTGCATTTACCTAGACAAGCAAGTAAGAAGTGCTCTGTGACAAGGCTGTTCTGAGTTTTTATGGAAGTGGGCAAGGGAAGTTCAAATGATGATGGTCCAGTTTCTCTCATCCCTACCCCACTCCTCCTTGTCTCCCACCAAAACTATTTTGGTTTCTCTTGGTGGTTGGGAAGTCAGATCATTGGAGAGAACACAAGGAAAATAATTTTCCAACTATTAGCTGAGCTCTTGAAGAACTAATTTCTTCAATGCCAAAGTAGCCCATAACATTAATATGATTGTTCCAGGGATTATAGGACCGGGATAACATCTCTGCTTTGGAGCTTGCAGAGGTTAACAAGCACATCACTTAAAAATTACCTTCTCATTCAACCTTTGGCTGAAACCATGAATCTTATTACAAGGAGCCAAGGAGTATGGCTTCTATGTTATCAACATTCAGCTGAAAGTTGATGCTCATCCAGACCTTGACATCTGCCCGACAAGCAAGTGGATAGAACATCAGCAGACCTGGAGTCAAAGCTGGAGAAGTCTTAACTCCACAGTAACCCAACACACATTTAGGAACCCCAAGCCTTGGCTATTGCCAACCTGCGCCTTACACTTTCTGGAATTAGGGAATTAGGGTGGGCATACCACTCCAGACAAAGGAAAATATTCATGCATAGCTAACGTGGACGGGTGGAAGCCTCTGTCTGTTTTGGATACTCCTAAGCACGATGATTGGTTTCCACAAGTATCAGATTTTACTAAATTACCAAAGTAAACTTTATGGATAAGAGTAGGTTTTACTAAATTATTATAGGTAAAATACTTGGAGCAGATGCAAATATCCAAACTGTTCATATAAAAATCATAAATATTGTTCAATAGATTCATAAATTCCCTTTCCCTCCTCTCTTATAACTCTGCCACTCCAAATTTGAAACAAAATCTCGCAGGTTTCTTCACTCATTAAATTTGTTACCTATCCTATCTTGTTGAAAATGGCAATATACCACTGATGGGAGGGGGAAATCACATAGTTGCAAAATAAATTTCTTGAACACATAGATTTCAGTGCTGCTTTGGCCTGTTAAAATTGTTTGACTTATCCAGGAATATGGAGGATAACCATATTATTTGAAGAAAATAATATTACCCCCCGAGAGTGTGTATTGTACCCTATTGTACCAGGTTCTGGCAGCACATATGTAGAAGTATTAAAATGTCAGAGGAACAGGCTTGATTACTGCCAGTTTGAGTGTTATCTATATGCTCAATGCAGACGTCTTTAGGGAGAAGATAGTTCCAAAAAAATGTGTTTAGCAGCAGGATGAGAAAAAAAATGGTGCTTTATCCTTCCTTCTAATTCTTTGTGCCTTATGTTTTTTTTCTGATTTATTGGAGACAAAGCATGAAAGGATTTGCACCATTGAATTTTCCACTTCTGCAGTTAAGGGTGTTCCACATTGATAGTTGTTTTAATTGTTTCTTTCTCGTTGGGGTTAACAAAGAGGATTATTTAAAACTATAAGCCTGTTTTAA
This sequence comes from Callorhinchus milii, assembly GCF_018977255.1. Lineage (NCBI taxonomy): Eukaryota > Metazoa > Chordata > Chondrichthyes > Chimaeriformes > Callorhinchidae > Callorhinchus > Callorhinchus milii. The sequence goes on along the minus strand of NW_024704746.1, from coordinate 330,189 downwards.
AAATGCATCCTGTCACTATTCCTTACATCAACAGACAAGAGGGAACTATGGAACACAAGTTAAAAATGTAGTACCACCCACTGATTTACACCCTCCCAATTATTGAAAAGGAACAAATGACAGGAGAAAGAAACCGTTATATCCATTTATTCTTTTCTAAACTACTTACCAAATGGGACCTAACCAAGATTTATTCAAAGTGCAGTATGTAGATCCTGAACATTGTTCATAGCTATTTGATGCTTCTTGGGAGTGTTACTTATTTTAAGTAAAGGATTTATGGAATGTGTTTATTGAAGCTTCTGATTTGTTATGAGCTTCCCTTAGCAATACTATAATCATTCAACGCAAAGTTTGCTTCTATTGTGCACATTAATATTGCTTTCTTCCAATATTAATTTAACTTTTAGGAAATGATTCCTGTAATTACTTGTAAATCAACAAATTGCATTTATATAGTGCCTTCATGCGGAGTAGCGTCCTGGAAACTTCAGTGGCGGAGTCTGACTTCGAGAAAGGGAGTGGGGAGGTGACCATAAGCACACAAAGTCGTACACAAAGTTCACTTAAAAGAAAAGTCCTGGCCAGCCTTTACACTCAAATGTTGTACATTTTCCAATTGGCGAGTAAAAATTCAAGGTGTATTTTATACTTTCATAACACTTGACAGTTCAATTGTGACTTATATTGTTGTATACTTTAAACTGAATATTTTAAGTACTCCTTTTTAAAAAAAAACTTGAAACTAAGGTCGCTTTATAATGATGGACAAATATTCGACGACCATCCAAAATTGGAATGAAAAATATTTCTACAGTGGGATGAAAGGAGATGGAAAGATCATTTTAGAAGTAGTGGTTGAATACTTCTAAAAGCATACATGGTGCTAGGGAAATTGGGAGCCAATTCAAATTTCTAAGTCACTGTTCTGCGTCTCAGCCATGCTGCTGTAAGATCTAAGTAAAGGCTGACTAACGTCTCTTGGGAAGGGAGGAGCACAAGAAGAATTGGAAGGAATGGCTTCCATCAGGCCACTCCAGTACATGCACCATAAGGAGTGGTGGATGAATGAGGTTTACAAGGAATTTGACTGCAGGAAACAAAAAATATAATATTGGGAAGGAAATGGGCTTCATACTGTCAAAAATTAAAAGATGGCAAGAAGATAATGGTTCCAATTTAGGATGTTTGATTCAGTGTGATGATGTTTGGGTATTATAGAGTTTATAATGTGTCATTAAGTTAAAATCATTGTGTGCTAAAGTCATTTACTTTCATTTTGAATTCTTTTATTTATTGTTCTTTTAAAATTAAATAGAACCTCGGCATATTGCGTTATTTCTACATAATTTCCTTTGTGTGCAAATATCAAAATAGAATGCTATTTTATCCTTACGTTATGGAAATTGAATAGTATCTCAGGTATGGGTTCAGTAATTTTGGCACACTTTGGAATTCGGCCCCCAAATAACTCACTGTACCATACATGTGTTAAAGCGTTGCTGACAAGAAACAGATACAATAATAATTTAACGTTTGTTTAAAAAAAGCTATTTAAAAATTTAATTATATAAATTCACAAAAATATTGTGGAATACTTGCTGAGAATACTTTTAACAAGTGCATTCAAGCCTCGACATAAAATAACTTTAATTTTTTTTAAGCGTTTAGACATAGCTCTCATAAGTCAATTTGCCCTGTTTTACTTCCTGTTTCCTGTCTTCATGCATTTCAATGGTACTGACTACAGCTGATTTAAAAAACACTGGTAGGTATGCAAAACATGTTATAGAAATCAAAATCATTTAGAGTCTGCGATTAACTATTGCTAATGTTTTTTGAATACTCAAAATCGTCTCCCACACTTACAATTACTGTTTATGCATAGTAACTTGTGTTTGTAGCATAACCCAGTTGTTACATCATTCAGCTGTCTTCAATGTATATGTGTTTATTAATCCACTTAGAACACCAATAGGTGGCTTTTTCTCTAGTTATTTTTTCTTAAAGAAAAGAAGTAAATTATTACTCTTCTGAGTGAAACATCCTTTAAAGGGTCATGAGGATTTATTTTTAAAAATATTTCAATGAAGATCAAAATTAATTATAAGCTTGGGAACATTTGTTGATTTAATTGTGCATTATATCCACTTTACATTTGAACCGGTAACAATACTGTAAACACAAGAATTAAAATAATGGACGTTGGGGATAATAAATAGAGGAATTCTGTACTACCAAATTTCGGCACATTACAAAATTCCCTTTAATTTAAGATCTGACCTCTACTTTAGACGTTTTCAAAATTCCTGCAGTGTATTTTTCCCCGTTAACTATTTTTGTAAGATGCATGATCCAGCATTCATTTTACACAAAGGCAGATGTTTGCATTTTTCTTCATGTAATTGTTAAAGACCATGGTTCTCGTTTCTGAATCCATTGATTATGTTACTTTTTCCATGTTACCACAATAAAATCCTCCATAATACTTTTTTTTAAAAAAAGTTTAAAACTTCAAAACCTTTTAACCACCCAGAACATAGTATAGATGAAAAAGCACAGCAACACCTAGTTGAATAGAATGTTTATACAGCTTGTGAGCTTGATTGTAATAAATGGTCAGTTCACTTTTGCAAGATCTATATGCAACAGGCACCTGCCATGTGTTTTCCATATTTGTAATAAAAGCAAATGCTCTGTTGTTACTATGATTATTTTTATAAAGGACAATATTAGCTGTGATATTTTTTTGTCCAGCTGCACTGTACACAGTGTTTTTGATAAGATTTCAATCAAGCAATTGGAGGTGTATGTAATACACTTACATTTTACATCTAATTGACCAGAGGAAACTTGAAAACACCCAGTAATACAGTTACAGCTCATATGCTTTCAAACTATCTGGAGAGAGCATTTTAAGCGTTATAGTTTTATAAAGTTTAAAATACTATTATAAATCTTATAATAAGGTTTATAATATTAGGTTTAAACTAATTTTACCTCCACAAATAGTGGAGATAACATTGGTTTAAATGTGATTTTCTTTTCTCCTCCCGCCATAGCTAATTAGCACCAATGCATAAACCAAGTGCCAGCACTGCCAGATCAGACTTCAGTGCCCATTTCTGTAGAACTGAATTACAATTTAAAAGTGCAAAACATGAAAGTTGCGATCATCTTATTTGTGAAAACATTTCAGACAGTCAAGAATCTTTTCCATTAATACATCAAGTTTGAATTTCATCATCTGTACCTCTTTTTAAACTAATTTTACTAATGGTAACGTTCTTTGCTTCTGGCTTCCTGTTTATGTTTTGTAAAGGGCATGTGTATCCACTGGCGGAACTGGCTTATGCCTTACAGTATGAAGTATTGGATATCAAGAGATTCCATTCCTGGATCTTCGAACTATTATGCCATTAGATTCTGTATGTTAATTAATTTACCTTATACTAACTAAGAACATGCAGGTAGACTTCCAATCCAGTTCCCCCATATCATCAGTTCCCTGTAAATAAATGTGAAATTCCCAAAATAAACAGGTTTGCATAAACATTTTGACTTTTGAAAAGAGGTACAACTAATGAGATCATTTGATGTGCCTACTTTTAATAAACAATACTGAAAGATTTCAGTAACTTGTACATTGCTTCACTTTGGTTCCATGAACCCTGTAATTGATCTTCTGCACTACAAAGAAAAATATGGTCTTTTATATTTAATGTTAGTGCAGTCTTGTATCATAAAATTAGATACGATTTAGTAGCACAGTTTAGAGAAAGTTGAGAAGGGCTTTCTTCTATATCAACCAAAAAGTTGTTTTATTCTTTTTAGGAGCACAAGTGGTTCTTGCTGAGTTTCAGTGCAGTGATATAAACTGATAAACTTCATTTTTCAAAAAAAAATGTTAGCCATCTATAATTTTTCCTGCACAGGGCAGAGTTTGGGATATGGTTTTGTGAACTATGTTGACCCAAAGGATGCAGAAAAAGCAATTAACACTTTAAATGGACTTAGACTTCAGACCAAAACCATAAAGGTAAGAGGTGTCATTTCTTTTTGAGCATTGGCTTTTGAAAATTACTTCAGCGAACATAAGGAGTTAGTGCTTCTGAAAATTGGGTTTTATGGGCTTTTTTTAAAAAAAAACAGTGCTCTTGTTAATGATACAATAAGAAATACTTTACACACAGAAAGATTGGAAACAGTCCAAAACCAGAGCTGGTGCTTTCTAAATTTAAAAAAAATCATCTGGTATAATAGATTTAAGTAGCTGAACCTCTGGTGGGAAAACAGAAATCATCTAATATTGCTAATAGTGGTCCATATTAAGCTAGATTTTTAATTAATTGCCAAACCCACTGCACCTAATGTTAATGAGGTTTCAAATAAACATTCTACAGAATGTATGTCAAAAGCTAGCATTCTGCTTTTTTCTCCTCCCCCTTTTTTCATACTATAGAATTTTCTGAAATACAAATCTGTTTTATTTTTATATATATATTACTGTTTATTACTTTTCCATCTTTTTTCAAGCTTTAGGTAAATGGTTAGGTGATTTTCTTTAGTATGTTATTCATCTGTGCTTTGCTTTTGAATTTTGATGTGAGAATCATTGTATTATGCAGCCAACCAATCGAAATTTTCAACTTCAATATTAAATTAAAGAAAAATAATCAGTTTTCGCTGGCCACTAAGACAGTTGGATTTCTGCATATCTGAAATATTCAGGGTCAGAGGTAATTGGGACATGTACATTTTCCAATGAAATAGGTGTGCGTATGATAAATTACCATCTGATTAATAGCAAAATTGTCTTTTACTAATTTGAGAAACTCCTTTAGACCAATAACAGGAAATCAGCAAATGTAGAAAAAAAATGGCCAGTAACTCCTTCTGAGATCAATACACATGTATTGTAAACCAGAGATTGAGCAGAGTGGGCCACCGTAATGTAGATGGATCCACAATTGTATTGCTGGGAGGGACTGAAGTTTGTGGGCAAAAACAACAACAAAATTACATAAGAGCTTCCCTTGTACAATCAATGTGATCCTACAGCAGGAAGCAGGCATCTTGAAGACTCAAAACTGCAAAATCAGTAATATAAACCACGTGCCACAGGCATCTCACATCAACAATGTAGATCAAGGTCAATAACAAACAGCTGAAGCACAAAGTATAACAGCAGCTCAATTTGGTGGGTGTTGGATATGCAGAAGTCCACTCTGTTTATCACTAATTACCAATGATTACCAATCATGGAATGATTTTAAGCGGTTCCTTGTAAAATATATATATATACATTTACAAAAGATGACATGATCTAGCTTTTATACACAAGTCCAAGTTAGGTCAGTCAGTTAAGTACTGGATTTAAAACTAAAACATTTTGGGATTTAAATCAGGTGGGTCCACCCTACACTTCAAAGTCAATCCTTTGTTTTAAAAAAAATCTTCCGTGGGGGTTGTTCAGCTGGCTCAGAGGGACATTCAGGCAGGTGTGCAATAATCCAAGCCATTGATAACCAGCCTGTTTGGCTGATCAGTGATATATGTAAGTGGACATGTCCTGAACACTGCATGCTAATATTCCTAGCTGAACAAATACCATGAAACTTGCCGGTGTTAAATATTAGTAAGTTGCACGTTTACAATTAAATTGTTTTAAAACACCCAGCAAAGAGGTCCCAGAGTCCTTCCAAACCAATTAGAGGCTTCCTGACATTGCATAACTGCTGAGATTCAGAGATCAAAGATATGATGCACCTCAACATTGAAAACTTCTGAATATTTTTGTCCACAAGAAACTGGTGGTAGATCATACATTTTGCAGCTCATTAATTCATACCACAATTTTAAAAAATCAGATAATCTTAATGCATTAGTTTAACTCAAAACAAGTTTCAAATATAAAATGTTATCTATACTTTATTAAAAATTTGAACTAAAGCTAGGTTCTTATTTTCCTATCAGTGTGCATGCAACAAATATTTGTACAAATATCTTAGTGTGAATGTACCAGCTTCATAAATATATTTAGAAGATACTTTGCAACAAATGTAACATAAATTGGTTCTAAATTAATTGTGTTTCTGAATTAATACTGATGTATTTAGAAGAATCTTCTAACTTCCCCCCCACCCCAAGGTTTCCTATGCTCGTCCAAGCTCTGCATCAATCCGTGATGCGAACTTGTACGTTAGCGGTCTTCCTAAATCCATGACTCAGAAAGAACTGGAACAGATGTTTTCACAGTATGGCCGAATCATCACTTCCAGAATTTTAGTTGACCAGGTCACAGGTAAGTAATTTAAAGAAATCTGTAAAATTAATAATCACGACTACATTTCATCATAGTTTATTTAAACTGGTATTTATATAGCGCCCTTCACGCCTTAGAGGGTTTCACAAATTCGGATATAGACACTGAGCCAGGAGGGAGGTAGGGAGAGGAGCATAGTTGAAGAGGTAGGTTTTTAGGCAGGATTTGTAGCCAGACCAAGACAGAGGGAATTCCAGTGGTTATGGGGCATTGTGCTGAAGTCTCAGCCGCTGATAGTAGCTCGGAAGGGGCAGGAGATGTGTCCATGTTAGTCAAGCAGAATGCTGGGGTAGGGAGAAAACCATGAAGGGATTTATAGGTGAATGTGAAACCTGGAAATCGACCAGTTTGGAGACGGGGAACAAATAGAGCTTGGCAAGGAGAGGCAGAGTTTGGTGCGGGTGAGGATGTGAACATAGAGTTTTATAGATCTGGAGTTTATGATTAGTGGACCCGAGAAAGCTGGTGAAGAGGGTAAAGTTGCCCTAAATATTTTCTATTATGTTGTTAAACCACTAAACAATCAGGAATTTCTATAATTAAACATTGCTGTTTCAAAGGTAATAAATATACTTTTTTAAATGATGCAACATAGGAATCTCTTGCTCATATTGTCTTTTAGGTGTTTCCAGAGGAGTTGGATTCATTCGTTTTGATAAAAGGATAGAAGCAGAGGAAGCAATCAAGGGACTCAATGGGCAGAAGCCGTCTAGTGCTACAGAACCAATTACTGTGAAGTTTGCCAATAACCCCAGCCAGAAGACGAGCCAAGCGCTACTTTCACAACTTTATCAGTCACCGAGCAGACGCTACCCTGGACCACTACATCATCAGGCTCAAAGATTCCGGTAATGACAATACAGATAACCTAATCTCAGTAACTTTTGGTTGTCTTGTATTTTCTAGGTATCGCAACCACATCAATTGCTTTAAATGTAAATGAACAGATTAAAAATATTGTTAGTTTGCTGACATTTTGTGGATTGCTTCTTTTAAAAACAATTGTGCTTTTTTTAAAATCGGAAAGTAACTGAAATATGTACAAATATATATGTATGATTAACTTTGCATTCGCAATCAAGTAGTAAAAGCTCGTGCTCAGCCAATCATCGTGTATTGAACTCAACTTCATAGAGTTCCTAAAAATGCTGGAAAATACACAGGGAGCCCTCTGGGCAACAGGTTTTGAAATGTGTTCAGTTAATGCAATGTTATGTTAAAGCAAATAGTTATTAAAAAAAACTTCTTAAAATCACCAAAAATAATTGATAAATGAATAACTTAAATTGGTCTTTTCTTAGCCCGTCCATATCCCCATATTTATAAGGTCTACCAAGTCAGTGAGCTGTTTATCTTCTCAAAATGTCATCTTCATATTTTAATATTTCACAAAAATTAGGTTGTGTGATTAAGTTTAAGTTGGCCTATATATTCAGTTCTGTGTCCTATAATTCAATGTCATAAATGTATTGTATTCTATACAATATGTAGGCAACACATCTCTGCTTATTACTAGTTTTTTTAAAAATATACAATTCTACAGTCAATCACTAATAACACCAAATTATAGGTACTGCTCAAATAAAATACATTTGTTTTATCCCACATATTTATACATTATGTTGCACTTTTATTCCACTAAATACAGATGTAAAAAATGGAATGAAACCAACGCCTGAATGACCAATATATTCAATATCTTGTAAAATCATTAATGCCTTCTGCAAAAATGAAAAGCGACATTTATATAGGAGTACTGGTTACTAGTATATATACTTGGGAAGTTCAAGATCTCTTGCTCAAAATGGACCATTTAGCAGCAGTTCCATTAAATGAGCTGCCATCTGTGAAACATTAACCCCAGGACCTCCTTCTCTTTTCAGGCTGGACAATTTGCTTAATATGGCCTATGGCGTAAAGAGGTAATTAGAACTGCACAGACTGCCAGATGTCCATGTTGGCACAGATTGTTGCTAATTTATTTTGACTAACTTTTTAAGTTTCTTTCCACCAGCATGTTAAACTTTTGTTTCAGACTTCAGTTCTTTTGGTTGTCAAAAAGACCCCAAACTCCTTTGTTTATCCACTTTAATTTGCAGGTTGTGTTATTTAGTCGATTCAGGTGCAGCAGCTACAAATGATATTGTTCCAAAAATATACCAGCTACTTCTGAGGCTAAAAGAAAATATAATGACAGACCAGTGGAGGTCAATGAGGAGTAAATAAGCAACAGCCTCCACTTGAACATTTTGAATGTATTTGCATCTTATGAAACATATTGGAAATGTTAAGAGGCCTCTTCATAAACTTTATGGTTGGACAAAGACAGTTGTGTGCACCTGTATCACTACTTGGAGTTTTTTTTTTACAAATTTCACTATTCCATTTTCCCAATGTTTTTTTTCCTTTTAATAAAATTGTTTCTTTGTGTGTGATCAACTGGGCTTCAAATGAAGTGTTGTAAATCCAATTTTGGTACTTGATTCAGCCAAAATAATTGAGAAATAATGAGAAGGGGCTATTGGAGTGGAATCAGTCAAAAAAAATTCTGGTTAAACCAGATTTAAACACTAGTTTGAAGCCCAACAAATTAATGCAGCAGTTATTCAGAATTATTTGTTAACATTTTTAAGTACAAAAATATTCAAACCATTTAGATAAGTAGTTAAAACTGAACATAACAATAATGATATTAAGCCTTGCATTTGATATAGCTTCTTATGGTATCACAGCGCTTTACAGAATATATTGTAAAGTGATTGACTGTGTTCTGTGGGCAAAACAATAGTACATTTATTTAAAAAAGGATGATGAAAATATTACTCAGCATAAAAATCTAATAGGAAGGATTAATGTATTAAATGATGGCACATATTTATTATACTAGTGAAATGAAATAAATTGTTCAAGTTTGATGTGAAAGGATGTATCTGCAGTACAAAGGGATGTCCCCCTTTCTTTGTTTGACAGGTTCTCGCCCATCACAATTGATGGGATGACCAGCCTGGTTGGAATGAATATTCCTGGACACACTGGAACAGGCTGGTGTATCTTCGTCTACAACCTTTCCCCCGACTCAGATGAAAGCGTTCTCTGGCAGCTGTTTGGACCATTTGGGGCAGTCAACAATGTCAAGGTCATTCGTGATTTTAATACAAACAAATGCAAGGGATTTGGGTTTGTCACCATGACAAATTATGATGAGGCTGCCATGGCAATCGCAAGTCTAAATGGATACCGCTTGGGCGATAGGGTTCTGCAAGTATCATTTAAAACCAACAAAACCCATAAATCCTGAAGTGCACATGTAGTATCACACTCGCAAGAACAAATTGAACTTGAAAAGGCTTATACTAAAAATGGACTTCATAAGCCAGTGTTGCCTAAGTATTAACATAGGATATCCTGTGATGAACCAGGAAAGGATTTTATAATGCTAGAAAACTTTGATGCATTGAATGTTCTTTCATAGCCGTTGTTGTTGAATATATACATAGATAAAATGTGCAGGGATTTTTACCCAGCCTGCTACTTTACTACCTTCTTTGAAGGTGGACCTTTTTAAGTCACCCATTCACGTTGAAAGAAAAAAAATTAAGAAAAATTTGAGAACATAACATTTTTACAAAAATACTTTTCAAAATAATTCATCCAAATTGATTGTTTAAAAGGCCCCCCTCTTCATTGGAGAAAAAGATCTGCTAAACCGCTGTTGCAGATGTTTTAGTTATTCCTTTTGCTTTATATCATGTAAACAAGATATTTCCTGGTTCGGAAAGGGGGAGGGGGGGCGGGGGGGACACCTGATGACATGACTTAACAAACAATGTTGCCAAAGAGATGGTCTCTTTGCTGAAAATGGGTTTCAAAAGATCTATTTTTATAAAAAGGAGCATTTTTACAGGATCTGGATTTGAAAAAAATATTTTGACTGGCTAATATGGGGGAAAAAGGACAACTTTGTCACGTTCATACTGTACTGGTACTTTTTAGGATCAAGATGTGCGTTTTAATTGGGCTGTAGATTGTTTTTTTGAACGATGGGAAAAAACAGATGATGTTCATATCTTTCATAGCATGTAATAATGGGGAGAGTAGTTTCCCCAGGCACACAGTTCCCCACAGTCAAAACCCAAAAGCAAGGAGATTAGTTGCTAGACAGTTTTTTTAAGTCATCAGTAACAGCTGGCCAATATCATAAAATTGCTGGATTTTTTCCTAAAATAAATGTCAAAACTTTCTTAGTTGAAGCAGTAGGTGCTAATGAGATTTACATATCTTAAACTTAACTCGAAACATATGAACAACATTACTTGCTTTATCAGAATTGACATTACTTGTTTGTGTTGAATTTGTTAAGATTTTGATTCCACTTTAGACCTTGATATTCCATTTTGGTAAATGGCACATTACCAATGTTTAATTGCTTGGACCACTATTTATTTTATTGCTGATGTGATGCATATTGCCAAATTGAATTTAACTAGTTAGTTTATTTTGATCTATGGGAAGATGCACTCTTAGTTTGTGTCCCTTTGTTATGTATATAAAGATCGATTTGTTTTCATTATTTATAAGTTGTAGTAACTTGCTAGTTTTTGTTAATATAGCAAACATGGTTCCAGGTGATACTAAGTGAAACTTAAGTATCTAAATATTTACTTGTGCAGAAATAACAAAATATTGTTTAATATATTGTCATGTTGGTTGTGAATATTCTTTCTTCATATTAGGAATGGACAAATTGCTTTTGTTTTCCACGATGCAGATAGGAAAACTGAGCTAAGGGAACAAAATGGCTGAGGGAGAGCTCTCCTTGTTCCAATGCACTGATAACTTTAGTATGTTGTGCTTTGTAAGAATAAAAGGGTCATGCTCTTCCCTGGGTACTAGAAGAAGTTACTCGCTATGCATAATATAGTTGATAGTTAAATTTGCTATTGCTTTTGTCTCGTTAATAAACCTTTTCAATAAAGTTGAGTCTTAATAGTACCGTTGTTATGGTTAAATTGTGCTTATTTCGTGCATTTTTTCCATGCTAAACCCACTAACTGCATGTAATGGAAATAGTTTTAAGTTGAAGGTGGACTTGTAGTAAGCAAGTACGTAAGAATGCATCATATAACTTATCACTTTAAAATTGCTAGACTAAAATTAAATAAAACCCTCATGCAATGTTCAGGGATTATATAATGTATCATCTGCTGTGAATGAGCTGAATTGCTGGAAGAGTTTTGCTGCATTTACCAAGCATTAGTGGGGAAGGCATGTAAAATTTTCTCTACAATGTGTTTGTTTAATTGGAACATTTCTAGGACCAGGCAGTTGAATACACTTCAATAATTATGAATGACTTAATGTTAACCTAGCTAGTTTAGATTATTTCTTGAAACTGCTGTAAATGTTTTTTTCATAAAACTGTTGTGTTGAATTATTTGTACTTTTAATGTCAAACAATAAACTGAAGTGTGCAGAGCGCTATTGTGGTTTTGGCTGCTGTGTTCTTAGATCTTCTGAACTTGATTCAGTGTTGGAATTCGGGAAATCTTCCCTTTTGAACCAATTAACCCAACAACCAACTCCCTTCACTGAACGTTGTGGATTCTGGACCAGCCATATTGTTTTAGGAAACATTAGCTTGAGGACAGCAAGGTTAAGATAAAACAAAATCCCTTCAAAAAAAAACTAAAAACAATAATTAAATTGGTCATTTTCAATCTACGACTGTTTGTGGGACATTGCTGTGCGCAATTGGCTGCCAAGTTCGCCCACAAATATACAGTCAATTCACTTTACAGTGTGTTCTGTGAAGCGCTTTGGGACGTCCTCCCGACGTGAAAAGCGCTATATCAAATGCAAGGATTATTATTATTATTATTAATGCAATACTACCATTATTAATTGCAATATTAATGCAATAATGCCTCCCTCACACCCTCCGCCCCACCATCGGAGGTTGTGCTTTCAGCCCAAAACTCTGAAACACTCTCCTCAATCCCTCCGCCACGCCCCCTCTTTCCCCTCTTTCAAGTCCCACCTGAAGACTTTCCTGCTCGACCGTGCTTACAGCCACCTCCCCGCCCCCCCCGGCTCGGAATCAGGCTCCACCATTGTTAAGCACTCAGAGATGCTGCCCTTCATGGAGGGCGCTGCATAAGTGCATATTGTTATATCAAAAGCAAGGTTCTGTAATATCCTAAATAATATTCTGCTAATGTCACTACTCTTTCTTCTCATTGTGTACCTACATTAGGTTATTTAACTTAAATAAATTCTACCCATTTCTCTGCATCCACTCGGGAGTTGATACCCACAGAAATAACTTCAGTCCATTCTTTGGGAATTAACTTCTAAAGGCTGATCAAGAGATTGATCATTATAGTTTGACTGGTTATGCCACTGGAGTGATGAGGTCGTGCTCTATAAGCGAAAACTAGAAGCACAAGAGAACACCGGGGGCCCAGCTGCACCAAAATGAGTCATCGTTGGTAGCCGCAGGGATTAAACTCCCTCTTTTATTGACCTAAAACTGTAACTAATAGCGCACATTAAAAATACTTTAAGAATTTCCAAAACTCTACAGTCAAAGCAAAATGTCAGGAAACAAATGCCTGCAATGTGAATTATGCATGTAAGAATCCTCTGAATCTACTCGTGATACTGAATATATTTTATGACACCATGTTCACAATGGAATTAGAAGCAACATTTGCACGAGAGCAAAACAAGGACAATTTAGTCCATTTTTTGTGTGGGATGTTTAGCTTCAATAGAACATTATGCACACGACCAACAGATCTCGGATCTAAATATACCAAGAAAGAAAATAGTCACTCAATCCAGATGAAATTTAATGTGGAGAAATGCGAAGTAATGCATTTTGAGAGGTTTATACTGATAGTGCAATCTCAAAGGTGGTGCAGGAACGGAGAGACCTGGGATTCATATAAGCAAATCTTTGAAGGTGGCAAATATCTCTAAAAGTCGCTGAAACCCTGGTCCATGCCTTTGTCACCTCTCGGCTATTCTAACGCCCTCCTCGCCGGTCTCCCCTCCACTACCATCCATAAAATCCAGATCATTCAAAACTCTGCCGCCTGCATTCTGACCTGCACCAAACTCCGCTCCCCGATCCCCCCAGTCCTGGCCAGACTGCACTGGCTGCCTGTCCCAGAGAGGATCGACATCAAGATCCTCACCTGTGTCTTCAAATCTCTCCACTCCTCTGCACTCCCCGACCTCTCTGACCTCTCTCCTCAAAACAGTACCCATTGCCTTCGTTCCTCCAGGTTTGGCCTCTGAGTCCTCCGCTCCACCCTGGTCGGCCGGGCCTTCAGCAATAATAATAATAATAATCCTTGCATTTGATATAGGTCTTTTCACGTTGGGAGGACGTCCCAAAGCACTTCACAGAACACACTCTAAAGTGAATTGACTATATTTGTGGGCGAACGCTGCAGCCAATTGCGCACAAACAGTCGTAGATTGAAAATGACCAATTTATTATTGTTTTGTTTTGGAGGGATTATTATTAGGCTCTGTGTGGAGTAAGGAAACTTGCCCAAGGTTTCGCCCTGACGGGAATTGAACTCAGGTCTCTCATTCGCAAAGCGAGTGCTCTAACCACTGAGCTACAGGACTCCACGGGGGCAACTATGCCCCAAGGTTCTGGAACTCCCTTCGTCGCTCCCTTCGCCTCGCCCCCTCGCTTCTTATTTTCAGGTCTCGGCTGAAGACCTTTTTGACCGCACATTTGGTCACCTTCCTCCCACTCCCCCTGGCTCCTCACCCTCCCCCTGGCTCGACCCCGGGATCCGTTACTGTGAAGTGCTCTGAGACCCCGTCCGGCGTGGAGGGCACTATATAAATCCAAGTTGTTCTTGTTGGCAGGATAGGTAGATAAACCTGTTAAAAAGCATCCGGGATATTAGGCTTTATAAATAGGGACATAGGATACACAAGTCAGGAAGTTATGACGAACCTTTATATAAAACACTGGTTAGGCCTCAGTTAGAGACTGTGCTCAGTTCTGGGCCCCACACTTTAGGAAGGATGTCAAGGCATTGAAGAGGATACAAAGGAGATTGACCAGGATGGTACCAGGAATGAGGGACTTCAGTTATCAGGAGAGACTGGAGAAGCCGGGATTATTCTCCTTGGAGCAGAGAAGGTTAAGAGGAGACTTAATAGAAGTTTTCAAAATGATGAGGGGGGTTTGATACGATGAACAAGGAGAAACTATTCCCACTGGCGGGTGGGTCGGTAACCCAAGAGCACCGATTTAAAATAGTTGATAAAAGAAACGGGAGGTGAGGAGAAATGTTTTCACACAGTGAGTTGCTGGGATCTGGAATGCATTGCCTGAAAGGGTGGGGGAAGCCGATTCCATAAAAGCATTTAGGAGAAGTAGATTCGGGGAGGACAAATTTGCTCTTGGGAGAGAGCGGGAGTGGCATTAATTTGGACAGCTCTTTCAAAGGTCCGGCACAGACACGATGGGCCAAATAGTTTGTGCTGTATGATTCTACGAATCCATGACTCTTTGTGGGACGCTGCTGTGCGTAATTGGCTGCCGTGTTTCGCCCACAAAATATACAATCACTACACTTGACAGTATATTCTGTGAAGCGCTTTGAGACGTCTCAAGATGTGATGAGCTATATCAAATGTAAGGATTTTTATTATAGAGTCTTCCAACTTAACTCCAAAAAAAAGCTTCATTAAATATATTTATATTACACCTAATGCAGAAATCACACAAAAAAATCTTCCTTCGAAGCCACATTGGGAGGTATGCCATATATGCACCTTCCCTGGCCTGAAATATTTCCTACAGCTATTGGGTTACAATGCTCAAAGCTTTCTTCCTGTTTTTCAATAGATTTTATTCATATATTTTCTTCAATAAAATGTTTTGAAGATGTTGAAGCCTTTAGGATCACCATGAGCATTAGCAAACTCACTTTGACATCAGAGCTTTCTCCTGTGGAATCATCAATCTCTAAAAGATACTGCACTAACTGCCACATCTCTGCAACTACAAATAACATTTGTATATGCCACCGCTCAGTGAGCTCCGGCCTGCTTCACCTTGCTTGCCGAGCTGGCCTTCAGCTTCTCTGCCCCCAACCTCTGGAACTCCATCCCGCAGTCCCTCAGCCTCACCCCCTCCCTTGCATCCTTCACCCATCTCAAAACCCTCTTCAACCACGCCTTCAGTCACCCTCCTAACCCTACCCTCCCTGCGCTCCATACATCCTGATCCCAAATGCCAGTTCAGGTGCAGATCCCTACTGTCCAGAGCCCCAGGATCTCCTGACGTGAAAAGCCCCACACAAATGTAATTTATTGTTACACATTAGGAGGAACTTGAAATTGATGCTATTCTCTCTTTATGAGATCTCTTCTGCATGTTTTTCAATGGAAGATAAATATACGTTACAAAAGGGAAATTTTAGCTGCCTTTCTTGCTAAAAAATGGTCGGATATTTTTTTTTGCCTCTACGTTTTTATGGTACGTACACAAGGACAAGTTTAAATGGAGAATCTGTTCATAAACAAAAAAAAGATTAAAATGCTATTTAATATAGCAGTTCATGGGATTGAAATGTTTCCATAGCAAGTCACACAAATAATCAAAGAGAGTGCCGGCAACCAACCCAAACATATTCTGGTGCTCAATGGGTACTTTTACTGCTGCTAAAGTAGAATACAAAAAACTTCTAAAGCCATGGTGGAAATTAAAGGTCGTATAGACACAGAATGCATGAATCATAAAGGTAACAACTGAAATTTCCCAACTACACGAATACCAGCAGCAACTTTACTAGGTGTAACCTCTAATTTCTGAGAAAAATTGTCAGATTTAATGAAATAAAGATTAATGCAATTTTTCCTTTAGGATGAAGCAATGTAATATCTACATTTTATGAAAACATGATCTCCCCTGGTTATAGCAATAATTTATTCCCGTTCAGTAATGCCAAGTGATAGTTATCAAATAAACCGTAATATACTGTACCTCCAATACATGCAGCCAGACATCAACTGTGATACTCAACATGGAAAGGCATTTAAAATTATTACGATACAAATATTCAAAATTTCTCTCAACTTTTCAGTTATAAACGCAAAGGCAGGGAACGTGGAGCAGGCCGAGCAGAGGGAGCGGCAGGTACTAAGGTTTTAGTAGATTGCAGAGTTAGGGAGGAGTAAGACTTTAAAAGTGAGAAAGCAAATTAATTGAATCAGCTTGTTACCTCATTTTGTTATAAACGTCCTTATTCATTTTGATTCACAAAAAAATGAATGCATCGTTCAAAAGACAATTTGAACTTTTTAATATAAATCCTGAAAGCGCTTTGGAGAATGATTAGACCTTGTGACTAGTCTGGTATTCTGAGGATTTCAATTGCACTCGATCTCAACCATCAAGAAAATAACAAAAGTTTGGTCTTGGAAAGATCTATTGCTCTTATCAGACTTTGTAAGAGAGTTCTCATCTCTGCTGCACAAAGCAAGTCCATCCCTTATCATGTCCAACTTTTAATGTGCATTATTCTCCAGATTCATCTCGTTGCTGTTATTGGTGTAGATTCACAGCAGCATTTTGCACAACACTTCAAAGTAACTGGCTACAAAAAGTGCTTTGAGATGATTAAACCTGATGAAACACAACATCAAATGCAAGCATGATTATTCTACAACAACAACAAGATTCCATTTAGAGAGCACCTTTCAC
Source organism: Callorhinchus milii (assembly GCF_018977255.1). Lineage (NCBI taxonomy): Eukaryota > Metazoa > Chordata > Chondrichthyes > Chimaeriformes > Callorhinchidae > Callorhinchus > Callorhinchus milii. The sequence continues at coordinate 313,123 of NW_024704746.1, read as the reverse complement.
GTCGGCAGGACATCCCAAGGCGCTGGACAGTTGGTCAGGACCCGAGCAGCGGTGAAGTGGTCAGGGTGAGGGGAGAGAAGGGAGGGAGCGAGGAGGGGGTAGAGAGTCGAGAGGGGAGCTGAAGGCTGAAGGTCAAAGAGAAAGATCTTGAGACCGGCCTTGAAGGAGGAAAGGGAGGAAGCGGCGAAGGCACTGGGGGATGGAGTTCCAGAGCCTCGGGGCTGAGAGGCTGAAGGCCCGGCCACCGATGGTAGGGCGGTTGGGGCGAGGGATGTGGAGCAGACCGGAGCCAGAGGAACAGAGAGTATGGGCAGGTACTTAGGGGGATAGTAGGTCGGAGAGGTAGGAGGGAGTGAGGCCGTGAATGGCCTTGTAGGTGAGGATGAGGATCTTGAATTCGATCCTCTGGGGGATGGGGAGCCAGTGGAGGCGAGCGAGGGTGAGGGCGAGGGTGAGGGCGAGAGTGATGTGGTCGCGGTGTCTGGTGCAGGACAGTACATCAGCTGCAGAGTTCTGAATGACCTGCAGTGTGGAGGGAGGTGACGGGAAGGCCGGCGAGGAGAGAGTTCCCATAGTCCAGCCTTGAGGTGATAAAGGGGTGGACCAGAGTTTCAGCCGCGTGAGGGGTGAGGTAGTGCCATAGTCTGGCGATGTTCCGGAGGTGATGGAAGGCGGTGCCAGTTGTGGAGCGGATATGAGGGAGAAAGGACAGCTCAGGGTCGAACAAAACGCCGAGGTTCCTGATGGCTTTGAGAGGTGGAGAGTGCAGCCTTGGATGCTGATGCTGTCAGCGCCTGAGGTGCGGAGGCGCTGACGTGAGCCAATCAGGAGGGCCTCAGTTTTACGGACGTTGAGCTGGAGAAAGTTATCTCTCGTCCAGGACTCGATGTCGGACAGACAGCTGTCAGGACATCGGGGGTCGTGGAGTTGAGGGTAGAGGAGGAAAGGTAGAGTTGGGTGTCATCCGCATACATGTGGAAGTTAACCCCATGTCTGCAGATGATGTCACCACAGGGGGAGCATATAGAGGGTGAAGAGGAGGGGACCGAGGACAGAGCCCTGAGGGACACCACATGAGACAGTGCGGGGGGTGGAGGAAAAGCTGTTCGTGGAAACAAAGTGAAGACGGTGGGAGAGGTACGACCTAAACCACTCAAGGACAGGGCCTTGAAGGTTGAGGTGGGAGGACAAGCGGTGGAGTAGGATAGCGTGGTCGACCGTATCGAATGCTGCCGATAGGTCGAGGAGGACGAGGAGACAGAGGGAGCCCTGGTCACAGATGGTCAGGATGTCATTGGTGACCTTGACCAGGGCAGTTTCTGTGCTATGGGCAGCACGGAAACCCGACTGAAGGGGTTTGAATAGTGCATGGGTGGAGATTATTCTAATGTAAAGACTGCGGGGAAACAACTTTTATGATGTTTTTTCATTTATTTCTAGTGGGAGTATTTTGAAGAAAACTTACTCCCCCTGGACTTTAATAATCATACTACAGACTCTTACTCCAGAGTTTGATATTAGATGCACTTCAGAAAACATTTTAAATATATTGTTTGAAAAAAATTGCATTGATACTTTGAATTTCAAGGTAGAATGTCATGCAAAATTAACCCTTTGAACAAGAGCAGCAATCAGTATTCAAAACATAAATATTTTCTACCAAGTGAAAATCTGTTGAGTTCAAATCCACAAGCGTGTCAGTCAAACTATGTAGTGAGCTATGTAGTAAGCTTAGTTACAAACTATGTAACTAAGGTAGTACCTCGAGTAATCCGTACAGCTCTGGTGCAATACAAGGAGGATCCCCAGACCCTAGCAGGGGTACACACAAGAGCAAATAGAGGAATGAGCAACAATTAGACAAGCTCAGGCTCTTCAGTATCAAAAGAAAAAGTCAACCTAGGACAGTATTTTAGGATACACCAAGATGGTCGAGCAGGAGGACACAGGTTTCGAGTTGCAAAGAGCAATTTGAGGATGTTTTTTCTTTACCCTGAGTTACACATCAACAACTGGAACGTCTTCATCCAAACCAAGTCTGGGATCCTGTAATTTCAAACACAATTGAAATTATGTGTAAAATCAGATTATACAGAGTGACCAAAAGGTCATGATACCAATGTCTATTATAATGTCTAATCAGTCCTGCCACTCCCCCCTACTTACATTCCTTTACCCCCATTTCTCCCTCCTCCCTCTTAACCACAATCACCCAGATGAAGGTCACCACCTGCTGGCTCGCCTCCCCCCTCCCCACCCAACTACTGGTCACTCAACTCCCCCTCCTCCCCCCCCTGCTGACCGACATGTTCAACCAGTCTCTCTCCTCAGGCTCTGTGCCACTCCCCCTGAAAACTGCTGTCATCACCCCCTCCTCAAACCCCACCCTCGATCCCTCTAATCTCTCACTACCGTTCCATCTCCAACCTGCCCTTCCTTGCCAAAGTCCTGGAACGCACTGTTGCAGGTCAACTTGGATCACACCTCTCCCCCCATTCCCTCCTCGAGCCCCTGCAGTCTGGTTTTTGCCCTGACTGCCCACAGCACAGACAGCGCTTGTCAAAATCATAAACAAAGTCCTCTCTTTCTGTGACCAGGGCTCCCTCTGCCTCCTCATCCTCCTGGATCTCTCTGCTACATTCAACACAGTCCACCCTGCCATCCTCCTCCACCACCTCTCCTGCCTCATCCACCTTAGTGGGACCGCACTCGCATGGTTCAAGTCCAACTTAACAGACTGCCTTCATTTCATCTCGGCAAATGGTTTCTCCTCCCACCTCCGCCTGGTGACCTGTGAGGTACCCCAGGGCTCCATCCTTGGCCTCTTTTTTGCATTATCTCTTTGCTCCCTCTGGGCCATGTCATCTGCAGACACGGGGTAAACTTCCACATGTTTGCGTATGACACACAAATCTACTTTGCCTCCTCCAGCACCAACTCCAGGTCCCCCCGATGTTCTATCAGTTTGTCTGGCAGACATCAGGTCCTGGATAAGTGTAAACTTCCTGCAGCTGAATATGGACAAGACGGAAGCCATATTCCTTGGCTTCCATCAACATCTTCACTCCTGCAGATCTCAACTCCTCAACCTCCCTGGGCTCTCCCTCAGACTCAATGAATCAGTGCCCAATCTAGGCATCCAGTTCGACCCCCAACTGTCCTTTCTCATCCCCCATCCGGTCCCTGACCAGGACCGCCTTCTTCCATCTCTACCACATTGCCCACCTCCAACTGTACTTTACCCCAAATGCAGCCAAAAAGTGCATGTGTTTGTCAGCTCCCGCCTGGATTACTCCAACCCACACCTCGCCGATCTCCCCAGCTCCACTATTCAAAGATCCACCACCCGGCGCCTCTGCTCGACTGGCCCCGGCTCCTGCTCGTCCCTTGCACCCTCCGCCCCACCATCGGAGGTCGCGCTTTCAGCCACTATGTCCAGACACTCTCCCTCAATCCCTCCGCCTTGCCCCCCCCCTCTCCCCTCTTTCAAGTCCCGCCTGAAAACCTTCCTCTTTCACCATCCTTACCGTCACCTCCCCCTCCCACCTCGGCTCAGAGTCAGGCTCCACCACTCTTAAGGGCTCTGAGATGCTGCCCTGCGTGGAGGGCGCTGTGTAAGTGCAAGTTGTTGTTGTAAGTCTTATTAAAGACTTTTTTTGATAATAGGTTAGTTTCATGACTTCTTGGTCACCTGTAGAAAATCATTTTGACTTCATTTTTGTCTGCTCACAGTGCTTGTTTTCACAGCACGCTATTCCTTCAAATTCTCGTGAAGATATCAATGTCTGGGCTAGTGAAGATATCAGTGTCTGGGCTAGTGGAGATATCAGTGTCTGGGCTAGTGAAGATATCAGTGTCTGGGCTAGTGGAGATATCAGTGTCTGGGCTAGTGAAGATATCAGTGTCTGGGCTAGTGGAGATATCAGTGTCTGTGTTAGTGAAGATATCAGTGTCTGGGCTAGTGAAGATATCAGTGTCTGGGCTAGTGAAGATATCAGTGTCTGGGCTAGTGGAGGTATCAGTGTCTGGGCTAGTGGAGATATCAGTGTCTGGGCTAGTGAAGATATCAGTGTCTGGGCTAGTGAAGATATCAGTGTCTGGGCTAGTGAAGATATCAGTGTCTGCGTTTGTGGCACAGTACGCATTGGCCCCGAAGCCCAACTTTTAGAATCCATAAGCACTATGACGGGTCCGTCGACCATA